>NW_020954598.1:11493474-11526000 GCF_900497805.2 Vombatus ursinus
ACTACTACTACTACTACTACTACTACTACTACTACTACTACTACTACCACTACCACTACTACTATCTCCTAGATAGCATTTATATAGTGCATTAAGGTATTCAAAGCACTTTACTTATGTTATCTCTCATAACAACCCTGTGAGGCAAATGTTATTATCCCCATTTAACAAATGAGAAAACTGAGGCTGAGAGAGGTTAAGTGTGTCTGAGGCAGGATTCTCATTCTGGTCTTCTTGATTCCAAGTTCAGCACTTTAGGAAAGTCCTTTAAATGCTCTTTATCTCTTTCAAAACTCCAAAAAAAATTTTTTTTTCCTGCTGGATTTCAGACCTCCTATTTCGAATTGGTAGCCACCCACCTACCTTACCCTCCTGGAGAAGTCTCTAGCCCTTGAAAACTCTCTTCTCTTTGCCTTTGACCCATCCTCTTGGTTGGTTATCCTGAAGTCAACTTCTTAGCCCAATTGTAGCCATTTGGCCTTAGCCATTGTTATAGAGTCTCTTCCTGCACCTTTGGGCCCAGACTAACCCAAGACTCCCATCTCTCTGAATGCTACACAGTCTAAGGCACAAAGCTAGATCTCCATGGTCCCTTTCCCCAGTCCCCTGGCGGACCTCTTTGGCTCCAATCTCACTGGCAGAACTACGACAACAGACAAACCTTGGAACCAGTAAACATTGGGACACCTGTTCCTGTGAATAGACAGTTCTGGTTGCAACTACCTTCCTACTTTAAGACCCCAGAGTCCCAGCAAGTGCTTCATTAGAGTCCAGGCTGACAATCAGAGCAGTTTGTTAAATATCTAGTAAATAATAATCCCTCACTCCCTCTTCCCCAATTAAAGGTAGAGAATAGCATCACAATCTAAAATGAGGTTAAAAATAATCATTGGAGTGAGCCTAAGGTAGTTAGAACACCAACACTTGCCCTCAGGTCTGGAAAGGCTGAAAATAATAGGAGCTTCTTGGACTTTAAGTGTATGCCCTAAGCAGTGAACTAGTTACAAAAAGCCAAGACCCTAGTTGACAAAGAGAATCTTATCTTAGTATATATACCTTTTCTCTCATTCTCTACATTAGAATGATGTCCAAAGGTTCCCAATCAGCAAACATGCCATTCGATTTTATTCTCGGTGTGCTTCAGTTTGGTTTTCTACATGCCCTGGGGGACTGGGTGGAAGGGAGGTGAAGAGACTGAGGTGAAACAGGGAGGGTTAAACAGCAGCTGCTTAATAAACCAGGAGCAAGTGTTTCTGATTGGCTTTGAGGAGATGGATACTTTGTCTACATAAACTGGCAACTGCATCCTCTGTGTTTCTTAACTGTCATCGAGGAGCAAAGACAGAGGGGCAGAGGAAAGGAGAATTTGCCTGCCTGACTGTAAGTACCATTCTCTATGCATTAGTTTGGGTGGATAAAGTCAAGAGATGCATGCCTGGATTAATGCCTCAGTTTGATTCTTAGATAGGAGGCTTTGCTAATTGATTCTTAACTGTCAAATCTATTGCTCATTATGTCTTACAGGAGGAGGAAAGGAAAACACACTGATTACTATAGCTTTGCATCCTTTATAAATTTCAATTTGAATCATTTGCCTCTGTATATTATAGAAATTGTCCTAGTAGTTTTGAGAAGGCATGTTTGTATTCTGAGAATTTAGCATCTCTGTACACACTGAGATCTGATTCCTAAGAAATGGAAGTTTGACAACTAAATGTGCGTAATAAAAAAAAAACTTTCAAATGTATTTTTAAAAAATAAGAACTTAAAGAAAAAAAATAACTTAATAGTCTTCCATAATAAACCAAGTATGTGGGAATATTTTGCCCCCAAAAGATTATTTATTGGCATGTCTGTGCCAAATATTTATTACACAGGCTAAAAGATAAGGAAACAAAGCAATGAAAATTCTATGTAGAGAACGCATGATCACCATAGTTTACAGTTATCAGAGATATTGGTCTTCAGTGCTTTTCAAGTGAAATTCAAGTTGGTTAGTCCGGGTCATTCCCTTAATCAGATTTCTTTTTAGCTCCACTGAGAAAGCATGGGGTGCTATCATCGCCCTCATGCCTTGCTGCTCTAAGTAGTAATTCATCACAAAAATAGAAACTGCAAAGATAATGGACACATGTTCTCCTTTAATGCTTTGGATGCCTCCCATGCATCATGTAGAAATACCTGCTTTTCTCTATCAGTTTTAGATTTTCTTACCTATTGGGGGAGTGTGCAGTGATTGTGGGGAGTTGCTTCATATGGCTTGGGTTCACTGAAAAAACATGGTCAGCTATGCTCAGCCCTGTTGGGCTTCCCTTTAAAGCGATGGGGATTCCTGTTGGCTGTGGTTCCATTTGTACTTTTTGCAAACAATGTCTTTGATCTAGACACTATCATTTTATCTATTTCTTTGTCCATCTGGGCCAACAGTCATCATTTCTTTTTGTATAACCAATTTAGCTAAATTCAGTAAAAAACAAAAACCAAAACCTATAGAACTCTATAAAATAACTGGGGTGTATAGTTGCTGTTGTTGAGTTCTTTCTATCCCTTACATGACACCTAAATAATTGGTCTGACTACATTGCTTGACACCCTCTATATTCAATGAGGCAGAACTGGGAAAATGAGATGTCATTAGATATTTGCCAATCAAGAGCTTGAGGTTTTCCTCAGATAGCTTACACTTACGTAGGATTTTGAGTTTTATAAAATACACTTTTACATAAAATTAAAAGGCACTGGATTTAGAATAAATGGATCTGGCCTCAAATCCTGCCTTTGTCGCTTCTGAGGTTACCTTAAGTGAGTCAATTAACCTCGCTTGGCCTCAGTTTCCTCATCTGTAAAAAATGAGGTTAAATTTTGTGGCCTTGAAGATCTCTTCCAATTTTACATTGATGATCCTAACTCTGTGAGTTAAAAATATTTCCTCTTTAGCAAATAGAACAAAACCAGAATTTCTCATGTGTGAAATCAGAACATCAAACAGGAGCATGTTACTCTTTTTTTTTTCTCAGTAAACATCAATTCACCTTCAAAATATAAACCACAAAAGAATAGGTACTTGATGTACATATAAGTTCTTTACAATGTCCTTAGTCACAGCCTTCTCTTAGAGATCTCAACTGAAGGGGAATCCACTGTCACCAAGGCAGCTCATTTAGTTTTTGAATACCTTTCATTGTTAGGAAGTTCTTCCCTACATCTAGCCAAAATTTGCCTCCCTGAAACTTGTACCCATTGCTCAAAATAATTTCTGGTGAGACCAAGTAGAAAACTTATGACTAATCCTTCTTTCACATGATGATCTTTTCAATATTCTCTTCATGTATTCTCCCCTACTCCCAAATTCATTTTAGGCTACTGTTCAAGAAACTTACAGGGATAGGGGAAGCCATACTCTAAGTACTAGGCATATACTGAAAAATTATGCCCCAGAGAAACATATAGCATGCATAGGCAAGCAAAATAGAACAAAAATAAACAAAAAGATTCAGTTACAGGGAAAGCAGTAAGAGCATTCCTTGGGAAGTCATAATTGCTTTTTCTTGCCCTGCATAAGGTCATAGGGTTTAGAGGTGGAAGAGACTTCAGGTATCTACTCTAACCTCCTAATTTCATAGCTGAGGGAACTGAGATACATAAAGAGGTTGATTTATTCAATATTATGCAGGTAGTAATGAAGCAGAGCCACAATTCCAATTCAGATCTTCTGGCTTTAAACCCAATGCTCTTCTCATTACATGTTGCCTTTTACTTTGAGGCTCCCCATGGTTGGCATGGTTGTAGGAACAAGCCTCAGGGGACAGGGCAGGGTCCCTGGCTAAATGACGGCAGGCCAGAGAGAGGGTCAAGGGAACCAGAGGTAAAACTTTTCCTGACCTTCCCTTCCACTAGGTAGTGCACAATACTAGCTGACCTGGTGGCCAAAAGACAGTAGCTAGTATTTGCCTTTAGGTAGGGTCTGAACTGACATTCCTCACTGATCTGAACTTGTAGAGATGTGGGAAAATTCTGCAAGCCAAGTAGGGTGAGGGCTCAGGAGAGAGGCAAGCAGAGGGAGGAGATGCTCCAGTCTACCTCAGGGCTCACTCACCTGGACTGGGACAAATCTTGGGGTAAGGCTGTTAGATTTGTCCAGCACCTAACCTAATGTTTAAGTAAGCACCCAATAAACCTCCCTAATTGATTACTGGTTGAATTATGCTGTGGCATATTAGGGTGCTGTGATACCCAATTCAGACCTGGGCAAATCACTTAACCTCCCTCTGCCTCAGTTTCCTCATTTGTAATATGGGGATAATGATAGCACCTACCTCACAGGGTTGTTATGAAGTCCAAATGAGATATCGGAAGGAAAGCCTTTTGCAATCCTTAAGGAGCCATTTAAATGCCAGCAATACCTCCTTCCCAATACCTAAGAATAGGGTTGCATGAGAGTGAAGAGTAAGGATTGTGATTTGACATTCCTCTTCTCCTGCCCCTTTCGGGAAGCCATGGATGGCCATCTTTATCACAGCCTGTTCTTCCCAGTCCCGCCAGTGAATCCAGGTAACTGTGTTG
The DNA here is from genome assembly GCF_900497805.2 of Vombatus ursinus. Classification (NCBI taxonomy): domain Eukaryota; kingdom Metazoa; phylum Chordata; class Mammalia; order Diprotodontia; family Vombatidae; genus Vombatus; species Vombatus ursinus. The sequence continues at coordinate 11,498,038 of NW_020954598.1, forward strand.
GCCTGTATTAACTGAATTTGTTGGAGAATACCATATGGCAACCAAGTGAAACATTTGCATACAAGTCTTGTAGAGCGCCTGATAAGAGTTCCTTATTTTTGAAATGTGGAAATTTAAAATATAGGTTACCTAGCAACCCTCTGGTTACCAGGCAGCTGGGCAGGGCTGATCAATGGAAGTGATAGCAATGTCCTATAGAGTAATGAAAAGTTCACAATTGGCTTCGGAGTCAATATTTACTATTAAACCCATTCATGAAAAAAAAAAATGAGACTCACAGAAGTGTGTGGCAAAATCTATAAATTAAATGAACAACAGCAGGTGCCATGGATTAGTAAATGATAAAGGACACATGCTTTTTGTTGTTGGACCAGACCTATGATTTAATTACTATGAGGAACTCCAGATGAGAAAAGTCCCTCTACCAATACAAATTGACAGCTTCTCTGAAATCTACAGTATAACTGAGTTGCCTGGGACCCTGAAATGTTCAGTGACTTATCTAGGGTGACCTAGTCAGTATGCATTAGTTATAGATCTTCAGCATATGTCTTCTTGACTTTGAAGCATCTTTCTATGCACTACCCCATGCTGTCCCTCTGATGTATTCAGAATACCTCAACTCTTCAAAGGGAGCAGACAACTAGAATTGACTCTAGACGGTCTTGAACCTGTAAAAGAAGGAGATGGGGATAGACTATGCCAAACTCTACAAGGATTTTAATTCAAGAGTTTTGTGGAAAGGGGGAACCAAAGGGAAATTACTCTTGAAACAAGAGAAATATTATAAAACAAAAGTGAAATCCTTTAACTATAGAATGATAGCATTCAAAGAAACCTCAGATATTAGCTAGCCTCCATTTTCCAGGTAAGTGAGGTTTGGAGAGGTTAAAGTGACTTGGCCGAGGTCAGAGCCAAGAGGAGAACCCAGATGTCCTAATCTTCCCCCAGTCACCAGCTCAGTGCTCCTTCATGGATGTAGTATGAATGATGAATGTGAAATGATAATAGAATTTGCTGATATGATTAAAAATTCCTTAATTGGCACCCTTTAGAAAATAATTATCATTAAAAGCAAACTCGAAAGGATTTTTTGTTTTGCTTTTACTTTATCATTGATTTATTATTTTACATCACCTTGATTTCTAAATATATCCCTTCTCCTTATTTACCCAGCAAGACATCCTTTGTAACAAAGAATAAAAAGGAAGAGAAAGAAAGGCTGATCAGCAAAACTAACCAACATGCAAAGTCTGGTGACATATGCAATGTTCCACACCCATGGTCTCCCACTTACACAAAAAATGGGCAGGAGGTGCATTTTCTCATCTATCCTCCAAGACAAAGCTTGGTCATTATAAATACAGCATTTAGTTTGAATACATTCTTTTTCATGACCAAAGAGTCATGATGCTGAGCAAATTCTGTAAAAAAAATTTTCTCAGTCAAATCACAACAGGAGAAAGTCTCTTAACCCACCTCTATCTTTTTGTTTAATAACTCTGTTCCAACTCCTGGAATATTGTAGAATGTTAATCGGACTATTCTTGATTTAATGTAATTTTTAAAATGTTCCTTTTGAGGGAAAATTGGAATCATAGGTTTATATATTTAAAGCCGTGAAGGGACATTAGAGAGCATCTACTTCAACCTCCTTATTTTGCAGAAGAGCAAATAGAGTCTCAGAGAGATTAAGTAATTTATTCAGCTAGTGAGTTCTAGGGGTAGGACTTGAACCTAGATCTTTTAGGCCCAACACTTTATCCATTATAACATGCTGCCTCAGTGATATTTCCTGTGTGTTTTTCTCTTGGGGTCTAAAATAATATCATAAATTATTTCTGTAGATTTAAAATTCATGCCCTTTGAATCCTAACTGGAAATTTCAATTTTATACTTTTTAATGAGGGGGGTGCTCATGTGGCCTTTCTTCTGCAGAGAGAAAGTGGAGCCACACCTCCTATTACTTCTCAGGCTCTAGTTACCTGTGGACTAGAGGAACAAGTTGAAATTTCATTGAGAGTCTCTAATGGTCTGGTCTGCTGAGGCTTCAACAAGATAAGTGTTCTAGCTTGATATGGTACCCTTGAGAAATAGTCTGATGGAGAGGGAAATGAATACTGTATTTGGAGTCAGAAGACTTGAATCCAAATCCCAGCTTGAATCCAAATATCAATTCTGCTATTCACCAGCCATGTGACTTTGAAAGAGTCACAATTACTCTGTGCCTCAGTTATGCAACCTTGTACTTCACACAATGCACTTCCCAGGGTTATTATAAGGAAAGTACCAAGAGCTGTTACTTTCGTGTCACAACATGGCTCAGCAGTGAGGGTGTTCTGTGTTGTATAACTAAGTTGTATAACTATGTGCTTGACTAACTAAGGGGGTTCCTGCTGCTATGGCCACATTGGGTAGCACTGTGCTATATTTCTACATTTCAGATGAGGTTTCCAATGTTGAAATATTTACAGTCTCTCCAGTCCTGATTTAGAGCTGGAAGGATCTTAGAGACCATCCGGTCCAAATTCCTTCATTTTACAGATAGGGAAACTGAGGCTCAGAGAAGTTAAGATACTTGCTCAGAGTCAAACATATAGTAAGGATCAGAGACAGAATTTGAAACCATGTCTTTCTGGCTCCAAGCCCAGAACTCTATCCATTAAGCCACATTCTGTTCTGATTTTCTGAACAATGGGCCAGTTAGTTTATTGAATCCCTACCTCATCCTCCATGGTGATACTTCAAAACATTTTCCCCTTTCCTCAAGATCCAAAACATACCCTAGGCCTATACCTGAAGGAAATAATCTAGTCTCTTCCTCAATCTATTAATGATAGATGGAGACTTTCTCCTTTGAGCTCTCTTAGCTCCTATTTTCCCATTCCTAACAACTTTTCAGCAGCCTCATCCATTTTCTCCTTTTCTCTGGTCACACATGAAGAGGGTTCCCTACTTCTTGCTAAAATTGATCCTTTCACCTATGCGCTTGACCTAGCAGCGTGTTGGTAAAACATTAAACAACTGACTCTCTGGGGGGAAAATGTATGCACGACACACTTTTAAGTTTAATCTGCATAATTGACATTTTTTTGCATCACTTTCTCAAGTCTAGACAATCAACAAAACAATAAATCAAATCCCACTTTGTAGTTTGCTGATTTCCAAAGTAAAAATACTCAGGCTAAAAAACTGCCAATCAGCTCTTATGAGTCAGCTGCTACACATCCCTGTCTTGATCCTCTCCATATTCACCCTCTCCTCCCCCAGCACCTTGCCCAATCACAGGGATCTGGAGTTGGGAGTGACATTTCAGAGAAGGAGTTCTTAACTGTTTGTGTGTGTCATAGACCCCTTAGGCCATCTAGTGAAACTTATGGTTCCCTGTCACAGTCATGTTCTTAAGGACATAAAACAAAATACATAAGATTACAAAAGAAGCCAATTAAAATACTTATCAAAATATTTTAAAAAATTCACAGACCTCAGGACTCCCATTGTAGAGCTAACCCCATTATTTTACAAACATCCTCAGTAAATCGTAAACTCTAAAATGTGGGCAGTCAACTGAGGCCAACGAAGATGCAAAGATTTGTCAGTGGTCACTCAGGTCAAAAGCAATGGGGCAGGGGCAGCTAGATGGTGCAGTGGTTAGAGCTCTGGCCTTGGAGTCAGGAGGACCTGAGTTCAAATCCACCCTCAGATACTTGACACTTACTAGCTGTGTGACCCTGGGCAAGTCAGGTAACCCCTTTAAATATTTTTGTACATATAGTTCCTTTTCCTTTTTCTCTGATATCTTTGGGCCACAGGCTTAGTAGAATTATCATTAGATCAAAGGGTATGCACATTTTTAGTAACTTTGGGGGGCATAGTTCAAATTGCTTTCTGGAATGTCTGAACCAATTCAGAGCAGCCCCTCCAAAATTTGTCATTTTCCTTTTTAGGCATCTTTCCCAACCTCATGCATGTGAAGTGGCACCTTATCATTACTTGAAAATTACTTTGTAAATCATAAAAATCAAAAAAATCAAAAATATGTGTCCATTATCAATATAATGATATGCTTCATAATACAATTATGAATATAATAGTGGCTGGCATATATATAGCACTTTAAGAAATGTTGAAAAATTAAAATTAAAATACAGTGGCTGAAATGAGGTTGTCCTTAAACCTGGGTTCCATTTGAGTCTCCCTCTATCAAATCCATTCAAAGGTCACAGTGTAAAGACTTTAAAAGTGCATTCTATTTTAAAATTATTTCACATGACCCTGTTCAATCATAGGAACAGGGAGTACTAAATGTTCAGGAGCCAACTGACCTCAGAAGCTATGCTAGGATGCTTCCACACTCATCTCTCTGCCTTCATGATGCTCTTTTTTTATCTACCACTTTTCCTGCTCCTTAATGTCCACATATCTATAGATGTCCCACAACATGCATTTTTTTGGCCATTCCATCATACTAACTCTTTAAATGTGCAACATATCATAATATTAGACGAGGATGATCATTAGAGTTTACAGAAGGACTGTATCTGTGCAATGTATTTAAGCAGACTCTTGGCAGTATTTCTTTGGGAACTCTTCAAATTTCTAGTATCATTCAGAGCTCAACTCAAATGCTACTTCCCACATGAGGCCTTTCCACATGGTCCCATCTACTTGTGTCCCCACTCCCATTACTTTGTGTTTATTTTTAAATAGATTTTCATATGTGCATATTTTCCCCAAAAGAATGTAAGCTCTTTGAAGGCAGAGACTCTTTCAGTTTAATCGTTGTGTGTCCATTGTCTAGTATAGTATCTGGTACATTTCATTATTGGTTAGGACTTGCAGAGTGTGTTACATTTATGATCTCATTTGTTCCTGGAAGGTAGACATGGAAAGTACTATTATTCTCATTTTATAGAGGAGGGAACTGAGGCTCGAAGAAGTTAAGTGACTTTGCCAGAGTCATTCAACTAGTAGGTGTCAGAGGCAGTTGACTCTGTTTCAAGTCCAGAAACTTTCATTATGGAATTAGAAGTGTTGAAGAGATGCTTTTGAAATTTTCAAGTAAAAGAGAAAGAGCCACATGAAATTGACTGAAATTTTAGGCCTGGTTGTCATACATAGTTTAAATCAGGGCTTCTTAACTTGGGGTTCACAAATCTTCAAGGGGTCTATGCAGAGATTTCAGGGGATCTGTGAATTTGGATGGGAAAAATTACATTGTTATTTCCATACAGTTTCCTATGAAATCTTATATATTTTATTATGTGCATTTAAAATGCATTATTCAGAGATGGGGGTCTATGGATTTCAGCAGACATTGCCCAAGGGGTCCATAACACACACAAAAAAATGGTTAGAGGAATCCACAGTCTAACTGGTAATCCTAGATAGACACAGCTGGAAAGACAGCGCATTAGAACACTCACTCCAATAACCTACATAGCATTTATTTAAACAGCAGAATTGCACTTCCATTTCTAACAACCCTGATCAAATTATGTAAAGCAATCACTCCTTAAAGGGCTTGGGCAATGTAACCAACAGTACTTATCTTGGTTTACATCTGTTAGTCAATATTTGCCCAGCTTGGGGGCTCAAAGCATCAAACAACTACATAATGAATACAAGACCTGCTGTGTGTTTGCACTTCAAGCCTTATAAAGGTTTAGTGGGGTGTGATCTGCAGAAAAGAGGATAATTTGAAAAGAAAAATAAGCCCTCTTCTTATACCTTGATTGGTAGTGTTTCTTCTCTGGAGCAAATTGGTAGGGACAGCTGGCTTGTTGCAGTAGTATTTTATATTAGCAGGACATTGTTAGTGCTTTCTCCCTCTAGAAATGACTTCTTATTGCCTTTTATTCATTTTGGTTTTGCTTATTTGTGTACACATTATAGCCTTCAGTAGAATATAAGCTCCTTGAAGTCTGAGACTACTTTGTTTTTTGTCTTTATCTGCAGCACCTAGGACAGTGCCTGACACAAGGGGAAAGGGAATACGCATTTATATAACCCCCGCCATGTGTCAGGCACTGTCCTATGCACTTTACAAATATTACCTTATTTTATAAAATATGCATACTTTTGACCCAGACATGCTACTACCAGGCCTATACCCCCAAATAAATAAAAAAAGGGAAAATCATATATACAAAAATATTTCTATCAATTCTTTTCCAGGTAGCCCCAACCTAAAACTAAAAGGATATCCTCCCATTAGGGAATGGCTAATTTTTTTTACTATATTAATATAATGGAATATTATTATTTTATAAGAAATAATTCAATGTACAGTTTCAGAGGAAACTGGAAAGACCTCTGCGAAATGATGCAGATCTAGGTAAGCAGAACTAGGAGAACAATTAATCCAATAACAACTCATTATAAAAGAAAACAACTTTGAAAAACTTTGGAACTCTCTCTGATCAATGCAATGATAAACCATATTAAGTAGACAATAAAAAATAAGTAGATCATTATGGATAAATGATAATTGAATTATTAAAGTTAGTCATGTTATTTTCATGTTATCACATATCATTCATGATGAGTGGTCCCAACTGAAATAGATTGAAGAAATATTCCATTTAAAAGATGGAAACATCCAAGACCCCCCAAACTAAGTAACTTGTTCCAGTTTGCACAGCGAGTTAATAGGAGAATTTAGGTTTGCTCCAGGGAGTCTGCTTGCTCCTTAGTTTGACCTCTGAAAAGACAAAAAAAAAAAGGTGGGGGAGGGAAAGGAGTAAAAAGGAGCTATACCATATACTTGGTATGGCTGTTTTAATCTCTTTTTAAACTCCAGAAACCCTGCTCCAAAAATTATTCTAATCAGGAGAATTCCAGATCAGTAAACAACACACATATGTAGCATGATTATCTTTGTGTGAGATGGATATTATCTTCAATTTAGTCTTGCTCTTCATGGTCAGAAACAAGAGAAGTGCTCTAAGCTCAGAGTTCTATGGGGCCCCAGTGAGACTGATTATCCCACCCAAGTTTGCACCTATTATCAACTTGTTTTGAGATTGCTCCATTTTCAAAACTGTAATGCTATTTTTAAAATTTGTAAAGAAGGCCAGCATGGTTCAGAAGGAAGAGTGATGGGGCTTGGGCTTAGATTTGGGTTAGAATCCTGGCTTGGGCACTTCTGAGTTGTGTGTACCTCTTTGAGCTCCAGTCTCTTTACCTATAAAATTAATATGATAATATTTGTACTGCTAACCTCATAGAATTGTAAAGAAAATGCTTTGTCAGACCCTGAAGTGTTCTATAAATGTGCTACACACTTAAGTATGTTTTTTTCCTTCTCTCTTTCTCTGTTTAGGGTTGACACTGACATTGGAACTATATTCATCATGAATGCTGCTGAATTCCGAAAGATAGGGAAAGAAATGGTGGATTATGTGGCAGACTATATGGAGGGAGTTCATAAACGTCAGGTCTATCCAGATGTGGATCCAGGCTATCTGAGACCCCTGATTCCTGACTCTGCCCCCCAGGAACCAGAAACATTTGAAGATATCATGAAGGATGTTGAGAAGATAATCATGCCAGGGGTAACGATTACATTCTGGAAATTTTTAAAAAAACAAAATCAACAAAACATGTGTCCTGAAGCATATTAGCACTGTGATTTTTTTTCAATTCAATTAACATTTTTTAGGTACTTACTAGGTCTAGGTGAGAGGTAGTTTTGGCACAGTGGATAGAGGGAAGGTAAACTAATCAGTTTGGGTTCAAGCCCTCTCTCTCACACATACTGGCTATGTGTGAGTAAGTCCTTTAATGGCTCAGTGCCCCAGGCAACTTTTAAAGATAGATTTGCAGAACAGTTGTCTCCCTACATTGATAGAGAGTATTTCCTGACCAGCCATTCCCTATGCCAATGAAATCATAGATCTGTCCCCAAAATGAGAAAAAAAGTTGTGCAAGGCATTGCAATTACCTTCATTTAGTGAATTACCCCACTGGAGGTCCTCAGGATGCTTGAGACTTGGGTTCAAGGAATACTGAATGTCTCACACTATACATACATACATATATACATACATACATATGTACACATATAATACATACACACATATATGGTGAGTGGTGATGAGGACTTGAAATAGGATGGTTGTCCTGTGTGCAGAGAGAGGGGAACAGATAAGAAAGATATTGTGAAGGTTAAACCTCTTATCTTTTGTGTCTTTGTACATGTTCTCTACTATGCTGGAATGTTCTTCCTCTATTTCTTAGAATCTAAAGGTTCCTTTGAGGCTGAGCCTCAAAATTATACCTTCTATAAGAGGCCTTGCCTGATGCCCAACGTTTTTTGTGATCTCCCCCCTGCACACACACACCCATACACATACCCCAAATTATTTTTTCTGTATTTTATATTAACTTGTCTTGATAAGTTGTTTTTCTCACTGTAGGATGTAAATTCCCTGAAGTCAGGGATCTTTGTCTCTTATCTATAGCTGCTAGCTCAGTGTTAGGTATATGTTAGTTGCTTAACCAAAGTTTACAAAATAGAATTGAATCAGCAATTATTTTACAATTTATAATCTTAGAATTACCTGGGAACAGTGAGAGGTAATATGACTTGCTTATGGTAAGACAGTCAATGTGTAGCAGAGACAAAACCTTAACCAAGTCTTCCTGACTCCAAAGTTAGCCCTCTCTTCAATATACCATGCAATACTGCTGCCTTATAGTATGTGTCAGTCAACAAGCATTTATATGTGTAGTTGAATATATTTATATGTGGCAAGTCTGCCAATTTATTTTACAGATAAAAAAATAGAGGAAAGAGGAGAAAATAATTGTCAGTAAAATATGTGACCTTGGACAAGACCCTTAAATCTCTGGATTCAGCTTCTTCATTTGTAAAATTAGGACTTGAATAACAACAAATTGAATAAATAAATAAATAAATAAATAACCTTCATGGTTCCTTCTAGCTCGATAGCCTATGATCTTGGGAATGACTGATTCTAAGAAAAGTTAATTGGCTAAACATAAATAATGAGAGCTGATTTCACCTTTGTAGTTAAGAGGAATCAGTATTAACATAAAAAGAACCAATCCCATATCTGATACCACTTGGGATTAAGAAGTAAGGGATCCATTTCTCCCTATATTTCTTCAGGATAGATGAATTTTTTTTTTAATCAGTCACTGATGCATTACAGAAGTTGTACAGAAGGGGAAAATTTGCAGTGTGAGAACATGGGATCTGGAAAGGAACAGACTTCCATTTTCTGGAGACAACTTTTAGCAACTTCACTTCCATTCCAATATATTAATATTTAAATCTAGAATTGTACATAAAGTAATTTTGCCTGTCAAATAATTTGAAGATTATAAGTTAATTAACTGAGTTTGTGGCTCTCTATACAAATTAATTTGATGGTTATATAATTCTGTGATTTCTTTATAGTAGGCATTCATATTAGGCATAGATTGAACTGGATGACTACTCAGGTACCTTCCAACTCTGAAATTTTGTGATTCTGTGATTTTTGTAATGAAAGGTTCAGTGGACTAAGAGTTAGAAAACCTGGGTCCTAGTCTCTATTGCAAACTAGCTGTGTGACTTGGAGCCAGTCACTTTAGCAGTCTGGGGTTCTGTCGTCTTATTTATGAAATGAGGAGGTTGTAATACATGACTTTATAGGTTCCTTCCAGAATGAATGAATCTGTTGTGATTGTGACTTTATCAGTCAAATCACACCAAACAGTCCAGTCTGTTTGTGGGCATTGATATTCATGCTGGCCAACTAGCAAGCAATACATTCATTCTTGTTTCTGGCTATTTCTAAAAGACAGCAAAACTGGCTGAGAAGTCCATTAGTTATTTGGTCAACTAGCAGGCACTATGCTAGGCACTGGGGACATAAAATAGGAAGGACACCAACCCTGCCCTGAAGGAACTTACATTCCACTTGATATCTATGACTTTAAATAACTGGTTTTATTGATTTATTTTTCACTAAAATTTAACATAATATCTGGCTATTTGGGAACCATGAGTAGATAAGAGCTGTTGGAAAGTTTATTCTACATAGATTCAACTAAATACCATTTAAGAGCAAGTCATATGTATATAGCACTTTACAAAATACTGTTTTCCCCATTTTAATTCTGAACTTAACAAACATCAAGTAAATGAGCACTTTGCACAAATTGGTTTTCTCACAACCCTGTAAGATGATTAGTAAAATTATCATTCTTTCCATTTTACAGATAAAAAAGTAAACTTCAGAGAAATTAGGCAGCTTGCCTAGTATTTTATATCCAATAAATATCAGATTCAAACCAATTCCTTGTTTTACAGATGAAGAAATTAAAGCCCTGAGATTTTGAAAGATTTAATTAGTGACTATCACTGACATAACACTGAGCCATTATAGCATTTGGGTAATACATAATCACATAGGTCTTCAGTAAAAAGGCTGGTACTAGAACCCAAATATTCAAATTCTCAGGCCAGTGCTTTTTTTTCATTTCAGCAAAGATCAAATCATATCAGTCTGCTTTGGGGTTGGGGGCAGGAGAACTCTTCTAGTTTCTTCTTTAAAAAATAGATTTCCATTTGACATTTTTGCTTTTGGGAACATGTTGAGTGTTTTCTCCAAGATCTTAATGTACATAGACAAAGCTTCTTAGCAACAAAACCTATTTGAGGGAAAGTATGTGGTTAAATATCAGGTAGGAAGGGGAATGAGCAAGACAAAGCCTTTTCCTTTTTATATGTAAAGTCTTGTCTTGTTTGGCTAGCTGAAACAGACTCTGAACTTTCAGCAAATCCAATATTTTTGGTGTATTTGGCTCCTCTATTAATACTACCACACTTAAGTCACTGTGGATGATGCATTGAAAGCCAGTACAATGGTTAGTTCCTTAACTGCCAGGCTTACACCCCATTGCTCTGTCCAAGTGCTGATTCCCTTTCTCATTACTGACGCAAGCCTCAAGTCACTCCCCCTGTAATTGATCCTCCATTCAGCTGCCAAAGTGATTTTCTAAAGTGCAGATGTGACCATATCATCTCCCCCTCCCCCCCATTCAACAAATTCTAGTGGCTCCCTATTACTTATATGAAATCTGGTTTGAAATTTAAAGTCTTTCCTACCCAACTTGGTCCCTTCTAGTCTTCTAATACTTTACTTCCATCTACACAATGACCAACAATCCAGTTAAACTAGGCTATTTGTGATTCCTCATATGTGACACTGTTTGTCACCTTTATCCTTTGCCCTAGTTTGTCCTCCGTGCCTGGATGATCTGCCTCCTAACTTCCAACCTTTAGTTTCCCTGGCTTCCTTCAAGAGTCAGCTGAAATATCACTTCTTCTTTGTTCTTCCTTTTTTTTTTTTTTGTGTGAGGCAATTGGGGTTAAGTGACTTGCCCAGGGTCACACACACAGTAAGTGTCAAGTGTCTGGTCTGAGACTGGATTTGAACTCCAGTCCTCCTGACTCCAGGGCTGGTGTTCTATCCACTGTACCACCTAGCTGCCCCCAAATATCACTTTCTGCAGGAAGCCTTTTATAGTGTCCCTAGCTGCTGGAGTCTCCCTTGCTGATATTACATTCTAACTACTTTGCATATACTATCTTAAATGTATTTAGTTATCTACATTATGTCTATCATTTTACAAAATAAGTTCCTTGGAAGCAGGGAATATTTTCCTCTTCTTTGTATCGCCAGCATCATTAAAATTCCTGACCCATAGTAAATGCTTAATAAATGCTTATTGACTGACAACTTTGAAGTCTTTGACCACTTCCCTTATAGGGCAACTCAGTTTTAATTGTCAACAGTTAATTTTATCAAATGAGTGTGCATCTCCAGCAATATTAGACTACATGGTATAAATACACTTTGGGGGTTGAATACTGGATTTGAATTCAAACTTTTCCATTTCTTACCTGTGTGATCTTTGGCAATTTACTTAAATCTGTAGTTCTCAATTTTTGCAGTTCTCCTCAATGAAGAGGATGGAATGCATAAGCTCTAATATCTCTTCCAGCTCTGTATACTATGTTCCTAACATTTACTGCTTTGTGCTGCTTTTCTTTTGAGTTTATCTCGTGTTTCTTCACTTAGATTTAAGATACTTGAGGGCAGGGACTGTGTCTTATTTATCTTTTTATTCCCCACAGTGCCTTGTAAATAGCAAAGAAGCAATAAATACAAATTGACAGATTAGACAAAAGCATAGCCTATTTCTACTAGTATAAAAACAACCCAAAGTTCATTCCTACTGAGGCTATGTTATTAGTATTTTCTTAGCTTTACAGTCTCATGTGTGTGTGTGTGTGTGACTATGTGAGGGATCTGTGATTTTGTCAGTATAGTGACCTCATGGTGGCAGAATGCAACCTGTATATGATAAAACCTAGGTACTTACTTGAGGCCTAAAGAGGTTAGGTGACTTGCCCAGAGTCACAGAGCTGTCAGAGGTGGGATCTGAACCAATGTCTTACTGATTCCAATTCCAGCACCTTATGCACCAATACCTCCTTTCTCCTTTGCTCTCTCTGTACTTAGCAAATTAACAAAATGAACATTTCCATATACATTGTAGGGAACAGAAAAGGATTGTACATGAAACTGCAAATCTTCATTACATACAGCTTGTTTTTCTTTTTGAGAATATTAAAAATTCAACATGTAATTTTCAAAATTGCAATTTACTTTTCAAAATTCCATCCAGTCTTACTTCTGTTCTCATCTCTTTGGGAGGAGGGAGGGGTGAAACCCTCCTCCTTCCTCTAATCTATTTTGCACATCACTGTCCAATTAGTTTTGCTCACGTACAACTCTTATCAAAACAGTCTCATACTCAAAACTTTCCAATGCTTCACCATAACCTAATGAAAAAAGTCTAAATCCTTTCCTAAGCCTAATATTCAAGGTCCTTCATGATCTGGCACACTCTACCTTTCCAGGCTTGTCATACCTAATTCCCCACCATGTCTTCTTTACTTTAGTCATCCTCTATTACTCACTATCTCTCAAATGCAACAATATAGAGTATTGGATTTGGATAAGATGACTTGAGTTCAAATTTGGCCTACTAAGTTGACTACCTGTGTCACCTTGGGCAAGTCATTTAAACTCTCTGGGCCTTAATTTTCTCAACTATAAAGTGAGGAAGTTGGACTTGATGCCCTTCAAAGAATTCAAACCCAGGTCTTATGTCTCTAGACCTTTGTGTAATGTCATGTCTTCTGGGCGCCAAAATGAAGCAACACCCACACCTGGGTCTTCAGCCTGCCATAGTCACTTTCAACTGTTTTATGCAATATTTGCCTCTCTCTACCACCCCCTCCCCCACTTCAGTCCATTCTATTCATTACAAACTGATTAATCATGACACTCCATTATTTAAAAAATTTTCAGTGGTTGATGTCAGCTAACAAAGTCTGAACCTTATAGGAACATAGATTTAGAGTTGGAAGCAACCTTAGAAGGCAATTAGTCCAACTTTCTCATTTTACAGATTAGAAATAGAGGGGACAAAAATTAACTCATCCAAGGTCTCATAGCTTGTAAATGTCTGAGGCAAGATTTGAATCCAGTTCTTCCTGACTCCAAGTCCACTATGCCAGGCTGTCTCCTTAGTATTCAAACTTCCCTAACTCCAGATGATTTGTGCTAAAGACACTAAGGGCTAAGTTGAAGACAAAGATTCCTTCCAGTTAGCATGCCCAGGGAAGACATCACAGAGGGAATAAGCAAAGGTGGCTACAGGATATCAAGGGAGAATGAGTAGATCCACTTAACTAGAATACATAGAATGTATTTTGAGATTAGGCTGGAAAGCAAGGTCCTTCTGTGGTCTCAGCTCTGAGTGCCAGGTTAAAGAGTGTGGACTTTATTAGGTAGGTGATGGGAGTCATTGAAGGGCTTTGAGCACAGCAATGAGACATTCAAGCTGTAGCTTGAGAAGATTAATCCTTTGGAACTGTGCAAGACTAGTTGGAGGTCACTTAATACTTAGAAGTTTTACTTATAAAATGCAAGTAAAATTCATAAGCAAATTATCTCGTAAAGCATTAAGGGACAGGACTAGGACCCAACTCAAATGCTATCTCTTTTAGGAGCTCTTTCCTTATTCACTTCAGTTGTTAATTCCCCATTGCCCCTGAGATCACTTTCTGTTTATCTCATATGTGACCTATATTATTTATCTCTGAAAATGAAAATTTTGTATTTGTATACACTTTTTATTTGTACCCTCAATGTTTAGCAGTACCGGGCACACTGTAGAATCCTAATAAAGACTCATTTTGATTGATTTAATTGATTTATTCGAGAGAATAAACTATACGTAAAGAAACAAGATAAGAGGCTTTTTCAATGGTCTAGGAGAGAAGTGCTAAGATCCCTAACCAGGGTACTTGTAAGCGGTAATGCAAAAGACACAGTAACAATAATTTGTTGTTGTTCAGTCATTTTTCAGTCACGTGTGATCTTTGTGACCCAATTTGGGGTTTTCTTGGCAGAGATACTGAAGTGATTTGCCATTTCCTTCTCCAGCTCATTTTCCAGATGAGTAACTGAGGCAAACAGGGTTAAGTGACTTGCCCAGGGAAACACAGTTAGTACACGTCTGAAGTCAGATTTGAACTCAGGAAGATGAGTCTTCCTGAGTACATGCCAACACTCTATCCACTGTGCCTCCTAATGTGTTTATATGTATACACACACACACACACACACACACACACACACACACAGACAGAGAGAGAGAGAGAGGTATGATCTCACTTTATCTTCACAACAACTCTATGAGGAAAGTGCTACCTACTATCCCCATTTTACACATGAGGTAACTGAGGCTGAAAGAAGTTAAAGTGATCTGCCCAGAGTTACACAACTAGGCTGACCCAAGTAAACAGAAAATCTGGTTTTAAGTTGCTCTTGCTTGGACTGATTACAATTTAAATGGCTCTTTTCCTCTCTTGCAGATAACCCATTGGCACAGTCCCTACTTCTTTGCTTATTTCCCCACAGCCAGCTCATATCCAGCAATGCTGGCCGACATGCTATCAGGTGCCATAGGCTGCATTGGCTTTTCCTGGGTAAGTACATTCCTGACTAAGTAAGTGTCTATGCTGTGTTGGATGTGGCTCTCAGTCCAAATGAGAGGGCGCTAGCTGCTTTCCTCTAACAGTGCAATTAAAAAAAATGGTCTATTTTTGCCTTACTTAAGTAGACCTTGGAATATCACCAAATCACTGTGCTCAAGCTCTGTGTCATATGGAGGAGAGACTCTTCACTTGGGGTCCATCGAGCCCTGTGGATGAGAAAAACATTACATCTTTATATCAATATAGTTGGTTTCCTTTATGGAATTATATATTTCACTTTAAGTATTTAAAAACATTATTCTGAGAAAGAATCCATAGGTTTCACCAGATTACTAAAGGGCAACATGAATCAAAAAGAGTTAAGAATCTGTGCCTTAGAACCAAGTCCTTTTCCTACTTCTGTAAACCTCCTTCAATGCAGTTCAAGGGCCTAGCCAACTAAGAGTGAATTGGATTCTACAATACACAGCTATATAGGTTTTTTTTTCCCCCAGAGAACATTTTACTACCTATTGTACTACTGTTTTTGTAATGCAAAACATTGCTTGATAAGTGCATTAGATAGGTACAGAAAAAAAGCATTATATACAGTCTATCATGGATGATTGTTACTAATAGGAGACACCAGGAAGACTTTATGAAGAAGTGATATTTCATATGGGCTTTAAAGACTGGGTGGTAGTTCAACAGGGCCAAGAGAGAAAAGGAGGATATTTTAGTCAAAGGGTGAAGAAAGGTATGGAAGAAGAAAAATACAGGGAACAGAGCATAGCTAAATTTGACTGAACATAGAGTATGTGAGGAAAACAATTTGTCGTAAGACTGGAAAGGGAGAGGGGTGCTAACCCTTGAAAAGCCCTGAATGCCAGGCAAAGGATTCCATTCTTGCCCTCTGGCTGTCAGTATGAAGAAAGATTTTATAGGAAATGCAAATTTATTTAGATGTGGTTCTTTTCCTTAAGCAGAGATATGTAGTTTCATTTGGAAAATCCCTTTGTTAACTTGGAAACCAAGCAAAGTGACTGATCAGACTAGCTTCTTTCTCATACCTCTTACATGTGTATATTCTTTCTTTCCCCTGCCATGTGAAGTCTTTGGAACTGGAGGGTAGAACATCAGATTATTTCTCAGTTAAAAAGTCTCATTTGTAAGACTTGGGATGTGGATTGATAATATTAGAATAATGGGAAAAGCAAGATAGAAAATGGATTTTTTATCTTTTTTTTTTAATTTAAACAATACTTCAATGAGAAAAATAGGGATATAAATTATTGAACACTGTTCTTCACAAATTTACAAATGGCTTACTGGATTTCTGGTTATTGCTTTCCCCTCTTATCATAATAGATTGCAAGTCCCGCTTGCACAGAGCTGGAGACAGTGATGTTGGATTGGCTCGGGAAGATGATCAATCTGCCAGAAGCGTTTTTAGCTGGAAAAGATGGAGAAGGGGGAGGAGTGATTCAGGTATGGTGAAGGTGGGATGTTGTAACTATCTGGGTGGCATGATTCTATTCTAAATTTGTGCTTTTCAAAGGTGGAAAAAGAGGCATTAGTTTTCTGGGACATTGCCCCTTTTTTGCACTAGACAATCAATAAAAATCAATAAGGCATATAATGATAACACCTAAATATGCTGTCATTCATATACAAGGTTGACACAACTGGATCACCATAAGGTTAGATACCTTCATGTTGTTTCTACAGTAGTGAGAAACATTGCATTGGAATCACTGGACTCAACTGAATGGTCCCTTTATGTAGTCAATCAATATTAAAATAATATATAGCAATAAAAACTTTGTGGGCAGCTATAGGGCACAGTGGATAGAGTACCAGGCCTAGAGTCAGGAAGACCTGAGTTCAAATCTAGCCTCAGACAATTATTAGTTGTGTGACCCTGGGCAAGTCACTTAACCTCTGTTTGCCTCAGGTCTTCACCTGTAAAATGAGGATAATAATAGCACCCACCTCCTGATGATGATGATGATCAGATGATATTATAATTACAAAGCACCCAGCACAGTATCTCCCAAGACCTTCCTTTAAAGAGAACTCAGAATTTTTTTTTAATTTCTTCTTTTTTTTTTAAGCTAACTTCATTTACCATTAGGTGCTCTGCTTGGTTTCAATTCCATAAATATCATGTCCCCTCACTGGGTGCTTTCTGGTAGAACCCTTTACCCCCTTTTGTGAGTTATATTCCCCTATTAGATTGTAAGCTCCTGGAGGGCAAGGACTATCTTTCTTTTTTCTTATTTATATCCCCATAGTACTTAATAATGTGCCTGTCATATAGTAGACAATAAATACTTATTGACCACTGACTGCACCTCAGTTTCCTCATGTGAAATAAGGGGGTTAGATGAGACCATTTTTAGAGTTCTTTCCAGCTTCAATTCCATGATCCTTTGTGGTTCTATGGCCTTATTGTCAGGCATGAAGATGGTCTCAAGAAAAGATCCTTCCCTTTGACATAGCCAGGAAAGAGATCAATTCATTACTTTGAGAAACACACTCTTAATGCAAGGAGATATTTTTTACCTGATAATTCAGGAAGAATCAACTGGTCAAGTCATCTGTCTAGTTAATAGGATATATATGTCCAAGGAACCAGAAAACAAAATATAATTCAAACTTGACCAATGAACAAGACACTGATCATATTGGAGTATTATTTTTTCTGAATACCACCAGAGGAACTAATGGTTGTTTTTTATCATTTCCTGGGATTAGAATTCCTAGAGGAATAAATATGATTCAAGGTTGCATGTTTCAAAAATCACTTACATCTGAATGAAAGATAGCACAGTGCCTTGGAAAGAGTAATGGATTAAGAGTTTGAGGACTTAGGTTCAAATCTCATATCTCTGGCTTTCTACTTGTGTGACCCTGGCCAAATCACTCAAACTTATTGGTCCTGTTTCCTCATCTGTAAAATCAGGAGGTTAAAATAAATTACCTGTAAGATTCCTTAAAGCTTAAAAGCTATGATCCTCTGAATATTTCACTTCCTTGGGCTAAGAAGTCAGAATGGATAGAATAGTGGAGAGAGTGCTAAATCAAGCTGTTATTATTAGGTCCTTGTTAGGAACAATGTTAGGTACATGTCAGTCTGTTGATTTTAAGCCTAAACTTAAAAATGGTCTTCACCATGGGCCTGTGCTGCTCTATTTTTGTCCAATGAAATCAAGCAATTAGCCTATTTGTCAGCAGGAAATCTCACCCTTCCAAGCTGACAGGGCTATAATTGTCTGCAATTTGCAAGACCTAAAAGAAGGCCCAAGTTTGGGGACAGATAGTGGGATACTGTGCTCCTGCATCCAATGTGACAGTTTGAGATATTGATTCCCAACAAAATGGCAATAACAGCTAGAACGTAGCAGAGTAAAGACATAGGAATGGGGGCTGGGGGGAAGACAGACAGTCATCCCTGAGTCAAATACCCAAACAATAATTGTGGTTTTGGACAAATGAGGTCTGGGGAAATTGGCTCTTAATTGTGTTTGAAAGCCTGTATTTGGATGTGAAGCCAATTTTCTGCTGTGTGTGAGATGACACTTGAAAAACCAGAAGATGAAAGAAAATTTGAGTTCAGAGAATCAGCAGATGTGAGCATCAGATCTCACCAATATTTCCTTATGCCTCTTGAGTCTTGCTCACCATGGCAACCCTTGTTTGGCAGTAATAAAGGCGAACGTATCATTACTGATCTCTTAGCATACAGAATAGCTTCCCCCCTAACTCTCAAAGACTGGTTTTCAATAATGTAACTCCTCTTCACACACACACACACACACACACACACACACACACACACACACACACACACAATTTGAATTTGTTCAAACAAACTGGATGTATTATAAGCCTTTGATATTTTCTTCTTCTTGTGCTGTTAGAAACTTGCTTAGTTGTGTGTGTATCTGTGTGTTTTAAGTAATCTTTCTTTCTTAAAGAAGGAGGATTTTCCTTCATGAAGTTGACAGAATCCAAAGGAAAATCCATAATGAATTGGCATAATGATCCAAAGCCCTCCATCACAATTTGCTTAAGAAGTTCGCTGGGGAATTAGGGAAGGGGAAAGCATTTGCTCACTGGAAGGCTTAAAACAAAGATCTTCAGTGAACAAAGGGTCACCGTCACGTGGGAGATGACAATGATTCTATGATAATCTGAACATTGAGGAACATTAATTTGGTTTTCTTTTCCCCCATTATTCCTTCACCTTTTCTCCATCCTTTTTTGTTCTACTTACCATTTATTCGTTCTTCAATGTTCTTTCAGCAACTAATCTCTCATTTATCTTTTCATAGTCTTCTTTCTTCTGCCTGCCCTTTGTTTCTTGGAATTTGATTTTAAGATAAAGCTTTATTTATTCCATTCCCCACCCCCAACTGTACTCAATATATGGCCCCTGGAGTCATCCTTCCTTTGAAAGCACAAGTGTGTTTCAGTCCCTCTCTCCCCAACCAAGATTGGTATCGCATTTAATCTTTCAGTGGGTTTTTTGTGTCTTCATTTACTTCACTGTAACAATTGTTCTAGATTGTTCTCCTTCTTCCTTTTGTGTCTCTCCTTTACCTTACTAACTCTCTGTCCAGTTGGAGTTTGAGGCCAATGGTTGATAATCTATATCTACTTTATTATTTGGCTCCAGGTCTCTCCTGTTAATTGTATCTTATTCAGAAATACAGGAACAAGAGGGTCTTATATAACACAAGAGAACCATCTTGTTTATTTATCAGATATTCTAGTAATTTTTTTCCTTCTCTATATTCTCAAGATGACTTGTAGAAGCAGAGAGGACACAGTAATTCTCTTACTCCTTCCCTCATACACACATTAGATTTTGTTTAAAAGTAGATGTGGCCTTCTGGACTTAAGAGTCAGGAAGGTCTGTGTTTAAATACTACCTCAGACATTTACTAGCTGTGTGACCATAGGCAAGTCACTAAACCTCTCCATAACTCAGTTTCCTCATCTTTAGAATGAGAGAGTTGGATCTGATGGCTGCTAAGGCCTCTTCCAGCTCTAAATCTGTGTTCTTTTGATCAAATTTTAGCTTTATCTTCTTCCATTTCTGGTCTCTTCACTTAATCCTCTCTTTTTTGACTACAGGGAAGTGCCAGTGAAGCTACCTTGGTTTCTCTACTTGCTGCTAGAACCAAAGTGATTCGGCAGCTACAGGACAAGTGTCCAGGACTGACAAAGGCAGCCATCATGGACAAGCTGGTGGCCTATGCATCTGATCAAGTGAGTTCACTGTGTAGGCCACAACCCCTGCCAATAAACACTGAAGCTTTAATTCTTGGTTGGGAGGGGGGGGATAAAACAAAGCAAAACAAAACAAAAAACAAAACATCACCTGGGGTGACAACCTTATATATTGAAAAGATCATAACTCTGGAGTTGAAAAGACTTTCAGAGCCATCTGGTCCAACTCCTTTATTTTGTGGATGAGAAAACTGAGGTCCAGATGAAGTGACTTGCTCAAGTTTGCCCAGCTGGTGAGTGGCAGAGCTGTAATTTAACTCAGGTTCTTGGAAGCCAGGTTCAGTCCTCTTTCAGGGAGAATGAAACTTCATTAAATCCCATGACGGAATTTAAACTACTTGAGGAAAGAGACATTTTTCATTTTTTGTCTTTGTATCCTCAGTGCCTAGCATAGTGCTTGGCACATTGCAAACACTTACTGTTTGTTGATTGATTTAAAAGAACATCTGATTTGGATTTAGAGGGGTCTAGAGGGGCTGGGTTCCAATTTCAGCTCTGCTACTTAGTACTAATATTACCTTTGGCAAATTATTTCTCTTATCTGGGCCCTCCCTCAGGAGATAGCCTATATCAGTGGTGTCAAAGTCAAACAGAAAAGGATCCCAGAAGCATGTTGACTTGGAAAATTACAAATTAACATTATCTATGTTGTATTATATCCTAATTTATTTTGTTAAACATTTTTCCCAATTATATTTTAATCTAGTTTGGGCCCATGAAGGATTTCCTCTGAGTTTAAGGTTTCTTCCAACTCTAGATCCTTTGATCTATGATGTATGTACCCCTAAGAAGGAAGGAATTCTCTCTTGGTACCTCAAAAGGTCAAATTAAAAAATGAAACATAACTCCTTGCAGATCTTTAATATTCCATTTATTAGCACTTAGTCTGGAATTGTTAGGCTACTGAATTTTTTGGTGATGAGATGTTTGCTTTAAATTCTTCATATTAGGAAATATGCCTCTATGTAGTGATTCTATTTTGGATATTAGTTAATAATAATAATAGCTAACATTTATATAGAGCTTATTATGTGCCAGGCACTATGCTATTTACAATTATTATCTCATATGATCCTCACCATAACCTTGGGAGGCACTGTGCTAAGATACAAAGAAAAAAAGTAGTACCTACCTTCAAGAAGCTTACATTCTAATGGGGGAAATAGCATACACATAGAGAAATTTTGTGAACCAAGCTCCCAGCTGATACTCAGTAAATATTAGTTGTCATTGAAGAAAAGATGGATTGATTCCTCCAATTCCCCATTACTGGTATTCATTTCTTAAAATGTTAAAATGTAAATTTTTTTAAGTGTTAAAAACAAAAACTTAAAATTTTCATTAAATCCGACTTTGAAGAGTAAGACTTGCCAGCTAATTTTTGGCAGGCAAGTGTGACAGCTCAAGTCCATATAATGCTGACCTTGTTTCCAGAAAGCTGAGGAAATGCAGCTTATAGCCCGGTTGGGAATTCTCCCAAATTCACAAATTTTTGAAATGCAATCACTTAATATGAAAGCAAATAGCATAGACTTTTACTCTTAGTTTCTAACAATTCTAATTCCACCAAAGGGAAAGTAATGACTTCATTTTCCCCCAAAAATATAATTTAATTTTTCAAACATCATTTGATTGATGCTTTCTTTAATTTAGTACATTCATTTGTGCAGTGCCAATCAATCAAAAATCATTTACCAAACTCTGTTCTTTGCTAGGCGCTGAGAAAGATAACAATGCAATGGACCCTGCTCTCAAGCTTCCTACATTCTATCAATAGTATCAGAGTATAATGCTTAAAATTTTTAAAAAAAACAAAAAGAAATAAACTAGATACTTTCTATCTAAGTTATAATTCTTGGGAATATCTTGGGAATGTCTTCCTCCCTTTTCCCCTCCTTCCCTCCTTCCCTTCCTCCCCCCTTCCTTCCTTCCTTCCCTCCTCTGTCCTTCCCTCCTTCCCTCCTTCCCTCCTTCCCTCCCTTCTTTCCCTTCCCTTCCCTTGCTTCCTCTTCCCTTGCTTTTCCTTTCTTCTCTCTTGACCAGAGTCTCATCCCAAGACCAAAAGTTAAAGAGTCCTTAGCTAGGCACCTAACACAGATGACACAGACAAGTGGCAATTTCAAGGCACAATATAATATTTTCCCTCAGAAAGAAATTAATAGTTGCCAGATAGATAATATAATTCTCTAGTTAGCTGGACAGAAAACAAGAAGGTAGAAAGATTCCATTCTTGAAGACAGAATAATGTGTTCGGGTTCATACCATTTGGAACCCTAGATGAGAGTCTCTGGTTCATGTATTAAGGTCATCCCATCTCTTTGCTGCCTGATTGGAAACGGAGAATGACAGCACATGGTGTTTAATGAAGGTCAGAAGATTTTCCCTCTGCTAGAAAGCTTTGCCTTAAGCTGTTATTGACCTTTCAAAGTCTATCCATATAGCTCTTGCCTTTCTCTCTGCTTTATACCCAACACCTCTCCGTTTAGTAATCCTGAGATAACTCAAAGAGCTTATGAGGAAGTGAAAGGACAGTGGCTTAGTGGGAACCACAGTACTGGCATGAGTGTTACTGTGGGAGAGAAGACCTGTTGAATTCATTTCATCTTATTTATAAATAGAAGATTTGGGAGAAATTCAGGACTGGAGTAGACTTTTGTCAGTGCATGTTTTTTCTTGGTATCAGATCACATAAAATATTGATGTTTTCCAAGAGCTAGAAAAAGAAAATAGGAGATTCTTTTATCTGTGTTCATGGAGAGAAGTGATGTGTTCGGGCATCATTAAAAAATTATGCATATTCCAAGAAGCATTTGCATGATATATGTCATGTGGATGACTATAAAATAATGAGGTTTATTCATTTAAAAAACAAACAACATAAAACTAACCCACATTTATGTAGCACTTCCTATATGTTGAGTATGATTATGCATAAGGTATGGTGAGGTTTTAACATTTAATTGGATATAGCCAGATTACACCCCTCAAAAAAAAACAAAACCAAACCAAACCAGGCAATGGAACATAGAGCATAGAAAATTGGCTTTGAAATCAAGACAACCTAGGTTCCAATCCCTCCTTTGACACATAATGCCTGTGTGACTCAAGGAAAGTCATTTACCCTTTCAACGTCCCAAATCTCTAAGTCTCTAAGTTGCATATGAGGGGCAATTTGATGATCTAGTCGAACTAACTGGAGTCAGTTAGACGAGTTCATATGCAGCCTCATATACTTTCTAGCTGTATGACTCTGGGTAAGTCACTTAACCTCTGTCTGCCTCAATTTCCTCATGTGTAAAATGAGGGTAATAATAGCAACTACCTCCCAGGGTTATGGTGAGGATAAAATAAGAATATTTAAAAATTTTTGCAAGTATTCAAGCATTATATAAATGCCAGCTATTCTTCTTCTTCATCATCATCACCATCTTCTTCTTTCTTCTTTCATATCTGCCAGGGATTTGCTTACTGGGATTTCCCTATGACTATGAAACTTCAGGCTATGTCAAAACAAACCTGCAAACAAAAATCTCTCCAAAAAGATAGCACCATATTACCGCTCCACCCATAGGCTACACCTTATCAATTCAATAACCATTCATGCCACTTAAAGCACCATGGTAACCCCTTTGGTTTGAGGCCCCTGTCTCAAAATGTCCTGCCTACCTGGACTATAGTCCCCCAGTCCCCCATACTTCAAGGAGTGATTAAAAGTTTGAGTTTCTATTTACAAAGTAAGGAAACTGAGGCTTAGTGGAATCAAGTGACTTGCTTAGGATCACACAAGTAATAAGTGTCATAGCTCAAGTTTGAACCTAAGACTTCTGATTTTTAGTCCGGAGCTCATTCTAATCTGTCACGCTTTCTTATAAATAAATACCGTCAGTCAAAAGTCAGACGCTTTGGAAGACAATTCCAATAATGCTGTTGGTGCTTAAAACATCTTAAGATTCTTGATTTAGAGCTGGAAGGGACTTAGAGTCCATCAGTCCAGGGGCTATTTATTAACCTAAAGCCTGTGATCTCTTTTTTCAAAAAAAATATTTTGATAACTGTATTTCAATATAGTTGTTTTCCTTCATGATCCCATATATTTTATTTTATGCATTTAAAAACATTATCCTGAGAAAAGGTCCATAGGCTTTGCCAGATTGCTAAAGGGGTAAATGACACATAAAAGATTGAAGACCTTTGAAGTACAACCTTCTCATTGTATATAGATCAGGAAACTGAAGCCCATGGAGGATAAGTGATTTCTCCAAGGTCACATAGGTGCTAAGGGTCAGAGGCAAGGCTTGAACTCAGGTCCTGTGAATCTAGCAACAGAATTCTTTCCCCTCAGGCACCACTTCTTTGAAATTACCATCAAGACCAGTTTATAGGGGAATGGGCTAAATATCTTTATGATTTTGTCAGTGTAGATCTCCCTCCACCAAACAAATCACACTGTCCCCATGATGTCTTAGGAAAATGCCTTCAGTACGTGGAGGTCATATGACTTGTTCAGGGTTATTCAACTATTAAGTATTGGAGGCCAGATTTGAACCCAGGGCTTCCTGACTCCAAGTGCAACAACCTACCCATGACAACATAATGCCTCTAGAACTTGTTTATAAGCCACAATAAAAGAGTCTTATTGGATTATAGTCACTTTTGTTTCTGACACCAGAACAGTTTGTTGTTCAGTTGTGTCTTGAGACCCCATTTGGAGTTTTCTTGGCAAAGATGCCATTTCCTTCTCCAGCTCATTTTACAGATGTTGAAACCGAGGCAAACAGGGTTAAGTGACTTGCCCAAGGTCACATAGCTAGTAAGTGTCTGAGGCCAGATTTGAACTCAGGTTTTCTTGACTCCAGGCCCACCCTATCCAGTGCACCACTGAGCTGCCCCACCAGAATAGTTCTGCGTTTATCATCCACTTTATTCAACAAACTTGAATCTAAACTTCTGACTACTTTCAAAAATCAAATCTATATTCTGAAGAGGAACACAATAGAGTGGATAGATCCCTAAATTTGGAGTCAAAAGATCTGGGTTCCAATCATGATTCAGCCACTTAAATCTGGCCAACTCACTGAACTTTCTGGGGCCTCAGTTTCTTCATCTGTAAAACTATGCACTTGGAATAAATAACCTCCAGGGCTTCTTCCAGGCATGCAAATCCTTTAAATCTCAACCCTATAAAATGTGTCATTTTGGAAGATATTAAAAAACATTTACTGAAGATTCTGATGGCAATTTCAAAAGAGGTCTAGAGTTGTACAGTATAAAGATTCCTGAATGTGAAATTGGACAACCTGGGTTCAAATCTTAGCTTTGCCATTTATGACTTATATCACTCTTGGCAAATCATTGAACTCTCTGGGCCTCAGTTTTTTATCTGTAAAATGAAAGGGTTGGATTAGATATGGACTCTTCCTTCCCTTCTGGCTTTAAATTTGTGATTCTATAGCTTGTGACATTTTTCTCCCTTCTCTGTCTCTTTGCACAGGTCACTCATTCAATTCAATTCAATTCAATGAACATATATTAAGCACCTACTTACTATGTGCCAGGCACTGTGCTGAGTGCTAGGGATACAAAAAGAGGCAAAAGACATCCCCTGCCCTCATGGAACTTGTTGGAATATACCCTTTCCTCACCTCTGCCTCTTAGAATTCCTAGTTTCCAGGGGCAGCTAGGTGGCACAGTGGATAGAGCACCGGCCCTGAAGTCAGGAGGACCTGAGTTCAAATCCGGCCTCAGACCAAACACTTGACACTTACTAGCTGTGTGACCCTGGGCAAGTCACTTAACCCCAATTGCCTCACCAAAAAGCAAAAAAAAAAAAAAAAAAGAATTCCTAGTTTCCTTCAATTCTCAATTTAAGTGCAGCCTTTCATGGTTCACATTGCCCACCCCCATTATTACTTTTTATTTACTTTGCATGTATTTTGTATTTATCTGTTTTTCCTCTGACTAGAATGTAAGCTCCTTGAAGGCAGGGACAATTTTTGCTTGTGTCTTTGTGTCCTCTGTGCCAAGCATAGTGTCTGATTCTTCATGACCCCATTTAGGGTTTTCTTGGCAAAGATACTGGAGTGGTTTGCAATTTCCTTCTCCAGCTCATTTTACAGAAGAGGAAACCGAGGCAAACAGGATTAAGTGACTTGTCCAGGGTCACACAGCTAGCAAGTGTCTGAGGCCTAGTAAATATTAGGCACTTAATAAATGCTTGAATGAATAAGGAATCGAAAGCAAGATATAACATGGAAAAGCTCAGTACAATTGAAACATCATTGAAGACAGAAATGTTCCCAGGGTATAGGAAGGAAGCTTTGCAGCTGGGAACTTGGTAGAATCATGCATTTAGAGAGGGACACATTCTGTTGTCAGACGCAGCCTAATCATATTTGAAAAGAGATCTCAGTTATCCTAAGTCAAGTTTAATGTTTTCATTCCAGTCCCACTCATCAGTGGAAAGGGCTGGATTAATTGGTGGCGTGAAGTTAAAAATGATCCCTACGGATGACAAATTTTCTCTACGAGGTTCCGCCCTACAGAAGATGCTGGATGAAGACAAAGCTGCTGGCCTCATCCCATTCTTTGTAAGTTATAATATAGATGACTTATGTGCTTTGAATTTGTCAGTTGTGGCCTTGAATCTTATGGTCTTTGTGAGTTATAATGACAGAAGGGTTTTAGTCATGGGCCCAATTATATACTGTGTATCTGGTATCTGAGGACTAGCTGTAAGTTCAGAGAAGCTCAGCACCAGATTAGCCAAAGGGTGGTTTTTCTTTTCTTTTCTTTTCTTTTTGCATGTCTCAAAGACAGTTGCTAGGGACTGTGATCTGTACTGGTGGAGGGAGGGTCTGCATTGATCGTGGGATTCTTAAAGTATTAAATTATAAATTGTGGCATTGTAAATTGTGCACTTTGAATTAATTTGAGGGGGAAGTATTACTAGATAGCAGCTCTTATGAAACCATATTTGGGAGTTCTAATGAGTTCAATGAGAGGCCACAATGAGACAAAAACAAATAGGTTCTTATGATCATATAGTGGAAAGAGACCTCAAAGGCACATTTGGTCCAACCTTTTTAGTTTATAGATGAGGAAACTGAGGCCCGGGGAAGGTAAGTGATTTGGCCAAGGTTACATAGGTAGTAAGTATTAAAAGGAGGATTCAAACTTGGCTCCTGTGAATATCTTTTTGTTTTGTGAATGTCTTGATTTGTCATAGAGTATGAAGTCAGAACTATAAAGCAAAGTTTTATAAATTTTAAGGCACTATGTATATAAAGTCTGTTATTATACTTTCTTGATCTGGGCTATAATTTCATTTGTGTAGAGAACTCCCAGAATGAAAGTTTTTTTTCAATCAAGGCACATCACCCACTCATATGTAATATTACAGTTTTAAGAGCTGTCTGGGGTGCTCAGAGACTAGGTGATTTGTCCATGGTTACACTGCTAGTATGTATCAAAGTATGGACTTGAACCCAGATCTTTCCAACTCCAAAGAGCAGCCACTATCTGTCATTATTGTTGTTATGAATGAAAACAGGCAGTCACTGCTACAGGAGGGGGCAGGAGAAGAGACTGAGAGAGGA
>NW_020954598.1:11526010-11566342 GCF_900497805.2 Vombatus ursinus
AAGGAGAAGGAAGAAGAGATAGGGAAGGAAAAACAGGTATTGAGGAGAGAGAGACAGAGAGAGAGAGAGAGAGAAACAGAGACAGAGACAAAGAGACAGAGAGAGAGCACAGCAATGAGGTCTTGGGTGTTCAGAGAAAGAGGCAGAGACAGAACTTGAATTAATGTTGAAGGGTAGCATCTAGATAATCAGGGTAAGGGATGATGATTCCAGGAATGCATATAAGCAAAAACTGACAAGTGAGAATAAGCAGGGTGTGTTCAGAAAACAAGAGCAGATTAGTTGGGCTGCACAGAAGGCTGACGTTTGGAAGCAGTGGGAGAATAGGTTAGAAAGATAGTTTGATGCCCTATAAAGGAGGACCCTGATTGACAGCGTAAAAAATTTGGATTTCATTCTGTAAGTACTAGTGAATCATTGAAAATTTTAAGTTAGTGACATGACCAAAGTCGCCTGAGGAAGACTAATCTGGATGCAGTGTTCTGGATGGAACAGAGGAGAGACACTGTAAGGCACTAGACACAAAGATTTTGTAAGTAAGGAGATGAATCAGGAGACTGCTGTGTAGCTTTTCTTACAGCAGTATTTGAAAGTGGAGTTGATTCCATGCTACTCAAGTATGATATATATAAAGTAAAGTTTTATTTTTTTTTAAATTGGTCTACATATGTAATTTCACTGGTGTGGGGAACTTCCCAGTGTGGAACCTCCTTCTCTTGGTGCAGATCAGCAGCGTTTCTGCGTCTTATAGCTGCAGAGTTGCCAGGGGCCATCTAGAGGTTAAGTGATATGCCCATGGTCACACAGTGTGGGTCAGAGATAAAGCTTGAAGTCAGGATTTCCTAACTCACAGCTGGTCCTGTTTCCACACTATCGGACCCTATCATGTACAAATTTTAATAATACCCTTCTAATTCTGGATGTACAAAGGAAAGATCAAACTTTATGCTTTAGATTCAATGGCAGGGTTACAAAGAGGGTCTTCATTTTGTTTTCATCCTTTTTGTTTCTGTAGCTTTGAAATGAAGCATCTGTTCAGTTTGATCTAATTCAGGTTAAGGCCTTGTGTTTGTATACATTAAATATGTAGGCTAAAGGGAAGCTTTAGATCTAATGATTCTTATCATTTATCTTTAAAATGAAAGGGTAGACCACAGCTTGGATATGGGGACCAAAAGGACCCACAATTCTACTGCTCTGCTTCAGATTTCAGAGTCCTTCACAGAGACATTCATAAATAACCCCCCTTCCAATAGAATGTAAGTTTTTTGAGGACATGGATCGTTTTAATTTTAATTTTTTTTGTTTTCATTTTTGCTTCCCTAATGCCTAGCACAGTACTAGGCACGTAGTAAGCCTTAATAAGGCCATCTAGGTGGCTCCATAGTGCAAAGAGTGCTGGGCCTGAAGTCAGGAAGATTCATCTTCCTGAGTTTAAATCTGGCTTCAGATACTTAGTAGTTGTGGGACCCTGGGCAAGTCATTTAACCCTGTTTGCCTTAGTTTCCTCATCTGTAAAATGAGCCTGAGAAGGAAATGGCAAACCATTCCATTATCTTTGCCAAGAAAACTTGACTGCAGGTTCCCCACCTCTGTTACTCTAATCATTGATGAATAAAGATGAACCTTGGAGGAAGCCAAAGAAATCATTTAAAAAACAAAAAAATCTCTTCACCGGAGGACGAACTAGAAAGTTTTTACCAGTGTAAGGTAGCACCAAGAGGACAGACGTCACAGCCAGGTGACAGGCTTATGTTTCATAAAAGGGTAGTTTCTAAGCTCATTAACCAAGATTTGTTGAGTCACCAGAACTCTCTAAAGCATAGCCTCACTTCCCAAGCATAGGAGTTGACAGAAAGTGACCCAGAACTCCAGATCTGGCTCTGAGGGCTCCACTCCAAAGTTATTTGCCCGGTTTTCCTTTTGTTACCTTTCAGGCTTATCTACATTGAGGCAGTTGACAGAGTTTGAGCTTTCTAATACTTAAGTGGAAGGAAAAAAAAACCCAACCCTGCAAGGCATTTACTTATCAAAACTGCTTTCTTTCCTTTGGCCTGGGAGACAGGAGATGGAGAGCCGACAGGGAGGAGACTTTGAGGCAGGGCCAGGGACAGGCCTGGGGGTAAAGTTGGCTTGAAATCCATTCTCTCAGAAGAAAGCCTTTGGGCTGTTTTTAGCTGTCAGATCCATTTCCGATATGCAACTTCTCTCTCCTCCCCACCCCTGCCCAAATGTGATTATGCTTCTGTAATATGGGTTGTAAATTAGGTTAAATTCATTGTGTGGTGCTGAGGCAGGGTAATCAGAGCCCCAGGAGAGCAGGTGTCGTGGCTTTAAAGTGGTTTCTGGGAATTAGGACAAGCAGCTTTGTGGCTCAGACTCTCCTAGAAAAGATATTTTAAAATGTGTTGAAACAAAGTAAATCCATTTTGTTACATAGGCAGCTTCTTAGATGAAATTTGGATCTGGGTTAATTGAGCTGTCCCCTTGCCTCTCAGGTTGCAAAAACTGAAATTGGGGTTGTTGATAAATGACCACTAGGGGGTACTGTGGTGCAATGTTGAGTTTTAAATTGGGGCTTGCTAAAAGTTAATCCTTTTGAAAAAGGGTGTAGGGTAAGGATTCTTAACATGTTTTAGTGTCGTGGACCCCTCCGGCTGTCTGGTGCAACTTGGGGACCCCTCAGAATAATGTTTCAAATTTATAAAATACACAGGATTACAAAGGAGGCCAATTATATTGAAATATAGTTATTCAAAGATATAGAGATCAAGAATGAGGATTGAGAAAAGGCTATTGGATTTGGCAACTGAGAGATCATTTGTAACTTTGGAGACAGCATCTTAGTGCAGCAATAACGTCTGAAGTCATATTGTAAGAAGTTAAGTATAAAGTGAGAGGAGAGAAAGTGGAGGCACCTATTGTAGATGGCCTTTCAAGCAGTTTAGTCACAAAAGGGCAAAAGAGATATAGGACAATAATTAGCAAGGATTTAAGGGGACATGGACATGTTTGTAGGCAGTAGAGAATGAACCACTAGACAGAGAGAGATTGAAAATAAGTGATGGAACAGGGAGGATAAAAGGCAATCTATTGGAAGAGCCCATAGAGGGGGTTAGTTAGCCTTGGTAAGGAGTAAAAGGCCACCTTATCATATGAGACAGAGCTGAAGGAGGAGATAGTGGTAGAAGGAATATGAATGATATGAGGAGAAGGGAGAAGAAGTTCATAGCAAATGACATCAATTTTTTTCTATAAAGTATAAAGCAAGTTTTTAGCTGAGAGGGTAGGGGAAAAGAGAAGCATGAGAAGTTTGAAGGGGGATGAAAAGATTTGGAAGAGCCTTTGTAGAGAATGAGTAAATAGGGAAGTTTTATAGAATTGCCTAGCAGCAGTAAAGGCCCTGTTGAAGCTGCAAAACATAAATTTGGACTAAATAAAATAGATTTAGAATGACTGCATGATTTTCTTCACCCTCATTCAGCAGCACATGTGTAGGGATGAAGGTGATGTGTGATAGTGGGAGTGATCCAAAGCTGAGGTTTAACAGAGTGTAATCATCAAGATGACAGAGGGTCTAGGGATTAAAGAAAGGAGGACAATGTAGAGTTGAATTGGTTCTCCAAGGGGTCAAGATGGGGAAAAGAGTAGAGTGGTTAGGAGGGGAGGTGATCTGGGAGAGAATTAAGGGGTCAGATTGGAGGTCATGGTGCAAATGAATACTAGGGTTTTGGAAGGGAAGGCAGAGGGAGAAGTGAAAAACCAATAGATTATGGCTGGATAAGGGTATTTTGGAATTCTTAAACACAGAAGTGGTACATTGGTGGGTGATGGCAAAATCAAGGGAATGACCATCTTTGTGTGTGACTGAGATGGGTAGAGGAGTAGGTCATGGGAAGTGAGAGGGTTCAAGAACAGAGTGGTTAGGGTGTTTGAGGGACAGTTAATACATATGTTGAAGTCCCTTAGTATGAAGGCAAAAGTTGAGTAGGAGAGAAAAATTGTGAGCCATATATAAATGCATTGAGGAAGGAAGGGGAGTGACCTCAAGGTCTATAGACATCAGCTACCAAGATTTTTTTGGGTGGTAAATATAAATAGCATAAACTTTAAAGGGGGAGAGGTTACTGAATGACAGGGGGAGGGAGAGAACCTTGAATTGGCAATGGGGAGCAAGGAGTTTTCTAACTCCCCTGCTCAACTAGTGAGCCAAAGGGAATAAAAACATAACCAGTACTGGAAAGGATGGTCAGGAAGGCTGTGATATCAGGGAAGTTTCAGTAATAGATAATAGATTGAAGGAATGGGAGGGAAAAGATTTAGGATGATGGGAAGTTTGTTGCCTATGGAACAGGCATTCCAGAGGGCAAAGTGGAAGGGGTGGGTGGTGTTTGGTTGGACCTCTAGGGTAGGAGAGTTGAGGCAGATGGAAATAAGGAATTAGGTGATAGGGTTAGAGAATGTCAGAATCACTGCAATGTATAGGGTATATAAGAATGTTCATCAATGAGGGAAAGGCTCTACTCCTCTTTCCAAAGGAGGTTGGAAATAAGACTACAGACAAGTGTAGTATGAGATGGGAGGCACACAGTCAGATGGTCAGATAGGAGGTTGTTTCACTAGTTTCTCAAAAGACTCCAAAGAGTACCCCTAGGACTCAAGGACAGCATCTACCCTCTCAAATCCCACCATGGTATTTGGAGTGCAAGTTAAGGGAATAACCAAAGAGGTGCTGTACTATGCTTCAGGGTGATTAGTAAGATTCAAGAAACATTCCCAATAGCATTGCCAGTGGTAAGCTAGTCATCCTTTCTTAGGAGTAGGCTTTGTAATGCTATGGAAGAAGCACCGTGAGAAGCCATTTGAAAGCTAGGTGATGGCCTCACGAGATGCCTTTATCCTTTTAGGTCTTGTGGTAAATGCAAGCTACAGTGTGTGAAATGAAGTTTCTGGTGGGCTAAAAAGAATTAGTGAAGTTTCTATGCAATTAAACTACATTCAAGAAGTAACTATAATAATCTGCCAGGCCTTCTCTGTTAATATGATCCTTCCCCCCCCCCCCTTTTATGCTTATCTATTTGTGGTCTTATCTGTTTCTCTTCCCCACCCCTCACCCTATTTAAATTCCTTCAGTCCAGAGTCTGATCTTGTTTTGTTGAGCTGTCTTTAGTTCCAGGCACACAGTAGATGCTTAATAAATGCTTTTTGAGTTGTATTAGATTGGAAACAATAATGATCTTTTTAAAAAGTTCCTTAAGGAAGGGGGGAAAAGTGATTTCCAAGTTTTATGCTTTTTGTTTTTCCTTCTTAGATGGTTGCTACACTTGGAACCACTTCTTGCTGTTCATTTGACAATCTATTAGAGCTGGGTCCTATTTGTAAGTATTCAACTAATTCTTCCTCATGCTTTGGGAAATGTTTATTTGCTGGGTAAAATACCATTACTATTTTTAGCTCCAAGTTTTTTACTTCCTTCCAAGGGGTTAAGGAGCTTCACAACTAAATTCACTATTGTTCTAGAATTTAAAAGTTAAAAAGACACACACACACACACACACACACACACACACACACACACACATACTGTTCATTGTGCCCAAAGCCTTGTGCTAGGCACTGAAGATAGGGGAAAAAAAGATAGCATTCCTACCCTCAGAAAACTTACATTCTATTAGAAATAGTGTAGCCTCTATTGTGTTTTTTTCTAATGTGGTCTTTGCGTAGCTTTCCTGTATTTGCAATAGAAACAGTTCAGAAACAATGAACAGTTCAGGAGTTCAGGAGTTCAGGAGTTCAGAATTGGAGATAATTGGCTGGGCTAGCATTAACCTTTACATTATTTATGCAGAAAGAATTTGATGCTTTAATAGTGTGCCAAGATTACTAGAAAATACTTACTCTACAGAGGAGAAAAAATTTCTTAGGGCTTCAAAAGTAAGTGACATTTTCATAAATTGATATTCTTTAGTGCACCAGGCCAGTAGTGGGAGTCACACCCAGGACCTCTATACCTCTCGGGCCTCTTTTCTTCTTTAGCCCAGGCCTAGGAGCTGGCCCACTGGTACCTTCTAATGGACACTTCTGCTAACTCTTCCCCTTATTTTCCTGGTCTCTTCATTCCTTTCAGGGTAAGATTACACGTTCCTCTTGTCCCCACCAACCACAGATTTTCTGCTTCCTACAAAAAGAAGTTTTTAGGTGTTTAAAAGCTACAAAGCTTTAGGAGACATGCAAGGGTGTGTGTGTGTGTGTGTGTGTGTGTGTGTGTGTGTGTGTGTGTAAAATGACAGATTTAAAAGGGTAAATTTTACAAATTACAAATCTTTTTACCACTTCATACTAGTCCCAAGCAGCTGGGTATGATGGACTAGATGGTGACTTTGAAGTCACAGGACCTAGGTTCAAAAACCAGCTCTGCTACTTGCTGCCTGTATGATCTTAACCTCACTGGAAACTGAGGGAGTTGGAGTAAGTGACCTATAAAATCCTTTCCAGCTCCATGTCTTTGATCCCACGATCCAAGTCCTAGACCTTATTGTTTCTTGGTTCATTAGCTTATCGGAGGGACCCAATCCCTCAGAAAACTGAGGATTACTCGGAGAGAGATTCAACTTGCCCAAAGTCACACAAACAGGAAGTGGCATTATTTGGATTAGAATTCAGGTCTTCTTATTCTGAATTTAATGCTCTCTCTACTGTAATGTGCTACCTCCCTTTTCCTACCTTTCTGACTTCCTTCCACTTCTTGTTCTTGTTAGTTTAGCTCTAGTTCTTATAGGAATTTCAACTACAGGTTGTGAGTTGCCTTATCTGGTGGAAATGAGTTGCTTGTCCCTCAGGTATGTGCATGGGTACCTAGGACCTGGGGTAGGTAACTTTCTCCTGAGGTTCTCCTGGTTCAATTGCTGCACAGGATATCTCACCCTGGACCTGCTGGCCATAAAACTGGGAAGTGCTTGGCTACCTAACAAGAATGAAACTTCTCTATTGGGCCTTCAAGTTTTCTCTTCCTTGGACTTTAGGACTCATGCTTCCTTTATCATTGCTTTGGAAATAGACAGTTCTAGCAACCTGAAAATTTATTTTTATTATCTTATCTCTGTCTTCTTTATTCCTTGTAACAGTGCTACTAGTTGGCTCTTGAGATCTTCATTTCCCCCAGTGCCTAAAACAGGTGTTAGACCCTGTGGCCCAGGGCTGTGAGGATAGGCCTCTGTCATCCCCTTACATGAGCCTGGGCCACCCATGCTCCTCCCAGTGGAGGACTTTTCTCTTGGACTTACTTTCTCTTTCATGTTGCCCAGTGGCCTACTCCTAGCTCTTTCCTTTTTCATTGGTCAACCTTTCAAATATACCCTAGGGCCAGTGGAGAATGGATACTTTTATTTGCTTTCAGCCACTGTTGTCAATCACTTTCTAATCTCTAGGTACTGAATAGTTGCTTCTACTGTACTACTTGCCCTTGAAAATTGGATTCATAAGACTACATATCTTTTTAACTAGAATTACAATTTTCTTCTTACAGCATATACATTAGCTTGACATACTATTGCCTTCTCCCAAGTCTACAATAATCAATTTCCTACATATTTTAATTATGGAGTAGTCTATTCATGAATAAAGATTTCCTTCATAGGACCTGTACTTTGTTAGCCGGGTTGGAGTTTACAGTACATATTTCAAGGTAGTAAAACTTCATTTCTTTAAAGATAGTCTGTGATTTCAACTTCTTGCTCATTCAGACTGACCTTCCCTCTTAATTACTCCTGATCTCTTAGATTTTTCAGTCTGTGGACAAAGTATCTTTCCTTTCCCTTAGTACATCCAACTGAAGAATCAGGTGGCCTTGAACTCCTATAATTTCATTTTGGGCCTGAGCTGTTGGAAACCCCAGACACCATGGAAATAGCTTTATGGATAGAGAACATTCCTCTAGAGTGGGCCAAGTCTGGCCTCAAGTGAAGTCCAAGAAACTGTGTTTCCCAGTGTGGACAAAGCCCAATTTGGCACCAACTTTTAGGAGCTCTTGCTAGAGAAGGCATAAGGCACGAAACTTTTCCTAGACAACTTGTGTCTGGCCAGTCTGTTAGGGTAGAATGTTAAATGAGTGACAGTTGGCTACTGGTTAAGGTGAGACCACCCAAATGGGCTTTCTCAATGCTCCCAACCATATACTTCTTCCTACAATATCTGACTAGGGGGTGGGTTCTCTCATATCCAGGGTTCGATTCTATGTGTCTACACAGTTTTAAGACAAGGAGCTGGGGAAATCAACAGCTGCTACTACTTATGGAACTTCTTATCCAGAGATGACATTAATCAGCCGCCTCTTTCCCAGCCTGACTTCTGTACATTTTGGATTGTTGTTCTTGTTTTTCCCAGAAGCAAGGATAGGTTTGAGTTGACCCATTTCCATTCATACTTACTCCACCTCCCATGTGACTGGCAGCATTCACTTGTGAGAACAGCTGGCCTGGCCAAAGGGTCCCTGGTCACAGAATGGAGTGAGGCTAACTGGCCCAAAGGGGGATAGAAGCCATGATTTTGGCCTCATTAGCACAGAGCTCTAAGCAAGTGCAGTAAACAACCCACGTTCTTTATTTCAGTCAAATGCTGGGCCGGTCTCCCAAAGGAACTGAATGTCCTGGCCCTCAGCCTGTTTATATAACTCCCTGCAGCTATCATATTCAGAGAATGACTGAGGGCTCCAGTGGGGCTGAGTCCACTAGGTCCCTCTTGTGACCTCTGCACAGGTGTTCTGGTCTTGCTTCACAAGACATCTGCCAACCTGAAAGCACTAGTGGGGTCAGATTGAGTCCAGGTCATTACTTTGATGTGGCATTTAATTACTTTTAAATGCTTTCTTGAATGTGGCTAGAAACTGATGTGTAATTTGTTTGGCACCATAAAGGGATGTCCATTGTGGAGATACACTGGGAAAAACCTTCATTTATTTATTTATTTTTGAGTTGGAAAAGCTGGGTTTGAATCCCTTCTCTGTCACTTATCTGTGCACAGTTGCAATTTTGGACAAGTAACTTTACCTCTCTTTCTTGGCTCCAGTCTCCTTCTCTGAAAAATGAGAGGGTATGATTAGATGGTTTCCAAAGTCACTCCCAGCTCTAAATCCATGATCTGAGAATATT
Organism: Vombatus ursinus; assembly: GCF_900497805.2. Lineage (NCBI taxonomy): Eukaryota > Metazoa > Chordata > Mammalia > Diprotodontia > Vombatidae > Vombatus > Vombatus ursinus. Next base: position 11,535,157 of record NW_020954598.1, read on the forward strand.
TAATCAATCTGGTCCTCAGTTTCTTCTTCTTCAAAATGAGGAAGTGGGACTAGAATGCTTCCCTTCCTTTCAGCTCTAACTCCCTACTTTCACTGGGCCTCAGTTTCCTCCACTACAAAATGAGGGCAGGGGACTCAGTGACCTCAGTGGTCTCTTCCAGTTCCAAATCTTTGACCCTATGATTTGACATCGAATAAACTCTGAACTCTGTTTATCTGTTGCAGAAATTTTTAAAGTGAGTATTGTTTTGGCTAAAAATAATGAATAAGCACTCATCGATGAGCGTTTTCCAAGTTCAAGCTGCCTTTTTTAGTGTCCAGAGCTGATGTCCCACAGCATCAGTTGGCTAAAAACAACTTACATTTATGTGGCCCTATGCCTGACAAAGGACTTTAACATGCATAGACTTATTTAGTCTCTGAAGAAGTCCTGTTGAGGTAGATGTGAAATATTAGCATCCCTATTTTTTTTTTTTTTTTGGTTTTTGGTGAGGCAATCAGGATTAAGTGACTTGCCCAGGGTCACACAGCTAGTAGGTGTTAAGTGTCTGAGGCTGAATTTGAATTCAGGTCCTCCTGACTCCAAGGTCAGAGCTCTATTTGCTGTGCCACCTAGCTGCAGCATCCCCATTTTACAGATGTTCAAAATGAGGTTCTTCATCAATGTGACTTGTTGAAGATTTCACAGGAAATAAGTGATAGAGCTAGTTCTCAAATCCAGGTCTTCTGACTTCAAGTCCTATGCTTTTTCTCCACCACCCTGTTCTTCCTCTTGGTGAAAAACTGTTGTGATTAAAAGTGATGATTCACTAGCCAGACAGAGGACAAATCTGAACATAGTTTTCTCAAAATTGCTGTTTTAGAAATTGTTTCATTTAAAATTCCATGTTGTTATTGTTCTTCAGAGACCTTTTCAGTTGGTCTGCTTAAACAAGTTAATTTCCTGGCAGTTCTAATTCAGAAAAAGATCACAAGTGGGAAAAATGGATGACTAAAATCAAACTTGAGGCATGTTTTGAGAATAGCCCAGAAAAAGGCAGATCAGTGCTAAGACTGGAAGGACACCAGCTTGCAGAAACATCAGGTGTGGAAGAGGGCAGAACCAAGGCCAGAACAAGGGCAAAGAACTGGTCAATTCTGGGGAAGGACAAGGAAGCTGGTGGCTGAGGCTATTCCAAAGGTCAGAACTATTTGATCAGTCCAATGTGGGGATGAATGTAGGCCCTGAAAGTCAGAGGCAGGCAGTGGATGAAACCCAGGTAAGGAAGCTGGAGTTAGGGCATAGTGAGTAGTGAGAGTGAGGGTGAGCAGTAGAGGCAGAGCCTGATAATCAAGCAGGATGGATTAAGTGGGTTTTAAAGGTCAAAGAAAATAAGGGCCTGAAATTCAAGCAGGCAATCTGAAAATGAGGGCAAGGATATTGAGAAATGGGATTCAGAACCCAAACAAGAATCTATATTGGCTTCATATCCTTGAAGTTGGATACAACTGCTAAGTCACTTCTAAGACTTTACCAAGGTCCTCTCTCTCCAACAGAGATTCTTAATCTTTTTTAAGTCTAGTAAAGCCTATGGACCACTCTTCTGAATAATATTTTTAAAGGAATAAAATAAAATCCTGAAAATTACAAAGGAAACCAATTATATTGAAATAATAATCAAAATATTGAAATAACAAGTTCACAGACCCCAGATTAAGACCCCCTGCTGTAGGAGGATGAAGGACCTTCAGTGGAAGTAGACAATAGATCTGAAAATGGGCCTTCCCAATTAAACTACTCCCAGCACACATGTGTCAAAGTATCTACCAGCTTTGTGAATATTTGTTGTTATTGTTGTTGTTGAGTCGTTTCAGGCAGGTCTGACTCTTTGGGACCCCATTTGGGGTTTTGTTGGCAAAGATACTGGAGTGGTTTGCATCTCCTTCTCCAGCTCATTTTACAGATAAGGAAACTGAGGCAAACTAGGTTTAGGGACTTGCCCAGGGTCACATAGCTAGTAAGTGTCTTATACCAAATTTGAACTCGGGAAGATAAGTCTTGCTGACTCCAGGACTGACACTCTATCCACTATACCACCTCGATACCCTGTGAATATAGCAGAGGACAGATAGCTACAGGTTGCCCTTGCCATCAATTTAGTATTCTTTTAATATTAAAATTTAATTTTTAAAAAATTAATAATTAGAATTTTATCTCCTCTCTCATCCCTATTCCTTATTAATATAGATAGATAGATGGATGGATGAATAGATAGAGAGAGAATATTCAAGTACTTACTGTGTGCCAGAGGGAAGAGAAGATAAATAAAACTCTTGCCCAATCAAGCAAAATGAATTCCAACATTGTCCTGCTCCAAAAATGTATATCATTATGCATCTTGAATCTATCACTTGTCTGTCAGGATGTCATACTCCTTATTGGTTTTCCGAAATGGAGGTTGGTCACTGAATTAGTCAGATTTCTTATATCTTTCAAAGTTGTTTGTCTTTATAATGTTGTTGTCATTGTATAAATTGGTCTCCTGTTGGTCACTTCACTCTGTGTCAATTCATACAAGTCTTCACAGGTTTCTCTGGAACCATGCCCTTCATCATTTCTTGCAGCACAATAGTATTCCATTAAATTTACACAAAATAGTTTGTTCAGCCATTTCCCAATTGTTGCGTATCCACTCTTAGTTTCCAGATTTTTTGCCATTCAAAAAGACCTTCTGTAAAATTTTTGTACAACTGTACTTTTCCTCTTAATTTAATCTCTTTGGGTTAGTGACTTTGGAGGTATTTCTTTCCAGAATGGCTGGACCAATTCTTCACAGTTCCACCAACAGTGTGTTAATTTGACTGTTTTCCTCCAGCCACTCCAAATTTGGTCATGTCCTTTTTCAGTCATCTTTTCTAATCAGAGTTAATCTAATCAGAGTTGCTTTAATTTGCTTTTCTCTAATTATTAGTGATTTGAAGCATTTTTTTTAATATGGCTGTTTATACCTTAGATTTCTTTCTTTGAGAACTGTCTGTTCGTGTCCTTTGACCATATTATTTGGGGAGTACCTACCCATCAGTTTTCATTACTTGTATAAAAGTCCTCTCAATGCAGGAAACTGAAGCTGGGGCACAGAGAGCGAAACAAAGTGTTTCCTTTCATGGGCCAGAGCTAAGTAGCTGAGCTCAAGAAGTTGTGTGGACATGAAGCCTGATCCAAGGCTTTAGTTCTACACAGCACCTAGGGCCCAGAAGCTAAAGCCCCTTGGGAGCAAGAATATAGGAGGCATTGAGTGGGATTCCAGATGGAGCAGGTGGGAGCTGGGAAGAATCTGTAGCATAGAAGCTGCCAAAGTGGGTATTGTTACCCAGAAAATGTGATGGCTTTGTTTTCTTCACCATCAGAGTTAGCAAAGCTCTGAATCTCAAGAAACAAGCTTAGTCCCCTTTATATTTCTCTGTCTGTTTTTAAACTTATGTTCTTAAATAAAAAAAAAACAAACAAACAAACCTTAAGTGACCCATTGTGGGCCCATTCCCACAAGAGGCTCTTAGCTCTGTACTCACATGAAGTCTGAAATCAACCCTGGGATGGCCTTACCCCAAATTAAACTCTCTCTAGATCATTATATACTACCCCCAAATAGAACTCTGAGGAAAATATCTCATGCAAAGCTTTAGGATTTCAGTGTAGAATTTCCCTAGGAAGGATTAATGTGGGTCCTTGCTTTAAAAAAAAGTACTTAATGTAATAATAATAATTAATAATAATAACTAAGATTTTTACAGAGCTTACAATGTGCCAGGCACTATGCTAAGTGCTTTATCTGATCCTCATAATAACCTTAAGACATAGGTGCTACTATGATCCCCATTTTATAGATGAGGAAACTGAGGCAAACAGAGATTAAGTGGCTTACCTAGGGTCACATAGCTAGTAAGTATTTGAGGCCAGATATCAACTCAGGTCTTCCTGACTCCAGGCCCAGTGTTCACTGTGCCACCTAGCTGATATGTACAAAATAAATATCAAGTATACAATAGCTATTTCCTCCATCACAAAAAAACTACTCAATACACAAAGATCTCATGAACACATATCAATATATACATAAAATATAAATCAATAGCCGCTCATAATGATTATGTCCCTAAAAGGTAAAGGCACTTTGTGGAATTGATGAACAGATATTTCCTTCTCACTTCAGACCTTTGTTGTTTGAAAAGCTCATAAGTTCCAGATAGATCTCCTAGTCAGTCAAATCATGACTTGGACTCACTTAATCCTTTCACTAGTGGCATCCACTTGACAGGGGTGCTCTTCTCCTCAGAGAGCCATGCTGTTATGAGAATCTCCTCCCACTGACAGCCATCACTGAATCAGAAGTCCAGAAATTCAAATTTACCACTTTGTCACCGAGGCTGGGAACATACATCTCTCAGAATCATTGGTTGCTGGTCAGAAGCCTATGCTCAGGGGGAAGAAACACAGGAAAAAGGAAAGGAAAAAGGCAGCCGGGAACTCAGGCTCCCTTGAGGCAAGCACATGGTCTTGCTGCTCTGTGGACCACCATTGCCACTGGGGTGAAGGGGAGAAAAAATTCCTCCCACCCTTACTGGAAGTCTAAGGAAGAGAAGGTAGAGTTTCAAAGTTACTCTCTCAAAAGAAGGGTAGAGCTTTGCTCTTCATGCCTTTCCTGACAGAATGTTCTTCCCGACTCAGGAGCAGTTAGCTTTTGTCATAGATCCCAAGAGACCAGTTGAGAGGTGTTATAAAATTTCTGTCCTTTAGTAAATGATAAGAGTATATGCCCAGCTCTATGGGATGTGCTGCAGTCCACCTTTCCTACATTTATTTTATCTTATTTTTGTTGATGTCTTTTGTGTTTGCAAAAGATGTTTCCGAATATATCTTTGTTCTATCCCCTTCACAGTGAGCCATCCCTTGAAACAAAGATTAATAAAAAGAAGAAAAAAAGAAGAAAAAAGAAGTAAAACTCACCAAGACATTGATTGTATCTCACAGTATATTCAATACTGCACGTACAATATCACAATGAAAGAAGACAAATACATTTTCTCAACTCTTCTCTAGGTCCAAGTTTGGTCATTATTATCACACAGAATTCAGTTTCGTTTGTTTGATTGTTCTTTCTATTCACATTGTATAGTCATTGTGTCTATTGTTTCCCTGCTTCTGCTTACTTCCCTTAGTACTAATTCGTAGTCTTCCCATATTTCCCTCTTAGCCTCTTGGTTTTCCTGGCTTCCTTCAAGACTTAGCTCAAATTTCATCTTCTGCAAGAGGAGCTTTCCAATCTGTTTACCCTCTACCCTTATAGCTGGTGCCTTCCCTTTCCCTCTGAGATTAGCTTTGTCTATCTTGTATGCATAGTTATTTATATGTTGTCTCCTCCATTAGAATGAGTTCCAGGAGGCCAGTGACAACATTTTTTGACTTTCTTTGTATACCCAGTTACTGAAAAATAATGCTAAATAAGTATTTGTTGCTTTCTTATGGTGCAGTAATATGCTATTACATTCAAGGACTACATTTTGTTTAGCCCTGCCCTAATCAATGACTGGGTGATCAATTCTACCTCTAATCTACCTATCTCTAATCTAACTACAGGGTTTATTATTAGCATACAAACCACCAGCTGAAAACTCACACAAAAAGGAAACAAGGAGACATGTGTTTCTACCTCACCACCACCCTTGGTTCTCAATCTTGGTCTATTTCTGAGAAATGAAGTTGTGCACGTAACCACAACCCAGAAATTGACTCTATCCAGACTAGAGACTGATTCAGAATAGCCTGAGAGGTCTGCGGTTTTATTCTGAAGTAGACAGAGAGAGCTGGGTTTATTTGCAAAGGTATCATTCTCAGGGAAACAGATCCCAGGAGCCTTGAAATATACCAGTCATGAGGAGGTAAGATTGTTTTTCCATCTGCATGTCCCTCTTCCTCCCTGTTGGGGGAAGACCCTGACCTATTGGCACAACAGAGTTCAAGATGGTTTGCAGCTTATTGGTGTATAATTATGCACTGACTTGTGTAGTAGAGCTAATAATTGCATTTGGGCTACAGGGAATAGAAATCCACATAGACTAGAACCATAACAGAGAAGGTAGGACTTGAGTTAAACTTTGAAAATTAGATAGGATTTAAATGGGGGCATTTGTGAGGGTATTTTGGGGAGGGAAGGGTGCTCCAAGTGCATTAAAGAACATTCTACAACATCTTCAACATCAACAAGCATTTATTAAGTGCTTACTTATTATGTGCCAAGCACAGAGCTAGGCATTTGGGATATAGAGACAAAAACAAAATAATCCTTGCCATCCAGGAACTTCCATCTTATTTTGGGAAGTAGCAGGCTGAGGCAAAAATGAATGTGATGTGTGGGGAGAGAAACTGGCATGACCAGAACAGAGATCATACTGCTGAAACAAGCTTGGGTCGCTAAAATGAAGCTAGATTATCATAAGCCTTGAAAATTATTCCTATTGAAGAATTTGGGCTTGATATCATAAGTAATAGGAGGCCATTAAAGGCTTTTCAGTAGAGGACTGACATGATATAAGAGGTGTTTTAGGAATTCAGTTATTCTTATCATCAACAAATATTTATTGCATGCCTACTTTATGGAGCAGCAGGGGACATTAGACTTGGAGTCAGAATGATTATAATAGGTAGCATTTACAAAGTGCTTTATGTGTGATACATTTGATTCTCACCACAACCCTGCAAGGTAGATGCCTAGTTTGCAGATGAGGAAACTGAGGCTGAGATAGGTTAAGTGACTCACATAGCTAGTGTCTAAAGCAAGATTTGAATTCAGAGCTTCCTAAGTCCAAATCCAGCAATCTCATCTACTACACTATCTAGCTACTTAGAAGACCTAGGTTCTAGTCCTGGCTCCAGTCTCTTATTAAGTAGTATATACTTCCTGCAGAAGATGACATTTGAGCTAAGTCTTGAAGGAAGCCAGGAAAGCCAAGAGGCTAAGAGTTATATATGGGAAGACTATAGATTACTCTCAACCATTGACTTCAAACTCCAACTGAACAGAGAGTTAGTAGGGTAAAGGAGGGACACTCCTTTGTTAATAACGGTAATAATATGTGCTCTACTTACCTTATAGGGTTAGTATGAAGGTCAAATGAGGTAATGTGTATGAACATACTTTGTAAATGTCAGTAGATTAGGCAAGGAACCACTTATCATGTACAGGCCCTTGTGGGAACTCAGAAATTCAGGAATATAACATTCAAAGTCATAAGGCCATCAGGCTTTATAGGTTTGTACCTCTCAAATATTTCTGTATTTTAGGTAATAAGGAGAATATTTGGATGCATATCGATGCAGCATATGCAGGAAGTGCCTTCATCTGCCCTGAATTTCGACACCTTCTGAATGGGGTTGAGGTGAGCTCGAGTGTCCCTTTGCGTTTCATTAGGATTTATTTTTGTGGCAAGCTTGATTGAGATAGGGATAGGGACTGGACCTGCAATTACATCAATATAGGTGTCAAGTGAGCAAACTCCCTCTACCAATATAATTTGGTACTTTATGACTTATAATCTAGACTTTTCAGAGGTTAAGTGACTCACTCAGGTTTACTAAGGGTTAAAAGGCAAGACTTGAACTAAGGTCTTTCTAGCTTTGAGGCTCACTATCTATTCACTATGACAGTTGCCTCTTAAAACTTGATCGACCAAATTCAATTCAATAGCAAACCATTACTAAGTGCCTACTATGTACTAGGCACCGTGTGGGTTTATAGATACAAAGATAAAGCCATAATAGTACCTGTCATCAAGGGGCTCATATTCCGCTGAAGGTCTATGTGCAAATCCATGAGAATTACATGGATGTTAGCTCCTTGAGGGCAGGGACAGTCTTTGCAGACTAAATATTTCTTTGTATCCACAGTACCTTGGACCTTTTTTTTTCTAGATCTGTGATTGTATAATTATAGAGAACAACAGTAATGAGTGAATTTCCCCTATTAATGCATAACAGCAATTATTTTTCAACTTATAGAAAGCTTAAGAGATTTGCTCAGAGTCACAAAGATAATATGGGACTCCAAGGTCAGCCTTTTATCCACTGCTTTGTCCACACTGCCAAGCTGTGTCTCTCCTTGAGCATGGTTAAATCTTTTGACTTATTTTGTTCTCCTAAATGTTCTAGCTTTTGCCTTAAAGGCAAGCTTTTGGACCAGATGGTGTCTCTACAGTCTAGCTCTAACATTCTTAGGATCTGTACTCTTTGGTGGGATCCCATTTTGTTTTTGAAGGGCCCTCAACAAGTTGGGGTTTTACCTTTCAGAGAGCAAGGTGCCCAGGCATCGTGGCAGTGCCTCTGATGCACATGACAGCAAGATCCTATCTATGGCAGACGGAGTTTAATCCTTGGCAATGAGTCATGTGGAATTTGCCTTCAATATTGTGTACTGCTCTTTACCCCTTCTGACTAAGGAACTGGCTGCTGTGAGGGTCAGATAAGGGGGCTGCAATTTCCTGCTGTAGCCCTAGGCTCCAAGATAAGACCTTTCTCTCCTGTCAGCCAGAGGAAAATATCACTGTTCTGTAATGAAAGAAGTTTAAACAAAACAGCCATATAGGAGAGAGCTAATAAAATTCCTAATAAACAAAGGCCTTTTTTTAACCCTTTGTTTCCTTTTTATCAACAAACTAAACTTACTGTAATTTCCTGTCTTTAAAAAAAATTACTTTTATTGGAACCTGGTAGGAAATTAAGTAAGGGGTCAGGCTTTATCAGCACAGGAGTTAGGCACCAACTGTCTTGGAGATTTCTCACCTCTGATATTTACACTTTTCCTTCTTCCTTTGGTGCTCCCTCTGCTCTTTATACCCTTTTGTAAATAAAAGAGAATTTCATAAAGATAGAGAATATTAACAAAGAGAGGAGAGTAGAAGATCATCCATGAGATGGGGCTCTGAGAGGAGGGCTCTGAGTTTTCAGTTCTTTGTGTCTCCCCTGCATACTCAGAAGTACCTACAGAATGGGTTCAATGTGTGTGTGTGGTGGGGCACGATACCCAGTCCTCCAACACAACACAGATCATGTGCATTGACCAGGGAACGAAAAACCTTACACCTTTTGTATGTGCCAGAAATTGTAGTATTTATCTGAAGCCATGTTTGAAGTGTTACAATCAGGGCACACAATTTCTGGCTGTGCATGCTGCTTTGGGTAATTATTTTAGAACTTAAGAGTTCTTGTTCTTTTCTTGAAGAGAGGCAACCCTGAGGAAACAGATCATCATAATAGCTCACATTTCTGTAGCCTTGATAGCTTACAAAGCACTTTCCTTGCAACAACTCTGTCAGGCCAGTAGGGCAAATATTATTAATATGTTTACAAATGAGGAAACTCTAGTCTTAGAGAAATTGAATGACTCGCCCATAAACACACAGACAGTAAATGGTGGAACTGGGACCTGGACCTAGGTTTCTTCTGATCACAAATTCTGTGTTCTGTGTATCTGAATACTACTCCATCATTTGTTCATTTGACAAGTATTTCACTTAACACCTGCTGGGTGCTGAGGATACAAAGACAAGAAAAAAAATAGTCCTTGTCATTAGAGAGAAAAAATTTATTTGGAGAGATTAAGTCTCTCGATGTCCTAGGCAAAGCTCGAAGACTTTAAATATCAGGAAACTGGCTGATCTGCATTGATAGAGCTTCCTCACTAGGAGTTCCATAAAATAATGAAATCATAGATATAGTAAACAAAAAGCAAAAAAAAAAAAAACCCAAACCTAAGCTAAATTAATTTCAGGCTATCACACATCCTGACTACATTTCTAACTTTTCAAACCCAATAATTCTGAAATAAGAAAGATCTATATATCCTCAATATTTGAATACTTCAAGAAACTGCAATTTCTTCAAAGTGGACGCTCCCCCTGCAGATACTGAGAGTGATTCCTCCATAACTTCGTAGATAACTTCGAGAATTGCTCTGTCCAAAAAATTCAGCCCCTTGAAGCAGTCTGGTGTTGAGAATACTCTGTAATAGTGTACTACATTCCTTCAAAATCTGTAAATTCCTTGGAAAGTCATTGAGTAGCAGACAGAAGAACCCATAAAAGTTATACTGTTGTGGTAAAAAATAAAGACACTTTCTTCTGAAAAGATAAAAGCTGGGAAAGGAATGTGATCTGACTATAATCACAGAGGCCACGGACAGGGTGAACATATAGTTGTTTGCCAAAGCCAGCATGCTTTAAAGGTAGAGGGAGAGTTATTTGAAACATCAGGTTAAAAATTAGATCTTAGAGGTGATTGAGTCCATTTTACAGATGAAGAAACTGAGGCACAGCAAGATGAATTGATTTGCCCAGGGTTATATAGCTAGTAAATCTCTAAAGCATGATTTCAACTCGGGTTTTCTCTATGCCAAGGCCAACCCTCTATCTACTGTGCAACCTGATAATTTCTATGATACATTCTATGATGTATTCTGATATATTCTATGAACCTGTGGGGTATAAAGAATATACCATATCCATGTTGAAGCTAGTAGCTCAATTAAGGTGAGCAGAGGTGTCCAGACTTTCCTTACAAAAACTAAGAACCTAGTTTGCTTTCCCGCTTTCAATTATCATGTTCTTAACTTGGAATACTGATCTTCCAGTTATATGTTCAGCATTTTAATGGATCCATGAGTTCGTTAATGTGTTTCAATGGATCTATGAGTTCATTCTCCTCCCTTGGTAGAGATCATAACCCATCTGTATCTTCTCATCTTGTGTGATTCTTATCCACAGATGCCATAAACCAAGCCGAGAGGATCTATCATTCTTACCACATCCCTCTGAAAATTGGCTATTATTGATTAATTTTTCCCCCACTGCAAGCTATGAAACAAAGAAAAACACAAAATCACCTTCAGTCCTGGGTGCCAATGACTGTGGCAGTGTGGGCAAGGAATAGAGGGTTGAACAGGTCATATCATTTTTAGACTGTCTATTAACATTAATATAATCATGGCTAGACAGTGTCAGAGCTTTGTTCAATGATGAATGAGTGGCTTGACTACTGGAGAAGAAACTTAATTTTCTAATCATTTCAAAATTGTTTTTCTCTATTAGTTCGCAGATTCATATAACTTTAATCCTCACAAATGGCTTTTGGTGAATTTTGACTGCTCGGCCATGTGGTAAGTTTTACAATATCTATTCAAACTTTATAATATTGATTGCTCTCTAATACAACTTTTTTTTTAATTCAATAAATCATTGTGTCTTTATTGGGTGTGTACTAAAGGCCTGGACTATGCAATTCCTGTGGTGGACACTAGAGAAGTATAAGACATAGCCACATGTGTGAATTAGCCATATCTTCATGGGATGGAATCTCTAAGACTTATCTTTTAAAAAAACTCACCATCACTAGGCAATGAGAACAGAAATGAAGTAATAATAATTAACCCTCATGGTAGATTCAATTTGAATCCCAGTTTTTACCTCAATTTGAACCACAGAGGTCTTTATAAATTCAAATAATCTATTCAGTTCACTTCAGCATCTTTCCATCTGTCCTGAAGTTGAATTCTCCTACTTTATATGGCCTCAGAGTACAAAAAATAAAGGAAACTTTCACTTCTAATAAAGAAGTAAATACAACCTCATAGGTAACATTGATACGTGGTAAAATGGGCTGCATCTAGAAAAAGAGCAAGCATTATCTTGATGTTTGAAAAAGGGAAATTCTAAACCATAAGTGGCAAACAAGTGGCCCACTTGCTTCTTGCAACACTCCTATGTGTGGAGGAAATCAGATTAAAATATGATTGGGAAATACTTAACAAAATAAATAAAAATATGACAGGATATAGGTAATGTTAATATGTAGTCTTCTAAGTCTGACCATCCAGGCAATGGCAACTTAAATCAGTAAATATTTACCAAATACCTAAACCTTATGCTTCCGTCCTCCTTCCTCCCCCATCTACACTTTGTTCACTAATCAAATCTAGTCACATGAGTTAAAGTCCCTATGAAATCTTCCTTGAGTCCATCTTCTGCATTTGTAATAGTGCACAAAACTTTGCCCTCAATTATTTAACAATTGATGGCAGATATCCATTATGTGCCTATTGTGTGCAGAACCCTGTAATAGGCACTAAGGGAGAGAAAATTTTTAGTTGTTTTCTTTTTTTAATGCAGTTCTTTCCTTCATGGAGTTTACAATATGGTGGGAAGCCATGAAATAGAAAAAGATAATAATAAGTAACTACAATAAGTTCAATACTTATAAAATTGTCTTTTAAGGAATCAGGAGGCAGCTCTTACTAGCCAGAGTAATAAAATAAGGCTCTTTAGAGGAGGTAGCTTTTGTTTCTTTGTTTTAATCAGCTTTGTTTGGTCTCATTTTTAATATATTTTCTCAATTACGGGTACAAAATTTTTTTTAACATTTGTTTTTAAAAATTTTGAGTTTCAAGTTCTCTCCCTTCCTTCCGCTCCTTCCTCCTTGAGAAGGCAGCAATTTCATACAGATTATATATGTGAAGTCACGCAAAACATATTTCCATATTAACCATGTTGCAAAAGAAAACACAGACTAAAAAAAAAACCAACAAGAAAAAAATAAAGTAAAAAAAAGTATACTTCGATCTGCATTCAGACTCCAACAGTTTTCTCTATGGAGGTGAATAGATTTTTCTTCATAAGTCCTTTGGAATTGTCTTGGGTCATTGTATTGATCAGAATAGCTAAGTCATTCATAGTTAGTTGATTATCATTACAAAACATTGATGTTACTATGTACAATTGTTCTAGTTCTACTCACTTCACTTTGCATCATCTTATATAAATCTTTTGAGGCTTTTCTGAAACCATTCTGCTCATTATTTCTTGTAACACAATAGTATTCCATCATATTCATTTACCACAACTTGTTCAGCCATTTCCCAATTGATGGGCATACCCTCTATGTCCAATTCTTTGCCTCAAAAAGAGTTGCTATAATTATTTTTTTTTCATTTAGGTCCTTTTCCTTTTCCTTTGATCTCTTTGGGATATAGACCAATCAGTGGTATTGCTGGGTCCAAGGGTAGGCACAATTTTGTAGCCTTTTGGGTATAGTTCCAAATTGCTCTCCAGAATAGTTGGATCTGTTCACAACTCCACCAGCAGTGGATTAGTGTCCCAATTTTTTCCACATCCCCTCCAATATTTGTCATTTGCCTTTTCTGTCATATTAACCAATCCGATAGGTGTGAGGTGGTACCTCAGAGTTGTTTTAATGTGCATTTTTCTAATCAATAGACATTTAGAACATTTTTTCATATGACTATAGATAGCTTTGATTACTTTGTCAGAAAATTACCTGTTCATATCCTTTGACCATTTATCAATTGGGGAATTGCTCACATTCTTGTAAGTTTGACTCTTTTCTATATGTTTGAGAAATGAGGCTTACTCATGAGCAATGAATATTTCTCTTATTGTTTAGATCTTACTTTATTTGTGTGAAAAAGTGTTTTGTAATTGTGTTTATACAGTTCCTTGGTTTATCTTGGCAGGTAGACTCCTGAGTATTTCATATTATCTGCAGTTATTTTAAATGAAATTTTGCTCTCTATCACTTCCTGCTGGACTTTGTTGATAATATATAGAAATGCTGATGACTTACGTATATTTATTTTATATCGGGTAACTTTGCTGAATTCATTGTTTCAATCAATTTTTAGCTGATTCTCTAGGATTCTCTAAGTGTACCATCATATCATCTTCAAAGAGTGATAGTTTTGTTTCCTCATTGCCTATTCTAATTCTTTCCATTTCTTCTTCTCTTATTGTTGTAGCTAGAGGAGAAAGAATTTGAGTTGAACTTTAAAAGATGAGTAAGAATTCAGTAAGCAAAGGAAGAATAGGAAGACATTCCAGACAGTGTGAACAGTTGCAGCTGGATGGCACAGTGTATAGGAAGAAAATAAGCATTTATTATTTATTTATAAGTGCCTGCTATGTGCTAGGAACTGTGTTAAGTACTTTACAAATACTATCTCATTTGATCCTAAAAGTAACCCTGGGAGATAGATACTATTATTGTCCCTATTTTACAGAGAAGGCAACTATACTAGAGAGAAGTTAAGTGACTTGCATAGGGGTCACACGGGTAGTAAGTGTCTGAAGCTGAAACTGAACTCAGGTCTTCCTGACTCCTTCCCCTCATTTTACTTAAATGCCTCTGTAGAGTACCGGACTTGGAGTCAGAAAGATCTGAATTCCACTCTTTTCTGAAATATTTCTAATTATATGATGTTGAGCAAGTTACCTCTTTCAGCCTTGATTTTCTTATTTATAAAATGGGGATAAATAATAGCATCTACAGGGGCAGCTAGGTGGCGCAGTGGATAGAGCACGGGCCCTGGATTCAGGAGGACCTGAGTTCTAATGCGGCCTCAGACACATAACACTTACTAGCTGTGTGACCCTGGGCAAGTCACTTAATCCCATTGCCTAGGGCCCCCCCCCCCCCCCCCAAATAGCATCTCCATTACAGGGTTATCGTGAGTATGAAATGCGACAATATGTAAAATGCCTTGCAAATGTAAAATGCCTACACAAATGCTAGCTGTGAGTTATTGTTGTTAATGGCATGAATAAAGGCAGGAAAGAGCAGGAGATTTTGGTGGGCACTTGGCTTGACTGGATCATAGTGGGGAACAACATGAGAGAAATGGAGAGTAGATTGCAGAAGGGACTTAAATGCCACACAAAGATGCCTGCTGCGACAGCAAAATACTAAAGACTGAAGAGTAGCTGTCTTGCATCATTCATTATTGTTATTCATTTAACACTAAGTCTCAAAGTATCATCTAACACAAACTCTTCATTTTACAGATTAGGAAACAGAGAGGTATATTGATTTACCAAGGTCACACAGCTAGGTAGTGGTACAGTCAGCTTTAGAACCCAGGTCTCTAGACTCCAGATCTTATATTCTTTTCCCCTAAATCCTTTCAGCTAGCAAGTAGTATGGGTATAAAGAGTAGAGAACAGGACTCAGAGCCAAGATGTTGAAGACCTGCCTCTGACACGTTCTGGCTGTGTGACCTGGGAAAGGCTCACCCCTCCAAGCTGTAGGCAACTCTCTAGGACTACAAGCTGCCCAAGAGGGGCTGACCTGTATGTGTAGAAGGACTTTACCCATCAGGGAGTTTCCTATGCTAATGGAGTTAAAGGTTCAGCCCCTCTCCCTATCTTTCTGTGTGGCCACCCTATTCTTTCAGTCCGATGCATGGGGCAGGTGGGGTGGGGATGGGGGGAGCCCTCTGCTCGGTCAACTGCCAATAAGCTGAATTTTTTGTTTGTTTGTTTTTTGCGAGGCAATGGGGTTAAGTGACTTGCCCAGGGTCACACAGCAATATGCTGAATTTTAATTTGGTTTGTCATATTAGATAACGTATGAGGGGAATGTTTTTTTTTTTTTTAAAGAATAAATGACTCCAGATCTTGGGGTTGGAAAGGATATTTAGAGCTCATTTAGTCCAGCCTCCCATACCACACAAGAATCTTCTTGACAACACAAATACAGTAGTAGTTTCTTAATCAATTTCTTAAAACAGGAAAGTTTTGGGGGTGTATTTCTTTCAACACACCTATCTTTGCTCACATTGGGGAAACTCTTTTTCTAAATCAATGAAAGAACCAAAGACCACAGAAACCTGTGACACAAACAATACACCTCCCATTTTCCTTCTCACAGCCCACTAAATATAATTTTTAAGTGGATCTCGGTTCATAGGCTAACACAGTGATGCTCACTCCTGAGCTTTGAAGCAGCTGATCCCAGAACGTGTTCTTCTGTAGATGGCTGTCGGCAGGAGGAATTTGTTCTCAGTCCTTCAAATATTTTCTCTCTTGAAATGTGAATGATTTCCTCAGTTATCTCCAATATTATTATAGTTCATGTATATTTCATGATGTCACTCCTCGTGTATTATCCCAGTAGGAAGGTATTGGAGGTAGGTCTGGGAATTCAGAAGACCTGAGATTTAGTCACAGTTTCACAATTTGCTAGCTGAGAGACTTTGGGCAAGTCATTGAATGTCTTTGGACCTCAGTTTTGTCATCAGTAAAAGAAGTTAGACTACATCTTTAAAGTTTCTTCCAGCTCTAAAAAAAATTACCAATTTTTAAAAATCAACTCTAAGGATAAACAACTTGGTATTTTTAATAAAAACTATTTTAGTGCTAGTTTCCAATGCTTTAGATTTCTTGGGGGCATGAAGTATGTTAAAGAGGATGTTTATATGTTTGGATTTCAATTAAACTGGGTGCTTTTTTTTTTGAGGAGGGGAAGTAAAGGGGAGGAAGTAGATTTAATAATTTGAAAAACTCACACAATTTCTTTAAGCATGATGATTATGATGTCACCATCACTACCAACAACAACAATAATAGTCTAAAACTGTGATTTCATCAGTGTAGGGAACTCCAGGTATAAGAATTTTCTTCATTGATGCTGATTGGCAACTAAGCTGTAATTTAATGTCTTCAAGCTGCCTGGAATATTGAGAAGTATATGAGGAAATAAGATATTAAGTAATAAGTCAAATGGCTTGACCAGGGTCAGCAGAACTTGAACCCAAGCCATTTTGACCCCTATATACAGTTCTCCAGGATGCCTCGTTAATAATAATACTAATAATAATTGATGCATATATAGCACTTTGAGATTTGAAAAACACTTTATATGTTATCTAATTTGGTCTCACCACAATCCTTTGAGTTGAGTGGTACAGGGTATTGTCCGTATTTTAGAAATGAAGAAACTGAGACTCAAGGAGATTATGACCTGCCTTTGGTCACACAGTGTTAGAGGGAGAGTCTGAATCTGGGTCTTTCTGATTCCAGGTCAATGCCTTCTATACAGGCATACCTTGGAGATATTATGAGTTCTGTTCCAGGGCATTAAAATAAAGTGAACATCACAATAAAGTGAGTCACATGAATTTTTTGGTTCCCCAGTGCATATAAAAGTTGTGTTTAAACTATATTGTAGTCTATTAAGTGTGCAATAGTATTGTGTCTAAAAAAAACAATGTACATACCTTAATTTAAAAGTACTTTATTGCTAAAAAAAAATGCTATCATCTGAGCCTTCAGCAAATTGTAATCTTTTTACTGGAGGAGGGTCTTGCCTCCTTTTTGATGGCTGCTGACTGATCAGGGTAGTGGTTGCTGAAAGCTGGGCTGCTGTGGCAGTTTCTTAAAATAAGACAACAATGAAGTTTGCCACATCGATTGACTCTTCCTTTCACTAAAGATTTCTCTGTAGTGTGTGATGCTGTTTGATAACATTTTACCCACAATATAACTTGTTTCAAAATTGGAGTCAATCTTCTCAAACCCTGCCACTGTTTTATCAACAAAGTTTATGTAATATTCTTCAATATGATTGTGTCTCAGGGAATAGGGAGGCCAGAGGAGAGGGACAGAGACCAGCAACAGTGAGTAGGTGGAGGAGTCAGAATACACATACATCCTTTATGAATTAAATTCCCTGTCATATATGGTCAAGATTTCTGCTACCCTAAGATAGTTCCAATAGTAATATCAAAGATCACTGATCACAGATGTAATAATGGAAAAATTTGAAATATTTCAAGAATTACCAAATGTGACACAGAGATCCCATGTGAGTACATGATTTTGGAAAAATGGCACCAATAAATAGACTTGCTCGACTTAGGGTCACCACAAACCTTTCATTTGCAAAAAACACAGCAACTGTGAAGTGCAATAAAATGAAACACAGTATAACAAGCTAAGCCTGTACCCGGGCACTGATGTAACCAGTTTATTGCAACACAGTTTTGTTGGGCTGAGAGCATATCACAGTTGGATAGCAGCAAGATTCTCACAGAGCTACAATGTGGTGAAAGAATATGGGGCTTTACATAACATCTCATTTTATCCTCACAACAACTGTGTGAGGTAGGTGCTATTATTATAATACCCATTTTACAGATGAAGAAACTGAGGCTGATTCAAGAGGTTAATTAGCTTGCCTAGCCAAGGTCACATAGCTAGTAAATGTCTGAGGCAGCATTTGAACTTAGTTCTGAGGAAGCATTTCAAATTGAGGTCTTTTTGCCTACAAGTCCAGCCTCTCTGTCCACTGAACTACCTGCTGTCTCTATTTATACTCAAATAAGGGAAGGATAGAATCATTTTGAAAACTCCTGGTACAGGCAGATGGCCTTCCACCATCAACACATATTATAACTCTCTATGTTAAGACAGTGGATAAATTCTGTGGAGTTGCCTGAGGTTAAATTCCTCTTTGAGGATCACTAGAACCAAATATCAGGAAGGATTTTAATACAAGTCTTCCTGACTACAACATTATACTCTAAACTCTGGAGTTTGACATAATCATTATAATTAAAAGAAATATAAAAGCAACAGGTGCTGTGTTCCTTGAATTTAAGCATAGTTGCCAACTTCTATAAGGAAGGAAGAAAATAAGCATTTGTTGAGTGTCCATAATATTCCAGGCACTGTGTTAAGCCCTTTACAAACATTATCTCACCTTGTGAGGTTGATGCTATTAATAGACTCAGTTTACATGGGGAAACTGAAGCAGATGGAGGTTAAGCTGCTGCCCAGGGTCACACAGCTAGTAAGTATCTGAAGTCACATTTGAACTCCTGGCTCAGCGCTTTGTCTTCTATGCCACCTAGTGCCTCCTATATTTAAAAAGATACCTCCTCTCCCCACCCCCACCCTTACACACTCAGGAGTGAATTATTTGTTGTTGGTTTTTAATTTCAGACTTGGCTATTATTACAAATGGGAAATTAAAGGAAAGAAAATTGTTTACTGAACTCACTGACATTTCATGTGTGTGCATTCTTTGAAATGAAAACTATCTCTGTATTTCATAATGAAATTTTACCAATGGTTAGTCCATAATGTAAAGTAAACATTTTGGTTATTTCCATTAAATATTGAAATAGACAAGATAATTGGAATTTCTAAAAACCAACTTTGAACAACCACAGTCAATACTTTCCCTAATGATTTCATTATTCTCCTCATAAACCTTTTGCTGTGCATTTGTTGCTAAGAATCCTTTGTATGCAAATTTAAACCCTTCTTGCTAGGTCTTAATGGTCCGTTACTATGGGATTAGTTTTTTAAAAAGTTCCACACTCCTCGGCATATCAATTGCACTTCTCTTTTTTGCCTGCTTAGATAACTACGTTCAAAAATCCCAATTGCTCTCCTCCTCCCCAATTAGTTCATTGATATAGAGTAAGATTACTACCTAAGGAACCACAAGGATTTCAGCCACTTACAAGAGGTCACAGCAGTTCTAACGTTCTTAAAACCTGAAAGTGGTTCTAGAAACTGATTTAAAAATAAAAGGTAGTTCAGTCTATTCTGCTGGAGCTTACCTTTGGGATATCTTGGTTCTTTTGTTCATTAATATCCTGCTCTTTTTTTGTAGTTTGGTGGTAAACATTTTTAGGAGGCTTGTGCAAATGTGATCTCCTAGGATTCTATAATGAAGGGAATTTAGGGGAATTGGGTCTCATCTTTCCTGTTACAAGAAGAAATTAGAGGGGCAGTTAGGTGGCGCAGTGGATAGAGCACTGTCCCTGAAATCAGGAGGACCTGAGTTCAAATCTGGCCTCAGACCAAACACTTCACACTAGCTGTGTGACCCTGGGCAAGTCACTTAACCCCAATTGCCTCACCAAAAAGCAAAAAAAAAAAAAAAAAAAGAAGAAATGAGACCCTCAGAGGTTAAGTAACTTGTCCAAGGTCACACATTGTCATCATCATCATCATCATCATCATCATCATCACCATCAATAGGTCACATTTATTTAGTTGTTTAAAGTTTGCAAAGCCATTCAGGTAGCTCACCTCCTGTGAAACTTGCTACAAACCTGTAAGGTATTATAGATTCTATAAGTATTATCATTCTCATGTTTGCAAATGAGGAACTGAAGTTCAGAAAGTGATTTGTCCATGGTCTTTCAACTAGTAAGAGTTGGAGATGAGATTGGAAACCTTCTGATTCCAAATATGGCATTCTCTCTGGTTTTCTGTTTTCTGAGCTAAGAATGCCCATGTTCATTGGTTATAAGACATAAAACTTGGAGGAGTCAAAGGAATTTAGTTCATACTCTTCAGTGAATTAGTGACAAAACTGATGCTCAGAGTGGGTAAATCAATTGCCCAAGGTCATACAACTAGTAAGTGGTAGGGCTGGGGTTTGAACCCAAGACCTTTGATTCCAAATTAGTTCCTTTAATGATTCTTTATATGAATTGGTTTATAGGTCCCTCTCTCTTCTAACCACCTTTTTAGGGACACATATTGCTTTGTCAATGCTCCTCTTAAAATGAGTTATTGCATTCCCTGAAGAAATTTTATCTCAGTAGTACAGAATGGCAAAATGCGCAAAACAGCAATGACATTACATGAAATCATTGAGTTAATTTAATGAGATTAATCCTAAAAGGCATGGATAATAACAGTTCCTATTTCTATGGCACTTTAAGGTTTGCAAATCACTTTATACACATCATCTCCTTTGGTCCTCACGGCAGTCCTAGGAGGTAGATGCTATTATTTTTTCCCATTTTACAGAGGAGGTAACTGAGGCTGGGATAGGTAAGGAATTTGCCCAGGATCATAAAGCTAGTAAGTAGAGTCTCTGAGGTAGCATTTGGAACCAAAATGAGGCTCAGATTAAGTGACTTATCCAAGGACCTTATCCTGCTGACTCCAAAGACTGCACTGATTCTTTTTGGTCATGGATCACCTCACACATCAGTGGTCTAAATCTTCCTAATGTATATCCTCTTTATCCTATTCCTTTACTCTTTACTTCAACCTTCCTCTCTTCCCCTTCTACATACCAGGTATAGTTCTGTCTAATGAATTCATTTGATTAGAAAAACTTACAATATAGTGTAGCTAAAAGAGTATGGGATTTAGAAGCAGCTTGTATATAGAGTGTTGGACCCAGAATAAGGAAAACCTGAGTTTAAATCCAGCCTCAGACACTTACTAGTTGTGAAACCCTGGGTAAGGCACTTAACCTCTACTTGCCTCAGTTACCACAACTGAAAAGTAGGAATAATAGTTGCACCTGCCTCTCAGGGTTGTTGTGAGGTTCAAATGAGATCCTTGTAAAGGACTCAGAGAACATGGGTTTCAATACCAGTGCTACCATTTATCCACTGTGTGATCTTAGACAAGTTGCTTGTATTAATAATAGATAATACTTTATGGTTTATAATGCATTTTATATATGTCATGTCACTAAAATAGGAGGCTAGGTGGCATGTGGGTCAGAGCTTTGGATTTGGAGTCAGGAAGATATGTTCAAATTGTACCTCAGACACTTAGCTGAATAATCCTAGGCAAATCACTCTGCCTCTCTGAGCCTCAGATTCCTCAGCTATAAAATATAATGAAATGATATTTATAAAGTGCTTTGCAAACCTTAAAATACTATGTAAACTATACTGCTGGACCTGAAGTCAGGAAGACCTGAGTTCAAATCTGGCCTCAGACACTTAACTAGTTGTGGGAACCTAGGCAAGTCATTTAACCCTGTTTACCTTAGTCTACTCATCTGCCAAATGAGCTGGAAAAAGAAATGGCAAACCACTTCAGTATCTTTGCCAAGAAAATCCCAAATGGGGTCATGAAGAGTCGGATATGACTGAAACGTCTCAACAACAAAAATTTGAGCCTTACAAGAACCATTTGAGGTAGAGAGTACACATGTTATTATCCCTATTTTATAAATGAGTAAACTGAGGCTCAGAGAGTTTAAGTGACTTATCCAAGGTCACAGAGTAAGTAGGTATCAGACTCTTCTAGGTCTTCTTGACCCAAAGTCCAGCACTCTAATTAATTCATCATGATTCCTTCCACTTTATCTCCCTCTGGACCTCAGTTTTCTAATCCATAAAATGAGGGAGTTAGACTAGATGAACTCTGAGCTCCTTTCTTGGGACTGTTACTGTATAATCCCAATTCCATAATGAAACCAAGGCATTCTTGGATTCTTAGTCACCTTTGAGGTTCCCAAAACCAACTGCAATCATATGCAGTTGGCCCTTATTAAATGTTTACTGAAACGAATTTCTGTGTCTCGGGTAGCTTTATTTATTTCTATCATCACAGAAAGTACTCCTAACTGGGTCACCTATTAGAATGTGTGCCCTTGTTCACATATGAGACTGAGATAGCAATGGTATATCACCTGAAATCAGTCACCACAATTGGGGAAAAAAAGCTCCAAATGCCTTCCCTACAAACAGTGGGGCAGTCAGGAGTATCATTTTCATATATGAAGGGCGGTATTGTGTGGGTGTATCTTCCATTAGTTTTAATGGAATTTTCTCATACAATTCAAGCAGAGAATATAATCCAGAAAGTTTATTATTGTTGATTGACACAGTCTTTTTTTTCCCTTTTAGAGGAAGAAAAAAAACACATGGGTATTAGCTTTTTGAAAATAAATCCAGTTACCTTTCTCTCTCATTTCCTCATTGGTAGTCAGTATTCTTGAAGCTTTATTTCATGCTTACTGGGCTTTATCTTTCAGTAACTATTACATTACATTTGTTTTCAAAGCCAAGGCCACTGTCAGATTGAAATTTAGTCTCCAGTCTGTCCCTAAGAAACTTTCACCACAATATTGTTATTAGGCCATGCCACCCACCAAAGTAGAGACAATTTTCAAATTTCTCATGATTTTTTTTTAACCTTTGCTTTGCAGTGATCATATTCTAATTTGTGTGAGGATATTGAATAGAGAGACTTACCTGGAAACCACAAAGACCCTGATTCAGGTCCCCTCTTTGATATATACTTTCTGGGTCATCTTGGGCAAATCACCTTATCTGTTAGTGAGTGCTCCAGGCACCTCACTAAGCTTTAATTTGTAGGAAAGGTGCCAACCTGCATTGGTAAAGAGAGTTTTCTCACCTGGGGACTTCCGTATACAAATGAAATCATCAGCCCAGATGCCACTGTAATTTGTGGTACAGATTTGTGTGTACTTACATCCTTTTCCTATTTGACTATAAAACGTTGAAAGGCAAGGTCATTGCTTTTTATCTCTCTCTATCCCCAACTGTCCAGCCCAGTCCCTTGAACTTAATGTTGTTGAATTAAATGGAATTGAATTACATAATTCAAGTCCCTTTATATATTCAACTCAGAATAAAAAAAAAGATAGGAGGTTTTTGCCTTGAATCATTGATAACACAAGCTGTCTTGTATACCAAGACCCGTGGCCGCTAGTAGTATTTCAGATTTGTTTGTGTAATGGGACCTGGCGCATGTCCAGAGTACCTCTGATGGCCTTGCATTTGGGAGTTTGTTCTTTTTTCCTTCAGGGGAAAGGGACAAACTCTGTAATGGGGAGGAGGTGCCTATGGATTAAATTACAGGGGAGAATATTCTGGGGCTCAGTACTGTGTTACCCTCAGAAGGTATCTGTAGATCTACTTAGGAAGTCCTTATTTAATTAGCTTATGTTATTTACTATCTCTATTCATTAAGTTTCCATTTGGAAGACATTTTCTTTTTATTTTCTTTTTTTAAATAAGTTTTTATTGAAATCTTTTGCTTTTACATGAACTAAATTTCCTCTGTAGCCCCATCTTTCCAATCTGAGAGACCTATCTATTCCTTATAACAAATAATTTTTGGAAAGCTTTCTATGTGTCTTTTCCTTGTTTTTTAAATACATACACTTATTTTTTAAAATGAAAATGAGTGAAATTAATGTAAGACAAATTCATGTGCAAGAATTTTCCGAAGCCTCTAAGTATATAACATGATTGTAGAATCAAACCATTTTCTGACATTTCTGATTCTTTGACATGACAGTCATATGATTAATTAAACTGTATTATATGGATTTGACCAAAAACAGGGTGAAAAAGAGAAGAGACCTGATAGGTGCCTTTAAGCTGGATCCTCTTTACCTACAGCACCAAAACCAAGAATCTGGTAAGCAGACTTTCTTCATTTTATTGTCACTATTGCTTTTTAAGGTGATCTTGACTCAATGTTAAATCCAAAGTCACATCCCAAACTTATGTTATTGCAGCAGGTGTTCATACTGAGCAAAGAAAGTCCAAACCCAGTTCAGCTCAGTGTTTCCAGAACTCTAACTAGGGTGAGGTTAACAGGATTATACCTACTTAGCAGGAGTACATTATCGAAGTTGGAAGTTACCATATGGCTCTCTTCTTCCAGATGAGCTCCTCCTTAGCCAGGCCTTGCCCTGCTCCATTTCCCTAGTGATTTCCTCAGCAACAGATCGATAGTTTTCTGAGATCTTTGCCCACAGAGGTCTCAGTGCCTGTAACTAAATTTGTCTGAAAAACAAAAACAAAGTTGACTTGAAAGTTTGTTTTTTTTTCAGGCTGCTTATCTTAGGTATATTTTGTAAAGTGTGGCCTAGGTGTGAAAGTGCTAGTTAGAGCTCTGGGTACCTATCTGTTAGCTGAAGTGACTGGATTTTCATTAGTTAAGACTGCTACATAGGTTAAACCTAGGACTTGGACTGTACAGTCAAGCCATGCAACCATCACCTGTGTGTATAAGTTTATTACATATTCCCCGTATTGAGAGGGACTTATTTTGATCTGTTCAGCTAGAATAAATAAGGCTATGATGTGAGGTGCTGGCAATTCCTTCTGACCAATGATGAATTTTTGATTTGAATATTATCATGAAAAATATCATACTTGATAGATTTTTAAAGTATATGTGGGAAAATTCTCTGGGTATAAAATAAATTATCAAAAACAAAGGCATTCTCCATATGTGGAGTACATTAACTTTCCCAGGACTAGAGAAGTTATTGACCTCCTACACTGAACACAAGAGAAGGGAATAATGTGTGATTTTGCATAAAAAATAACCTCAATGACAGGCTCATTTGAGGTATCCCTTCCCACTCTCTTTCTCATCTCTTGTTGGACCATTACTAATGTGTAGGCGCCACAAACTGGGATTTCCCAGACTCTATAACTAGAGAAGCTTATGACTCATAGTCAAGTTGTTGGGAATTTTTAACTTCTGGCACTTTAGGATGACTTAGATAATGCACCATGAAAATATTACCAAAATTCAGGTCACAAAAGAAAGCCCAACAAAGAAGAGTTTGAGTGTTTTTCTTGCTTCTCTCTCTCTCTCTCTACCCCCCCTCCCTCCACTCCCCACTTCTTTCTTTCCCCCTCTCATCCCATCTCTCTCCCTCTCTCTTTTGCTCTTTGGACAAACTATTTGGCAGTACACTTTTATTTAGTAATTTTTGTAGAACCATGTTATAACATTGCTGGTAAGAAACAAAGAGACCACCTACAGCAACCACAGTGAGATTCGCCAGACAACAGAAGGTTTGCAGTACGTAAAGGACCTACATTATCCCTGAATCCATTGTGTAGCAAGCAATTTTTATGATGGGGTTTTATGGTACTATATTTAATCTCCAAATAGACAATCTATAGGCATTTGAAACTCAACATGGCCAAGACATAATTCATTATCATCCCTCCTTTCTACACCCCAACCTATCTCTCCTCTGAACTTGGCTATTTCTGTTGAGGACTCCATCATCCCTCCACCCACCAAGGTTTACAACCTAAGTCTTTGATACTTTTCTCCCCTGCATCTCTTATATTCAGTGGCCAAGTCTTTTCAAATGTACCTCCACAACATCTCTTATAGACATTCTCTTCTTCCCCTTTGGATGTGCAGGCTCTTATCACATCTCACTTGGACTATAATAACAGGTTCCCATTGGGAATCCTGGCTTCTGTTCTCTTCTCTATCTCATCCACCCTCCACGCAGTTGTCCAGACAATCTTCACAATGTCATGCTATCATGCCATTCCCTTACTCAAATCTTTAGTAGCTCTAGCATAAAATATAAAATTCTCAGTCTGGCATTGAAGGAAGAAAGGAAAGCAAGAATTTAAGTGCCTACTATGTGTCAAGCATTGTGCTCAACACTTTATAAATATTATCTTATTTGATCCTTACAACAACCCTGGGAAGTAGGTGTTATGATTATTTATAGTTGGGGAAACTGAGGTAGACAGAGGTTAAGTGACCTGCCCAGGGTCACATGGCTAGTAAATGTCTGAGGATGGATTTGAACTCAGATCTTCCTGACTCCAGGCCCACGCTGTATCCACTGTACCACCTAGTTGCCTTTGGGCCTTTACAATCTGTCTTCAGGCTCCTTTGATAGGCTTATTGAACTCCCCTTCATATTCCAGTCAAATTGGCCCGCCTGTTGTTTCCCAGACTTGGTACATTGCTTCCTCCCTCTATGCCTTTGCCGAGGCTGTCCACCATGCCTAGAATGCATTCTGTCCTCAGTGTCACCTCATAGAACCCTTAGTTTTCTTTAAGGATCAGCTCATGTGTCATTTCCTATAGGAAGCCTTTTTTGATCCCTTTAGTTGTTAATACTCTTCCCCTCTTCCACAGATTATCACGTTTCCACTTCTTTGTTGATGAAAGATTACATGGAGTAATGGATAAAGGAAAGAGTGGCGGCCACACAGTCAGGGCTGCCTAGGTTCAAGTCCTTCCTCTGACACACACTGGCCCCGTGACACTGGGCAAGAAGGTCAGGAAACTATCTGCTTTGATAGAGGGAATTCCTCCCAGTGAGGTCTCTATACCAATAAAATCATAGGTTGGCCAAAAATTCCTAAACAAACAAAGCCTAGCTGTTTAACACACACACATACACATACACATATACATACATATCTACATAGGTAGCTAGGTAACACACATACATACATATATACATAAGCTCCTTGAGTATTGGCTTTCATTTTGTCTCTGTATACTCAGCACATATAGCACCTAAAATCATGTGCTGATATGCCCAAGCAGCCTCAACTCTGCAGCCCCAGTTTCCACTGCGAAGTGTCTTCCACCACATGGTGACCAGAGTGAGATGCTGGGAAAAAGACTGTGGCTGAATGCTACAGGAGCACCCATACCCAAGGCAAAATAGCAATGGATTTCTGTTTGTTGATAACAACAATGATGGCAGGGAGATAATCCTACTTCCCTATTCCTTAACTATTCTGGCTCTCATATGCTGAGCATATATCTCATTCCTCATTTCTTCAAAAAGTCTCTGCCTTCTCTATTGCCCATATGTTCTAAGAAGAAACTGGTTTGTTGAAAATATTTTCATTTCATGCATGTGTATTTTGGTTTCAGGGGTTTGGGGGGAGGGAAGAGTAACAGGAGCATGAGTAAAGTTAGATTTTGCTGAAGGACACAGAAAGAGAGATTCTTTTTCCAATTTACTGGAATGACCAGCTGGAACTTAAAACAAACCACAGAGATTTTTATTAATACATAATATTATAGCTCCCCCAAAGCTGGGAAAGGATGAAATGAATCCTCACTGTCCAGAATTTCTCTTGACATAAAAAGATTTAGTTGTGTTCTGGTAGGAGGAGACTTGCTAATTAGAAGTAGGAGAAAACCCCTAGCTGAGACAGTGGCTTTGAGCAACTACTATTTTCCATTAACTTCTCCCATAGCATGTCAAAGGAAACTATCCTTCCCACCTTCCCCTCTCCAAGGGATTAGTGAATGGAGAAGGTCAAGCTTGAAGGAAGGAGTTGGGAAAAAGTAGCTCTACCCTAGGAATGTGTTGGTAAATGTTTAACAAGCAGCTCTCCTCCCCACAGACCCATTTTAAGTTTAATCTGCAGTATTAACATCTTCTTCATCACTTTTTTTTAAAGTCTGGACAATCCACAAAACAATAAATCAAGCCCTGATTTGTAGCTTTCCAAGGAGTAAATGCTCATCCTGAAAATTTAACCATCAGTTTTTGTGAGCTGGTATGCCGGGCTCCAACACACCCCTGCTCCAACCATAACCATCAACCATTGTTAGATTTACAAAGGAAATATGGCAAGCTGACAATATTGGGACAAATAGCTCCTTTAGCTTTCAGGCAGCAGTGTTATCAAAAGTCAGAACCCCTATATCTTTTATTGACAAAATTCTTTAGGAGATGAAAGAATTGTTTTCCTAGGTAAGAGGGCAACTAGTGCTGTATTTTAGCTTAGTTTTTAGACTGGAAGCATCTCATAATTGAAAGATAAAAGTTATTTCCATGATAATTGACACTTAAGAATTACTAGAAATCCATTTTTATTCCAACTACTATCATTATATTAATTGCTAATTAATAACAATTATAGTATACATTTATCAAGTGTGCCGAGTGTTATACAGGCACTTTGTACACTGAATTAGTTAAGTAGCCAACAATTTTCATCTCGAGCTCCTTTTCTTTCTCATTAGCTATGTTTCCTTCCTAGCTTAAGTCCCATTATTCAGTAATTTAGAAGGCTTCACTGATCAGATAAAATGATTTCTGCTCATTTACTTTTAACAACCAAAGGGCCTTCTTTCTTCAAAAGAAAAAATAGTGATTATTTGTTATGGGCCTCCTTGATGCCTTTACAACTGATCAACTCCATGGACTTGCCAGCAGCCAAGAATATCAGTCAGACCCTTTCAGCAGACATATAAAGCCCTAGCTCATCCTCGTAAATAGGATATTCATGTCCTGTTTAGTGTCTGGATGAATATAGATACGGGCATATAGCTAATAATCACCCAGATAAGAAATAATGTGGATCCCATTATGCTTCACCAGTTGTCTGTTATCTTTGAGTCATTAAAATACATTAGCCCATTACAGGAACATGAAATTATATGCCCATCACCAATTGCCTCATGGTTTACTGTTTGTGTTCAGCAGGGACTAAGGCAAGAAATTCTATGACATTAAAACATTTCTCAACTGGCATCAATCAGAAGTTCAAAGCCAATGGCTCCTTTTGCCACTAACCTGGAGAGCAGGAACTATACAGGATGGGCGGGTAGTAAGCTCCCAATCTAGCAAAGTTTAGAGGCAATGAAGTGTAGTGGATAGAGGTCTGGACTTGGGAGTGAGCATTAAATTCAATTAACATTGGGGGGCGGAGCCAAGATGGCAGAGGGAAAGCAGTGACTTGCTAGAGCTCTCCCCCAAACCCCTCCATATACCTATAAAAAATGGCTCTAAACAAATTCTAAAGCAGCAGAACCCACAAAAAAAACCAGAGTAAAACAAATTTCCAGCCCAAGACAGCCTGGATAGTTGATCGGAAAGGTATATTGTGCCGGGCTAGGAGAGGAGCGCAGTGTGGTATGGGTGCGCAGGCCGCAGCGACCCTGGAGCAGGCCTCAGAGGACTGAATTGCGGGCAGCTGTGGCGGTTTCCAGACTTCTCAACCCACGAATGCCAAAGACAACTTAGAAGGTCAGTGGGAAAAGTCTGTGATTGTGGTGAGAGAAGAAACTAGGTCTCAGCCTTAAGTCCTGAGCGTGGCTTCTGGGGCAGCAGCTGCCTCCTGAGCTTCCGGCCCACAGACTGAGGGGGAATCGAGTGGCTGATCAGAGGGGGATTGCAAGGATCTCTTTGCCAGTGCTGAGGCAGGAATCTCTTGCTTTGACCGTGTTTGGATCTGGGTCATGTTCTGAGGGGTGGTCCTGGGGCGAGGAGGAGCACTGGAGTGGTGGAGTTTGTTGTGGAGGTGGAGAGGAAACACCTCGCCCTTTATCATAGCACCTTGGAAGAACTGACACTTTTCAGATCCCTAGAAGTATCTCTGAAAACAGCTGTACAAACCCCCAAAGCTTGGGATAGTACATTCTCCACATTGGAAACAGACTCTTACCTTAACAAAGAGTTTAAAACTCAAGTAATTGGTTGGGATCATGAGCAAGCAGCACAAAAAGAGTCAGACTATATTATCTTACTTTGGTGACAAAGAAGATCAAAACATACAACCAGAAGAAGAAAACAAGATCAAAGCTCCTACATCCAAAACTTCCAAGAAAAATATGAATCAGTCCCAAGCCTTGGAAGAGCTCAAAAGGGATTTTGAGAAGCAAGTAAGAGAAGTAGAGGAAAAACTGGGAAGAGAAATGAGAGTGATGCAAGAAAATCATGAAAAGCAAGTTAACAGCTTGCTAAAGGAGACCCAAAAAAATACTGAAGAGAATAACACATTAAAAAATAGCCTAACCCAAATGGCAAAAGAGGTCCAAAAAGCCAATGAAGAGAAGAATGCCCTAAAAAGCAAAATTGGACAAATGGAAAAGGAAGTCCAAAAGATTACTGAAGAAAATACTTCCTTAAAAATTAGAATGGAGCAATTGGAAGCTAGTGACTTTATGAGAAATCAAGACAATGTAAAACAAATCCAAAAGGATGAAAAATTAGAAAACAATGTGAAATATCTCATTGGAAAAACAACTGACCTGGAAAATAGATCCAGGAGAGAGAATCTAAAAATTTTTGGACTATCTGAAAGCCATGATCAAAAAAAGAGCCTAGACATCATCTTTCAAGAAATTATCAAGGAAAACTGCCCTGATATTTTAGAACCAGAGGGCAAAATAGAAATTGAAAGAATCCACTGATCTCCTCCTGAAAGAGATTTCCAAAGGAAAACTCCTAGGAATATTGTAGCCAAATTCCAGAGTTCCCAGGTCAAGGAGAAAATATTACAAGGAGCCAGAAAGAAACAATTCAAGTATTGTGGAAACACAATCAGGATAACACAAGATTTAGCAGCTTCTACATTAAAGGACCGCAGGGCATGGAATATAATATTCTGGAGGGCAAAGGAGATAGGATTACAACCAAGAATCACCTACCCAGCAAAACTGAGTATAATTCTTCAGGGGAAAAAATGGTCATTCAGTGAAATAGAGGATGTTCAAGCATTCTTGATGAAAACACCAGAGCTGAATAGAAAATTTGACTTTCCAATACAAGATTCAAGTGGAACATGAAGAGGTAAACAGGAAAGAGAAATCATAAGAGACTTACTAAGGTTGAACTGTTTACATTCCTGTATGGAAAGATGACATTTGTAACTCACCAGACCTTTGTCAGTATTAGGGTAGTTGGAGGGAAAAAAATTATATATATATATATACATATATATATAAATATATATATGTATATATATGTATAGATAGATAGATAGATAGATAGATAGATAGATAGATAGATAGTTGGATAGATAGATAGATAGATAGTT
>NW_020954598.1:11566352-11776890 GCF_900497805.2 Vombatus ursinus
TGGATAGATAGATAGATAGATAGTTGGATAGATAGATAGATAGATAGATAGATAGATAGATAGATAGATAGATAGATAGATAGATAGAGGGCACAGGGTGAGTTGAAGATGAAGGGGTCCTATCTGGAGAATAAAATTAAGGGGTGAGAGAGGATTATACTAGGAGAAGGAGAAAAGGAAAGGTAGAATGGGGTAAACTATCTCACAAAAAAAACAGAAAAGAAAGGGCTCTTACAGTGTAGGGGAAACAGGGGAAGGTGAGAGGGAATGAGTGAATCTTATTCTAGAGAATTTGACTTAAGGAGGGAATAACATACACACTCAATTGGGTATGGAAATCTGTCTTACGCTACAGGAAAATAGGAGGGGAAGGGGACAAGAAAGTAGGGGGATGATAGAGAGAAGGGCAGATTGGGAAAGGGAGTAATCAGAAGCAAATACTTGTGAGGAGGGACAGGGTCAAAAGAAAGAATAGAATAAACGGGGGGGGGAGGAGGGGCGGGATAGGATTAAGGGAAATAGGGTTAGTTTTTCACCACATGTCTACTAAGGAAGTGTTTTGCATAACTGCGTATAGCCTATATTGAGTTGCTTGCCTTTTCAATGAGGGTGGGTGGGGAGGGAGGAAGTGAGAAAATTTGGAACCCAAAGTTTTAAAAACACATGTTTAAGAAAATGTTTTCACATGCAACTGGGAAATAAGAAATACAGGAAATGGGGTACAGAAATCTATCCTGCCCTACAGGAAAATAGAAGGGGAAGGGGGGGGAGAGATAGCAGGGAAAGCAGACTAGGGGAAGTGGTATTCAGAATGCATGCCATCTTGGGGTGGGGGGAGGGGCGAGATGGGGTGAAAATTTGGAACTCAAAATCTTGTGGAAGTAAATGTTGAAAACTAAAAATAAAAAAATAGAATTAAAAAAAATTCAATTAACATTTACTAAGCCCCTGATTTTTGTATGCAGGGGAAATGCAAAACTTAGATAAAACATGAGGTCCCTACCCTCTTGGACTTTGTAACTGACAGGGAAGGTAGGGGGGAGAAGGGTGCAGTGGTGGGGAAGAGAAGGTGGTGTCTGAAGATCTGGGTTCAAGACCTGTTTCTTCCACTTATTAGCTAGTTAACTTAGTGCAAGTCAATTTAATCTGTTAGCCTCAGGTTATCCATCGATAAAACTGGAATAATAATACTTGCTCTTCCTATTGCATAGGGCTGTTTTGAGGAAAAATAGGCACCTATGGGGTGTAGTGGATAAAGAGGACCTGGCTGAGAGTCAAGAAGGCCTGAGTTTGAATCTTGCCTGTGACCATAAGCAAGTCATTTAACTTCTTGTAGCCTCAGTTTTCTTGTCTGCAAAATGAGGATAATAATAGCATTTATCTCACAGAATTTTTGTGAGGATTAAATGTGCACTTTGCAAACTTTAATGCACTACATAAATGCTAGTTATTTTTAAGTTCTGTAATTTGCTTTCTAGGTTATTACAGAAATCTAAGTTGTTAAATTAATAATTCACATCACATTGCTAAGAATTTAGACAAAAACATTAATGATGATAATGATAAACAGCTGTCTTTTAGTGCTATTGCTCTAGGAATTCTCTGAGTTGGGGGTGTGAGGTAAAAATGGAATGTAAACTCATTACCAGAAGTATTCTCAGGTCTATACAGCAAATGTGATTCAGGAGGACCTGAGTTCAAATCTGGCCTCAGACACATAACACTTACTAGCTGTGTGACCCTGGGCAAGTCACTTAACCCCATTGCCTAGCCAAAAAATATCTATATCTATATATACATACTTATTTATTTATACTTTCCTTAGCTATAGACATAGAATGCCTGTTTAACAGAAGATAAATTTGAAAGTCTATATTTAAGTTCCTCAGATCAGCTACATGAATACAAGGCTGAGAAGACATAGACAGTAGCTCATGTGAAAAAAAATCAGATTTTAATTTATTGAAAGGCTCACATGGGTCAGCAGTTAGACACAGAAGCCAAACAAGAATTTGGCTGTCTTTAATAGAGCTACAGTATCCAGAAGAGAGAGTCAGCTTGTACTCTATACCCTGTTCAGATCCCAAGCTGGGGTATTGTGTTCATTTAGAGGTGCTGCATTTAGGAAAGAAGAACATTGACAAGTGGGAGTATTTCCAGAAGAACATGACAGGATGATGAGAGGAGTTGAAGTGATGCTATGATGCTATATGAGATGGATTGCTGTATGAAGACTTAGACTCTTTAACCTGGAGAAGATAAGATTTAGCAGGAACATGATGTCTTTCTGTAAATATGTGAATGACTGTCAAGAGGAAGAGAAATGTCTTTGTTTTCCTTGGTCTGAGAAGGTAGAACTAGGATTAATGAGAGAAAGGTCAAAGGAGATAAATTTTGACTCAACATGAGGGAAAACCTCTTAGCGATGACAGATTTCCCAAAGTGGAATTGGCCTCTTTGGGAGGGAGTGAGGTCCCTGACATTAGAGTTCATCTATCTGAGGCTGGATACGCCACTAACCCAGGATATATTGTAGATGGAAGTAATGTTTCAGTATGAATTGGATCAGATGACCTCTGCAATTGGTGCCAGCTCTAAGATTTGAAGATTATGTGATTCTAAAAACTAGATCACTATAGCTAATCCAGATAATTCTGGCAAGAGTAGATGGAGGATCAATAGGATTTTATATATACACACACGTGTGTGTATTATATATGTATACATGCATACATATATGTATACACATATACATACATAGTATGGGTATGAAGTGCTTGGCAAAACTTTAAGTACTATATAAATGTTAGCAATTATTATTATCATTAAACAGCTATATAATTGTGAGATAATGCAGGGAAGGAGAGAATAAGCATTTATATGGTACTTACTATGTGCTAGGTACTGTGCTAAGTGCTTAGCAAATATTATCTCATTTGATCCTCACCATAACCCCTTGAGGTAGGTGCTATTATTATTTTCATTTTACAGTTGAGGAAACTGAGGTAAAGAAGTTAAGTGAGTTGCCACACAGCTAGTAAGTATCTGAGGTCAGATTTGAACTCATCTTCCTGACTCCAGATCCAGTGCTTTAACCACTAGTGCAGCACAGTGAATAGAGCAAGATGGTCATCTAAAACTAGTCATTTCCTGGACTTTATCTAGCTCCCCTGTACCTTTTTTATAATTAAAACTGCATAGTGCTCTCTTGGCAAAGAGCATACAATTGTTAGAGGGACATATACAAGGTTAGGATTTGGCTTTCTTTTTTTAATGGTAATATTTTATTTTCCCCCAATTATATGTAAAAACAATTTTTAACACTTTTTTTTAAAGTTTTGAGTTCCAAATTCTATACCTTCTGCCCCTGTCCCTTCTCTGAGATAAGTAATCTGATATAGATTATACATGTGCAATCTCAATATTGGTCATTTTGTGAAAGAAAGAAAGAAAGAAAGAAAGAAAGAAAGAAAGGAAAGAGGGAGGAGGAAGGAAGGAAGAAAGGAAGAGAAAAATAGTATGCTTGAATCTGTATTCAGTTCTTTCTTTGGAGATGGATAGCATTTTTCATCATGAGTCCTTTGGGATTTTGTTGTACTGTTGTATTGCTGAGAATAGCTAAATCATTCATAGTTGTTCATCATACAATATTGCTGTTACTGGGTAGAATATTCTCCTGGTTCTGCTCACTTCACTCTGCATCAATTCATGTAAGTTTTCCCAGATTTTTCTGAAATTGTCCTGCTTGTCATTTCTTATAGCATAATAATACTTCACTACAATCATATGCCACAACTTGTTCAATCATTTCCCAAGTGATGGGCATCCCCTCAATTTCCAACTCTTTGCCACCACAAAAAGAGCTGCTATAAATATTTTTGTATAAATAGGTCCTTTTCCCTTTAGGATTTGGCTTTCTATTTGTTTTTAATGTTCTTCCTAAAGTGTTCACCATTAGCATATTAGGTTGATGTATTTAGGTTGATGTAATTTCAAGATTCTTTTCCTGAGTTTTGCTAATAGTTCAGAACTCATTTGATAAGTATAGTTCCAAATATTTATTTTTTTCTAAATATATTCCTTCAGATTTATGCATACTGAAGTTCATTTACTACTACTTTGGGCACTTATCCTAGTAAGATATTTTTATAGTTTATTCTTGCTAACTTGCTTCACTATCAATGGCTGTATTCAGAATAGCGGGGAATAGAAGGAAAGAGTATGGCACAGTCCACATCCTCAAAGAGTTTGTCTTCTTGGAATACTCACTTTGTGCTCAAAACTGAAAGTGTCGGGGAAGGGCAGGAGTATAAAAGAAGAATAAGACAGTCCCCATTCTCAAAGAGTTTATGGTTTGGTTGAGGTAAGAAACTAAGGTAACTTAATATAAGGTAACTTAAAGAACAATATAAGAAAGCACATACATTGGTGTATTTAAGAATCTATAATATCACTTGGGATGGATGTACCTTCTCCACCAACACAAATTGTAGCCTCTACTAGATGGACTCTTTGTGAAAGCTAAAAAAATTCACCTAGTGGCCAACATTCTGATGATGTACTGAAAATATGTAATGAAGTGCTAAATATGATGGTGATTAGGGAATGGAGAGATCAATATTAACCAAAATAGTTAGGTTAAGACAAGTATGGAATGTTGGTGATAATTAGGGTAAATGAAGTTATACAAATAATCTGAAATTTTCTTCTGAACTAATAACTACAATATTATTTTCTATACATCCTTGACCAATGTTGTCACAACAACTAAACCAACAATTTCTTTTGATTTTGCTTAGCCACATTATGGTAACATTATGGTAGGTCACTTTTCTCCCACTGGTACATTGTAAGAAACCCTAGTGATCTAAAAGGGTATTGGGGTACTAGAAGAAAGTCATGCTTCTACATGCATCAAATGGTTATACTAGTGGTTTGGAAGAATTGATACAAATCTTATTTATAATTTGACAAACAATTCAAATTCCACCTTCTCAATGAACAAACCTTTCCCTGAATATTACAGTCATTGTTTCCCCCTCTTTTCATTTCCTACTTACTGCTTTTGACAGTAGATAAAGTGCTGGGCCTGGAGTCAAGAAGACTCTTCCTCTGACACATACTGGCAAGTCACTTAAACCTGTTTGCCTCAGTTTCCTCATCTGTAAAATGAGCTGGAGAAGGAAATGACAAATCACTCCAGTATCTTTGACAAGAAAATCACAAATGGGATCATAGAGTCAGATGTGACTAAAAAATAACTAAATAACAACAACAAAAATATATACATTAATAAAGGGTGTCATAAAAGTCTTGGTGTAGTTGTAAACTTTACTAAGTTTAAGCTTTCCTTATCTGAAGCGTATAACTGCATTGAGACTTTTGGCATACCCGGTATCTCAAGGATCTGACTTCATCAGTGTGGGAATTTTCTTCATCAATGACAGTCAAAGTCTGTCCATAATTTAGTAGATAAGTCTTACGGAACTGACTGTGATTCCCAGAGGTTAAATGATTTGCCTAGGGTCATCAGGGAGTGTCAGAAAAGTATCTTCTTGAGTCTAACTCCAGCACTCTCTCCACGATGCCGTGCTATTCCTCCTCTGTTATATTCTGTCGCTTACGTGTTTTGTATCTATATATTTTGTTTCCTTAAATAGACTGTAAATGATGTGGCTCTGTCCTAAAATCATAAATGGACAGGGACTGTGCTTTATATAAACTTCTTTGGCACCCAGTCAAGTTCTGCTCACATTGTAGGCACTCAGTAACTATCTGTTTAGCATACATTGCAGACATTTCTGTGAAATATTTTGAGCATCCTAGTCTCAGATAGGTTTTTCTTGATTCCAATTAAAATGTTAGCCACAAGCAGGGCTGCTATTAGATGATACTAAAGAATACACCAACCCTGCCTTTAAGGAGTTTCCAGTTTATTGGGTTTATTGAGTTTTATCCAGTTTATTGAGACAAGATGGACAAAAATAAGATATTTAGTTTGGTGAAGGATTCAGTTCATAGAGCCATGGAATTTAAGAGCTTGAAGTATGTAGTCTGACAACCTTTAAGTACCTACTATATGGCAAGCTAGGTAGAACTGTGGATAGTGAATAGAGTGCTGGGAAGTCTCATCTGGAGTCAGGAAGACTCATCTTCGTGAGTTCAATCAAGCCTCAGACACATACTAGCTGTGGGATCCTGAGCAAGTCACTTAACCCTGTTTGCCTCAGTTTTCTCATCTGTAAAATGAACTGGAAAAGGAAATGGCAAACCATACCAGTTACTTTGCCAAGAAAACCCCCGAAGGGGTCAAAAAAAGTTGGACACTACAGAAAATGACTAACCAACAACAACAAAAATATATGAGATGTACAGTCTTAGTTGCTGATGGAGGTGCGCTGTATAGTTCTGGTCCATAAGGAGCACAGTAAAGACATGTACCAAAAAAATATAACAACAACAACAACCAAAAAAGAAAAAACCCTAGAGTATTAAAAAAAGAATATGACAAGTACCCAAAAGAGACATGAATAAAATTCTGAGAGGATTTAGAGGGGAAAGAGATAATTTCTTGCAGAATATTTAGGAAAGCCTTTATGAATGGTGTAGCCTTTGAACTAGACCTTGAAGGTTGCATCCTCATGCATAAATTGAGGAATGTTTGCCTAAGGTCCTCTCCAATTCTAACATTTTATGACTCCATGATTTTATGACAGCAAGGATACTACATGTGGAAATAGGAGGAGAGGAAATGGGGAAGGCATTATTGTCATAGAGAGTGGCATGAACAAAAGCTCCAAAATGAGATTATGCCAAACATGTTCAGGGAAGATGAGTAGTCCAATTTGGCTTGAGAGCGTGTGGAGGGGAGTAGTGTGAGATAAATCTGTAAAGCTATGTTGTAACCAGAGAGAATGAGGGGGGTGAAGGGAGGCCTGACTAGTTTAGATTTTTGAACTTTATTAACATATTCAATGACCATTATGCCTTTTTAAAAAAATTGTTTCAGGTCTTGTCACTGACTATCGGGTAAGTAAACTATTTGCCTGTTTTTTTCTCCATCTTAAATTATATATCTCCTCTAGAAAGGAGCATCTATTGTTCTACATGTTTTTATGTACAGTTTTCTGTTACCTACTGTCATTCTCAAGATCACTAAACCTACAAAATTAGAACCTCTAAGTTATTCCTTTAAAAAAGTTAGGTAATACTCTATCAGTTGGTGGACAGCTTTTTCTGTCTCAACTAACCAGTTCTCTTAGGTAAGGCCACTAAATGACAGTTTTGTTTTTTCATGTAAGCATTAAAAAATCATTTCCAAATATGTAACTGAGGTTTCAAAATGTCCAGCTATCCACTCTATTCACATATACATCAATACTCTCTCTCTTCCCTTGTCCCACATCCCCAAGTATAGTGAATGTACATGGTCCCAGTCATATATAGCTCCTCAAAGCAGTTATGACCCAAGAATTCTGGGATACCAGAAGAGTCAAGCCAAGGAATCCAAAGACAATTTCCTGGGAAGAAGATACTATTTCCATTATACTCCCAAGTAAAGGAAGAAAGTATGAAACTACATGATGCATACAATTAGATCCTCTCTAGATGTATGTGTACAGTGGGGACTGGTGGTGAGGGCTGAGATGGAGCCTATTGAATTATCTATTAAAAAATTTTGTGATAAGCCAGACATAGGGGGACATATCTATAATCACAACTACTAGGGAGGCTGAGGCTGGCAAACCTCTTGAGCTTGAGTGTTCTGAGCTATAATGGACTAAGCCAACTGAGTACCTGCTAAGTCAAGCATCATTTGCCCCCATGTCCACTATGGTGAGCCTCTGAAAAAGGGCAAAGCAGACCAGATTGGAAATTAACATTAATAGAATATTAAAACTTCCATGCCAATCAGCAGTCACAGTGGTGATAGAGGAAGACTTAGTTTTTTTTAAAAACAGAAAAAAATTGTGACAAATATGAATTGCCATTTATATTTAATAAAAACATTGTGTACTAGTCTCAGCTCAGACATTAAATAAAAAGCTGTGACCCATAGGAAGAATTATTTTCAAATAACTCTGTTTTCCTTTCCCATAGTCCATTCAATACACCCCAATTACAGAGTAATTTAAACCCTCTTTGATAGAAATATTTGTAGTAACTTTAACTTCTCTGGAATGTGCTCTGAACTCAGTTCTGCTTTGCAGACCCTCATTAGTATCCTTAGGACATTAAGTCTACTACATACATATGTGCAGGGACAATGTGTCTGAGCAGAATGGAAGGAAAAAGTTTCTCCTATTTCTCAAATGCTCACCCCACTATTTCCCCTCTGTTATCTCTATCCACTGTGTATTACTCCAAAAGGGCTACTTGGCTTTTCCTATTTGAACTAGAGAAAGTCAGAAGAGGAAGAAAAGAGAAGTAGATTTAATGTTCCATCTATAAGCACAAGTCATTCATTTAACAAGAAAAAAGAAGTCTTTCTGTCTATTCTCATTTAAAGTATAGGACAACAGATAAGACATTTCTAGGCTTTCCAAGGCTATAACAGTCCCTGATGTGTTCACTAACCTTCTTATGGCTTGGCTTAATACTTAAAAGGAACAACAAACCCCTTATATCTTTTTTATACTGTTCTTAGAATAGTTTAGTTTGTCCTGTAAGATTCACTGTATTTGGCAGGAAAGTGTACAATGCTGACAAATTGCTTTGCTGAACTGGTAAGCTATACAGAGAGCAATCACTCTTACCAAGTAATTCCCTTTGATGAGATGCTTTGTCCCCATTTTCAGCATTGGCAGATACCACTAGGCCGGAGATTTCGCTCTCTGAAAATGTGGTTTGTGTTTAGGATGTATGGCGTGAAGCGACTACAAGCATACATCCGCAAGGTAATTTTATTTTTACTAATTTCTCTGTGTTATTTGGAAAGAGGTGGTACAGGAAGATTTGGGGAACTAAGGAAGTAACTCTTCTCTGTGTCTTCAAATACCCAAATAAACATGCACAGACTCCCAGTCCAGTCTCCGTTGCTGTCTGACTCAATCAGATTTCTATGGATGATTGCTCTAATCTGGGTACTGTGTGGAGGAGCAGGGAGGCAGGAAATCAGGCTTGAATCAAAAGCACGAGGCTCTGAAATACCCTTTCTCTTCATATATATTACTGACATCCTAAGGACACACCTGGTTCATACTCTTACCTGTTACTTTACACAACGTATACAGCACCTCCTTGATGGATTTGCATGGTAGACAGATTATGAAGTGTGACTAAAAACCTCATTTTAATTGTTTGAACAATTAGCCTGAGCTATATGGTCTCTAATTCAGAAGCTGAGAGCTGCTAATTAAGAAGTTGTTAAAAACGTTATTGTTGCATTGTCAAATGTCCCTTCAAATATACTCCCAGTGAAGGAATAGATGATTAGCTCTAGAAGGATATGTGGATTAAAAAGGACACTTTAGGATTCTTCTTCCTTCATAGTCTGGTCCTTGAGGAGATCCGTATGTCAATAAGAGTAGTCCAGAAAGAGTTATTAGTCATGTTTTAGCCAGAGCCTGTCTCACCTAATAGATTTCTAAGACATTAACAGAAAACAGGGTAGGTGGTAGGACAACTTATAAAGGCCAAAATGGCAATTGATGCCTTTTCAATTTGAAGCCATAATCTACTCTTCCATTCGCCAATACTTTCTCCATATACAAAATGCATAGCTTTTGAAGACCACCAAGGCTTATTTTTATAGGATAACAATATGTAAATAGCAAAAAATGTATTAGAATAGGTTTCATTTAATTATGTTAAGCTAATCCCAGGAGAAATTATGAATTTCATTTTGACATTTTAATATTTTTAAAATAATATAACTAAAACTCACAATATATCTCACCGTACCTGACACATTTAAAAACTATTTATATTTATGATTACTTAATTTTCTTGGACCAACCTGATTTGTCATTGATATAAGGAACTACTGGTGAGAAAACCTCCTCTACCAAGCTGATGATAGGATTATCAGATGGATTTACAGTTGGGAGGAAGCTTCAAGGTCAGGAGATAC
This sequence comes from Vombatus ursinus, assembly GCF_900497805.2. NCBI lineage: Eukaryota > Metazoa > Chordata > Mammalia > Diprotodontia > Vombatidae > Vombatus > Vombatus ursinus. Next base: position 11,576,425 of record NW_020954598.1, read on the forward strand.
AACCCCCTCGTTTTACAGATGAGAAAGCCAAGAGAAGTGAGATGATTTTGCCCAGTCACGTGGGTAGTAAATATCGAAGGCAACATTCAAATCAAGGTCTTCCTGACTCTAAGTCCAATGCTCTATCCACTACCCCATCCTGCCTCTGATCAGCAACTCTTCTGCAATTTATAGACTTAGAGTTGCCTGAGAAACTAGGAAGTTAAGTGATTTGTCCAAGGTTGCACAGCCAGGACACGTCAAAGCCACATCCTCCTGACTCTGAGGTCTGCTGCCCCTCAGTACAAGTATTATTATATCTATATTCCCATTAAATTGTGAGCTCCTTGAGGGCAGACACAGTCTTTTGCCTCTTTTTGTATCCCTAGACTTAGCACAGTTTCTGAAACATAGCAGGCACTTAGTAAATGTTTATTCACTGACTAGGTAACTCTAAATTTATAATCGTAATAAAAATCTATATAGTACAATGTTATAGCTATACAATAAGTATAAGTATTATTATAATCTTTTTGACAAATGAAGTAATCATGGTTCATATGAAATGATTTACCCAAGGTCACAAAACTAGGAAATGGTGAACTGGGGCCCAAACTCAGGCTTTCTGACCCCCAGGAACAGTGTTTTTTTCCACTTTTATAACAGTTTCTCAAATACTAAAATACTTCACCAACACAGTGGTAGAGTACTTGGAGAATTAATGGTAAATCTAGGGTCTATTCATTCAGGGATACTGAAGGTGGAGATGGGTTTTCCAACTCCCAATCCCCAATCTCCAATCCCCATATACGTTATTCTGTGTCCTTAAGGGATTATACTCAGAATTTATAAGAAAGAAGGATCTAGCACCACTAATAAGTGGATCATTTCCTTACATTAATGTGCTAATTCATACACATGCATGTGATATAAATATATACATGTGTATATAAACACATATTTGTATAAATCACATATATGCACACACAAAATACGCATAATATGTATCACACATATGTAAAGTAAAGCCCTATATCCTAAAGAAAACCCCTTTGATAGAGAGGACACATGCTATTCTTAGTTTTTTTTTCTTTAATATGCTACTCTACCAAAGTACAGGTAAGAGGTAACATAACATAATGCAGCAGAAGGAAAGCTCGATTTAGAAGACAGGTGTCTGAATCCTAGCTCTGTACCTACTCCCTTTGTGACCTTGAGTAAGTGACTTAACTTCTTGGGTCTCAGCTTCTTCACCTGTAAAAAACTAGTGGTGGGACTAGATGGTCTCTTAGGCTTCTTCTAACTCTAAAGTTAAGATTTTAATAAAAAATATTTGTAATACATTTTATGATGTGGGTCTCTGACCTTGTAAATGTTTATACTTGATATGGGCCAGCAAATTTGAAAAGGGGCATGTGTATCAGATTTAGAGTATAATAATATTTGTTAAATCCATAATTATCTATTATTAAAATACATAATTTTTAGATTATCCATATTTACCACTTTCTGAATGAACACCTTATATAAACTTTCTCAGTTCATTAAGATGGCTGGTCTATATTGAGTCACCCTAATCACTGACAAAATTGGCCTTACTTTGATCATCTTCCAATTCCATTTTTGTTTCAGCTACTCTAATAGAGCCCCAATTTTTTTCTCTTCTCAGCATATTTTCTTAGAATGTTCCTATTTAGTGAAATAGTAAAAATGATTATCTGAATTTTTAAAAATTAGATTGATCAAACTCTAGAACATATGATTTGTTGTCCAGACTTTGCTGACCTATTATTGTTTTTTGTCATCAGTTGTGTTTTAACAGTTCTTTCCTTCCAAAACATTCTTTAGATCACAGCCTCATTTTAAATTTTGTGTGTGCTGCCCTTTAAATGCAATGCAAATAGCCCAATCAGATACTCTTTATGTTAAGGGCAAAAAGAGTAGAGTGAGAAAGGGTTTGAAAGAATGGGAGAGATGGAAGAAGAATTTGAAGAGTACATGGAGAGATAACAGAGGGAAGGGAAGTGGTTCAAAGGAGGGGAAGTGGACCTCAAGCTCAACCAAATCCTTCAGTATCTTTCTTAAGGAACCTGCTACCTTCTTCCACCTTGAATCATTATATGTGTGGGGTATGTGTATGTGTGTGTGTGTATGTATATGTGTGTGCATATTTACATAAAATATAACATTATGTATATAGTTGGATCATTACACATATATATGTATGAATAGACACACATTTATATATGTAAACACTGTGTTCCAATTTTGATTCAAAACATGGAAAATGTTAGCTGCAAAGATATAAAAATGAAATAATACTACGCATGGCAACTATTCCATGATCAAATGTATCAGTTGCAAATCATTTGGTGCCCTCTAGTGACACAACTGGAAATTACTTGTTATTGAATGAACTTTTTGAAGAGTCACAGTATCACAGAATTAGAACCAGAAGGGATCTTAGAGGTCTAGAGGTCATCAGGTACCATTTTACAAATGAGGGAACTGACAGGGCAAAGAAATTATCTTCCTGCCAACCAAGTGGCATATTTGGATCATAGAATCAGATTTAGAGGTCAAAGGGACACGAGAGGCCGTCTAATCCAACCCCTTCATTTTATAGATAAAGACAGTGAGGCTCAAAGTTGTTAAGTGAATTGTCCAAGTTGTTCTTAGATAGTTGGTATACTTAAATGATTGTAACATGGAAAGTCCAGGCAGTTTTCTCATAGACAATAAATAATTTTAACAAGAATTTGAATTTTATAAAATGTTTAATAGTTTTAGGTGATTTTCACTGGAATCATGCTCACTTAAGAATGGTATATCATTAGGTGATACACAATCCCCAGAATTATTTTGGGGAAGTTACTTTTTAGGTTTATGTCTCATTGTTTTACATGTTTCATTGCTATGCATATTCTGAAATTATTAGACACTTTAAAATGGAAAAACAATAGTCACATTAACAAAAGAGTAATGGTTTAGAATTGTTTCTGAAGACTATTTATTTTGAATGATATAGTAGGGTTCCTTTCATGTATATGTTGGGCTATATGGCCCCCAAGGTCCCTTCCACCTCTCATTCTGAATTCTGATATCTAATAATGAAATCTTTCCATATATGTAAGATTGCCTGGTATTTGGAATAAAGAACATTGTAAAATCACAGCAGTGTGTTAGGGCTTAGGAAGTAATAAATGTTTGTAGGTTACATTGGGATTCAAAATTTCAATCCAGTTTTCCTTTTCTTTTTCAAGCATGTGAAATTATCACATGAGTTTGAATCTTTGGTGCAAAAGGATCCCCGATTTGAGATCTGCACTGAAGTCGTATTGGGGCTGGTGTGTTTCCGAATAAAGGTAAATTTAAACCATTTTAAAAAATCTTCCTTGTCTGCTTTGGGCATGATAGAGGGAATAAGGCCCAAGAACCAGTAAAGCAAAAAATCTTTTTAGATACTTTTTAGATGACTTTAATTTTAGTGAGTTGGGCCTTAAAGGGCAAGTGAAATCAATGTATTGCTTTTTTGGGATTATTCTACTAATCAGGTTGAGGTAAGTAATCTGTTCTATAACATCTGGGGTTTGGTGCAAAGGTATGTTGATAGATATTTAATAACTAGCTCTCCACAATAAAGTACATACAGTACTTTTAAGTTTAATCTGTATTCTTAATAATTTCTCCATCATTTTCTCATCTAGAGAATTTGAAAAAATAAATCAAACCTTGATTTGTAGCATTTGACTATTTCCAGGATGTAAATGCTCATACTGAAAATTTAACAATTGGCTCTCACCAGCCAGTTTGAGCTGGCTTCACTACACTCTTGTTATGGTGTTTCTTAGACACTACATGATAACTGTAGAGCCCCAAACAATGAACCGTTAACTCTTTTTTTCATTACAGCAGCTGGGTGTCACAACGGATAGAGCACCAGGCTTAGAAAGATATTCTCAGTATTTATATTAAGTAATGTATAAAACAATGAGATACATGCTTGCTAAAGGCAACTTGGAAAGAGGTATGACCATCAGAGAGTCCAAATGGAAGAGAGATTCCCTATAGATGGTGAGGTCCTCTAGATACTCCTGTTTGCAAATGACATACATGATGATTACATTAAACCCTATAACATGACAGACATCTATAACCACTTAAAATATTTCAGGCTATTCATATTTAAACTATTCATACAGGAAAAAAAAACAAAATGCATTGTTGTCCAGATTATCACATATATTTGGACATCCCATTTCTTGGGGATATGTCTTGGACAGGCACCAAAGAAGAACCATGAACTGGGTCAAGAATTGAATTGAAGAATCAGGGCTGGATTACCTTAAAGTCATTGCACAGTGCATTTAATAAACTCTAAGCTTCTCTCTGAATCAGAGGCCCATCAGTATTCTCCCAGTGATACTTGATGGCTATGAATCATAGACTACCACAATTTCTGGTAAATAAAAGTGGTGGCCAATTCAAAGGGTAATGGAAAGATGTATGGTGGACATAAATTGGCTGTAGCATATTACCAACAAAAAAATCATGAACCGGAAATGGAGAAGATGGCATCAGACTGAAATATGACTGGAAAAGGAAGGATCCAGTTAAGTAACCAGAGTGAGAGATAACTAACTGGTGGAGAGCCTTTGTGAGCCCTTGATAAGCTCCATATAAATGAAGCAATCTAGAGAAGACTCTCCTCCTTTCCCTGTTTCCTCCACCCCCTGTCAGGACATTGGGTAGACCTCCTGAAGGTCAGACATTTTGGGGAACACTGATAAGAGACACAGAAGCTGAGAAGACATGGCTGGTTACAATCTCCATCATTGGAGCTCACAGATCTATTGGCCTATCAAAGAAGATGTACCACATTGAGTTACAGGATGTTGAGTTGGAAGGAAATTTACAGATTATCTAATTTTATGGATAAGGAACTGAGGCTTAGAATGATGAAGTGACTTTACCAAGGTCACATGGATAGCAAAAAATGGAGGCAGAATTTGAACCCAATTCCCTTTTTCTACACTACTCCTATGGCCTATTGCTCATGTTCCAAAAGATGATTTATTCAATTCCATTCAATTCTGTTAACCAGATGTCCATTAATCTGTAGACTGATGTCTAGTACGTGTGCACTCAGAGGGGGGAAATTACTTTAAATGGATTCAGGACATTGTGCAGACTATGTTCATCTGATACAGTTTCTAAAAGGGCTCATAGAAATGAGCTTTTATAGTAAAGCTTTTCTAAAGCCTTTTGAAACAGTTCCCAGTTGTTTCAGTAACATAGTAAATGTTAACAGACATTTCTTCCTGAGCTCTTCAGTTGCCTAAGTGACTTGGTTACTTATTTATTTATCTTTTGACTGTTTATTGAGGAGTCAAACTGCATGTCTGATAATGAGAGCTACAGTAGAGCCTCCTCAAAGCCCAAGAAGGAAGGGAGTTTCTTTTGTGTTGGTTCTTTCATTAAAGAGAGGATCTCCTGCTGTGTGAACAGATGCAGCATATATTGAAGGGTCTGGAGCGCTTGGAAAAGGTCTTTTGAACAGAGCTGCGTTTGTTTAAACATGCAGCCCCTGACAATGGGAACTTTGACAAGTCTGCTGAAAGATTGGGAGGTAGAGGGCCAAAGGACCCCCAAGTAACACTATTTTCAGAGCATATCCTCTTCTATAGAACAGGTGGGCATTCATTCACAGCTCAGTCTAGTGAAGTCTACCAGCTGTAGGGAATGCAGGCATGGTTGAACATTCATGATAGAGAACTGAAGGACTTATTTACTCTCTTTACTCATTTATGAACAATTTAAGCAATTTAAGTTGTCTTATCTCACTTCAATCAGGGGTTTGTTTTTTCTAACTTTAAAATTTTTCTTTTTTCTTATGAATTTGACCATCAACAACAACAACAAAAGCATTTCAATATACAATTAACAGAACAAAGGACTATATATGAACCTGGGAACTTCTATTGCATACAATCTTTAATTGTATATTAAATGTTATCAGATAGTAGCAATATTACCCAGTTTGTGTAGCCTTCTGAATTTCTTTTTGTTTTGTATATTTAAAAATGTTTTATTTTCTCTCTCTTAACTTTTATTACTTTTTTTTTTAACCCACCAGCTCAACTCTCCCTAGAACCAGCTCACCTTGTAACACATAAGCACAGTTAGTGGCAATGCTTGAAAATGTATGTCTCATTTTGTAATCTCTAGGCTATCAATTCTCAGACAAGAGGTAGAAAGCACAATTCATTATCAATCTTCTAAAATCAGAATTAATTGCTATGTTGGTGATAGTTCTAAGGTCTTTCAAAGTGGTTTTTCAGGAGTAGCATTATCAAAAGCCTTAATTCCATTGTGTCTATGGTCTGGTGGTTCAGAATAAAATCATCTTTCAATGTAGCTAAACACTTTTCTCTGGGATCTAACATAAGGCAAACTTGCACAAACTATATAGTATTATTTAATCCAAAATGTTCTCCCTGTACTCAGCCCAAACCCCTTTACTATTTATCAGCCTGGCATAGATGAAACAGGAAGTGAAACTGAGGCATTAACAACCAATCAGGAGGTTTGTATTTTGCAGAAAGAATTCTCTCTCTGAAGGAAACAACTTTTTTTTTTGGAGGGGGGAAGGGGGTAAACAAAGTTAGCAACAGTTGAAAAAATGTTGGAGTTGATTTTTTTTTAACATTTGGTTAGTCAGAATGTTGACCTATTGTTTTAAAGAGAATAAACACATATATAAACTGATCAATTGCTTTTTACTCCCCCTTCTACAGCACAAAGTATCACCACTCTCTAATTCATCCTTTCTTCTCTTCTGCCTGAATCTTGAACTATTTTTTGTCCTTTATGTTTTTCTAGGGATTAATTTAATCCAACAAAATGTCTTAAAGGCCTGCTCTGTGAAATGAACTGCACTAAATGGCTGTGAATACAGAGATGAAACTAGACATATTTTATATCCTTAAGGAGTTTACAATCTGGTAGAATAAGAGTACACTGGTGAATGATTAACAACCAGCTGTCTCAGGGAAAGGAGAAGGAAGATATTCAGCACACACTTTTAAGTTTAATCTGAATTATAACATTTTCTCTATCATGTTCTTAAGTCTAGACAATCAAAAAAATAATACATCTAGCCCTGATAGGTAACATTTGCTGATTTCCAACTTGCAAATGCTCACACTAAAAATTTAACAGCTCCCGTGAGCTAGTACAAGCTGGCTCCAGTACACCCTTAGAATATGTAGGGTAGAATGGATAAGACAGACACATGCAGTTATAATATGAATTAGAATATGAGTATATCAGAAAGGTCCATAGTAACAAAAGAGATTTGAAGAGGGAGGGACTGCGTTTAATTGGGGATACTTCATGAAGGAGGCTGCACCTGGACTGGCCAGGGGAGGAGGAAGACTTTCAACAAATGATTTGGGGGGGATGAAATCCATTCAAGATGTGGGGCACAGTGGAGGTTGAAGAACTAGGGGCAGTGTGTACAGACTACTTTTCCTCATGATTCTTCCCCTTCTTGCCCTGCATCTAATCAGGCATCTTTTAGCTCTAGAGCTTACCTCTCTAGCCAGAATTCACACTATTCCTCTTCATGTACTTCATATTCTAGCAAAAATGACCTACTAGAGACTTTCCTTGTCTCATCCTGTACTCTCTGTCCTCCTTGAATTTTTGTAGGTCTTCTTGTATGGCTGGAATGGAGTTCCTCTTTATTTTTACTGTCAAAATCTTTCTCTTCATTCAAGACTTAGCTCAGTTCTCTCTTCCATAAGGCCTTTCCTCATCCTCCTAGCTGAAACTGATTTCCCTCTACTCAAATTCTCTTAGAATACTTTATCTGGATCTCACTTGTGCCCTCATCACAAAACTGAGCTGAACAATTTAACCAAAAGCTAGATTGAAATTGTTCTTAGAATCACCTACTAACAAGGGTACAGAGGTAAATCAAAACAGACTAGTTCACAAAATTAGTAACTACAATAATATCTTAGATTAATATAGTGCTTTAAGGTTTGCAAAATACTTCAAATGTATTTTTTCATATGAACCTATATTTTTTCCTTAATAATCCTACAGCTTCAAATACTTTAATTTGGGTCACCAAGAGAATATTTCCCATATATAAGAAAAATAGAAAGTTAAGAAATCAGTGGTTTTGAAAGGGTACACTATCAGTTTCCCCAAAGTGTAATGGCTGATATTTACACTAAAGGAAAAAAAAAACCTATGAACTATGCGTTCTAGATTGTCACAACTGAAGCTGCTCATTCTGAAGAGTTAGTAGTAATAACTAAAAAAAACAATTCAATAACATAAACTAGCAGTATAGTAGATTAAAAAGATTTAATTTAATTTAATAAATTCTCTTCTTTTTTGCTTTTAAAAAGTCTTATCCTTTATGTTCCTTAATTTCTAGCTCTTACAAAGATGAGATTTTATTTTTATTTTATTAATTTATTAAATTAATTATTAATAATTATAATATATCATTTATTTTTAAATTTTAGTTTTATTGATCATGGGTGGTCAAAAGGCTAAGCATGTATGGCCCTTACTTGAGCAATTCAAGAGTTATCTTTTGGAACTCTAACGACATACCAAGACACCCAAATGTTAATAACAAGATGTAATGTCCTAGGGTCATGTTATGAAAGGATAGTCAGATTACCCAATAGTGCTCAATTTATGGAAAATCTGTCCTTGTAACCTCTATCTATCTTTGTAACCTCATCAGTTCCCATATCATTTCTATGCTGATCACATACAAATACACGTTACTTCAGATATAAATATATGTATAAGAACACATAATATATATACATATAGATTAGATAGATGGATAGATAGAGAGACCGATAGATAATCTCTAGCCTCAATTTCTCCCCAGAACTTTAGTCCTACATTATCAATTACCTATTGGACATTTCAAATTGGATGTCCTAAAAATAGCTCACATTCAACACGCCTAAAAATTGACTCATTATTTTTATCCCCAAACTCTCCCCTCTTCCAGACTTCCCTATTTCTGTCAAAGGAACAGAATCCTTTCAGTCTCCCAGGTTCACAATCGCAATATTATCTTTAATTTATCATTCTCCCTCACCCGTCTCAAATCTTGCCATTTCAATCTCCACATCTTTTGCATCTGACTCCTCTCAACTAACACATTTACCACCACAGTTTAGGCCCCTATTTCCTTTCCCCTAGATTATTGCAACAGCCTCTTAATTGGTGTCTCTGTCTAAAATTTCTCCCCACTCTAGTCTATCCTCCACATTGCCGACAAAGTAATTTTCCTTAAGCACAGAGTGGACCATGTAACTCCCCAACTCCATTGACTCCAATGGCTATTGCCTCTAGGATAAAATATGAACTCTTCTATTTACTTTTGAAAACCCTTCACAACTGGCTTTAAGCTATCTTTCTAGCCTCATTGTATCTTACTATCGCTACTACACTCTATGATTTAGCCAAACTGGCCTCTGTCTTCCTCAGGCACAACATTCTATCTCCACTCTACATGCCTTTGCATTGCCTGTCCCACATACCAGGAATGTATTCCCTAGTCACCTGTGCCTCAGAAAGTCCCACTTTTCTTTTAATTTTTTTTATTTTGTTCTTTTTTTTCCCCCTAGGCAATTGGGGTTAAGTGACTTGACCAAGGTCACACAGCTAGCAAGTGTCAAGTGTTTGGTCTGAGGTCAGATTTGAACTCAGATCCTCCCGACTTCAGGGCCAGTGCTTTATCCACTGCGCCACCTAGCTGCCCCCACTTTTTTTTTTAAGATGCCCTTCAAGCAACATCTTCTGCATGGTCTTTCCTGATCATCCAACTGCTAGTGTCCTCTCTCCCAAACTGCCTTGTATTTAGCTACTTTGACTTTAAGAATTTTATATTGCATTTCCTCATATATGCACTTGTCTCCCCTATTAAATATAAGCTCCTTCCATGTAGGGATTCTTTAATTTTTTTGTACTTGTATATCCCCAATGTCTGCCTAACACATTAGCAAGTATTTGATAAATGCTTGTTGATTGATTGATAGATGAATAATAGCTAGTTAAGCCACATCACCACAAAAAAAAGTCTTGACAAATTTTGAAGTACTACAGTAACAACAGATGACTCACTCTACAATTCTTTCAGGGTTCCAATGAACTGAATGAAGCACTTCTTGAAAAAATTAACAAAACCAAAAAAATCCACTTGGTCCCATGTCACCTCAGAGACAAGTTTGTGCTGCGTTTAGCTATCTGCTCCCGCACGGTAGAGTCTGTCCACATCCAGCATGCCTGGCAGCACATTACAGAGCTGGCGACTGAGCTGCTGAAAAAGGAAAACGAGCAGAAAATGAATCAGTAATTGCAGGTAAAAATTTCATGAATGTGTTTTATACTATGGGTTTGTGTTGTGGCAAGAAGTCCAACTGGGTGGCAGGGTTCTAGCCCCAGATGTGGTGTGAGGTATGAGATCTCGAAAGTGCCTTCTGATTCCCAAATTCTGGTCATAAAGTAGAAACAGTACTGAGTGCAGAGTCAGAGGATATGGGTTCAAATCCTTATTCTGTCACTTATTATCTTTGTGACCTTGGACAAGTCATTTAAATTCTCTGAGCCTGAATTTCCTCAAATGTAAAAGGGCTTGACTAGATGACCTTCAACGTCCTTTTGTTTTTGATCTTATGACTATTTGTTTGAATTAGAACAAGAGAAGGGAAATGGTGGCAAATCAAAACATGACTATTTTCATATTTTTACAGAGGCAGCTAGGTGGTGCAGTGATTAGAGCCTTGGACTTGGAGCTGGGTAGACCTGAGTTCAAATCCAGCCTCAGAAACTTACAGCTTAGCTGTGTGACCCTGGGGAAGTCACTTAAACCTCCATCTGCCTCAATTTCCTCATCTGTAAAATGGGGATAATAATAGCACCCACCTCCTAGGCTTGTTTTGAGGATAAAATTTCATACTATTGGTAAAACACTTTGCAAAATTTAAAGCATTACATAAATACTATTAGTGTTATTATCTCATTAAAATTATATGCTATTTTCCCATAAGACAAACTATCATATATGCCTAATAACTTCCTGGCTAGATAATCTCCAGGCCTATTTATTATCATTCTTATTTAAAAATACAATAAAACGGTTAAATAAACCATAAAATGGCAAGGTCTGGATCAATGCAAGTCAATGCAAATAGGGAGTGGATGGTTTGATGTGCTTGATAGATTTACCCTCAAGGAAGATGAAATCATTGAAAATTTAGGGGAAGATGATGTTTGTAATATTTACACTTTTAGTGCTTGAGAAAGATGAACCCTTTTGCCACTATAGAAATGCCAAAACAAAACAAAATGCTCAAATCACATGTGCAGGAAATATTAAAAATAAAGCCTTATTAAGTGGATCTTGACTGTCTCTAGGATAAAACCCCCAACATTCAGCCCTCCACAATCTGGCTCTTATTTGCCTTGCCAAATTTATTTCAGATTACTCTCTTTGTGCCACTCAAACTGATGGGCTAGCTATTTCCTATGAGGGCATATCATCTCCTACTTCTCTTCCTTTGCCCAAGTGTCCATTACTTGCACCACTCTCTCCACCTTCCCAATTGCTGTCTGGAATGCACTCCCTCCTCACTTAGAATCCCTAGCACCCTTCCAAGCATAGTTCTAGTGCCTCCTCCTACAGGAAAACTTTTCTAACCTCTCCTCCTCACCCCCCACCCCCAGCTGTCAGTGCCCTCTTCCTTTGAAATGACTTTGGATAAGTTTGGCCAGGCACTGTGCTAAGTTCTTTACAAATATCATTTCATTTGATGTTCACAACAACTCTGGGAGGTTATCCCATTGTTATCCCAACTTTACAGATGAGGAAACTGAGACAAATAGTGGTTAGGTGACTTGCCCAGCACCACACAGCTAGAAAGTGTCTGAAGTCAGATTTAAACTCTAGTCTTCCTGACTCCCTGCCAGTATTTTATTCACTAAGCCACCCAGTTGTCTCCTATGTGCTGTGAAATGGTTTTTTTATATCTACAGTCTTTTTGTAAAGATTATAAAGATATTAAAAATTAAAGTAAAAAAAGAGGAAAACTTACAAGAAAGCCTTGAGTTTATCTACATTTCCCCTTTGAAATTCTCCCACTGCTCTATTTGCAGTATATCCTTTTATACTAGAAGATTTTAACCCGGGGTCTATGCAGAGATCTCTGAACTAGGGTAGGAAAATAATTACATTTTATTTTTACCAGCCTCTATCTGAAATTTAGCATTTGCTTCAATTACTTAAAAAGATCAGTCAGTCAATCTACATTTATTAAGCATCTACAATATGCTTGGCACTATGCTAAGTGCTTCAGATATAGAATCAAAAGACAATCCTTGCCCTTGAGGAACTCACAATCTAATGGAGGTGACAACATGTAAACAACTATATCCAAATAAGCCATATATAGGACAGATAGGAAATAATCAATAGAGATCAGGCACTAGAGTTAAGAGAAATTAGGAAAAGCTTCCTGTAGAGGTGAGATTTTAGCTGGGACTTGGAGGAAGATGGGGAAGCCAGGAAGTAGAGATGAAGAGGGAGAGCATTCTGGGAATGGGGAACAGACAGTGAAAATTCCTGGAGGGAGATGAAGTCTTATTCAAGGACTACAAAGAGGCCACTGTCACCAGATAGAAGAGTATATGTTGGGGTGAGGTCAAGGTAAGGTGTAAGAAGACTGGAAATGTATGTGGGGGAGCAAGAGGGTGTCTAGATTTTGAAGAGCTTCTAACACCAAACAGAGAATTTTATATTTGATAGTGGAAGTTATAAGGAACCAGGGGAGTTTATTGAGTGGGGTCTGGGGTGGGAGTAGGCGGCAGGGGAGAGGACCTTTAGAAGAAATCACTTTGGTGGCTGAATTTAGGGTAGACTGGAATGGGGAGACACTTGTGGCAGGCAGACCAATCAGTAGGCTATTGCAATAGTCCAGGTGTGAGGAGATGAGGGCCTGTAACAGGTTGGTGATTGTATCAGAGAAAAGAAGGGGGTATATTTGAAAGAGACTTTACAAAGGTGAAATCAACAGGCCTTGGCAACAGATTGGATATGGAATGTGAGAAATAGTGAGGAGTCAAAGGTGACACCTGGATTGTAAGCCTAGGGGAGTGAAAGGATGGTGGTACCCTTGACAATGATAGGAAAGTTGGGAAGAAGAGAACATTTGTTTCAATTATTTAAAAATATTATTCTGAGAAAGGGGTCTCTAGGTTTCACCAGACTGTCAAACAGGTCTATGACACACAAAAAGGCTTAACACACCTGTTTTATGCCAATGATATTCCTGATAAGTCCATCAAAAAGGGCAAGAGCTATTCCCATTTTCCAGATAGAGGAAAAAATAGCATTGGCTAGCTCAGATCCAAGGAATTATTAGAAAAGTCAGAACTAAAGTTAGGTTATAACCCAAATGTCCTTATTTTCAGTTTGAAGTCTTTTACATTGTATAGTAACCTTTATTTGATTAAAAAAACTTCTCTTTCTCTCCTCTGCTTTCAAAATGAAAATCCTTAATGTATGCAAAATGCTTATTCTATGTCATAGTCAATATATCTACATTTAGAAGGGTGATATCCAGTTAGATTGTACTGATTATTTTATTTTTTCACAGAGACAAAGAGATGATGGAATACATATATAATTAAAAACTAAAAACATCATGACTGCATAGTAACTTAAGAAAACCCAAGATTTCTCTGAAGTTGCCCAGAAATATCAAAGGAAAGATTGGTCAAAATGGATGCTGGGTTCTTTTTTTCTTTAATCATATCAGATTTTAATTTGATTCTGATGTTTTGTCAAAAGTTAGATTATTAAAAAGCATGTGGACTATTAATGTTTTCTAAATGTTTGAAACATAATCATAAACTACACATAAAACTGAGCTACCATTTGTGAGATGAAATGATATTGTTTTTAATTGTTTTTGAAGTAATTTGTGATGGTGCATTAAGTAAAAACTTATTGAAAGGGCATCATGGGCAAATTGAGCTTATGTGGCTTGAGGCTGTATCTGTAGTCTTTCAGAGTATTTGTTGATATGGCTATATGTTTAATAAACCACTTTGATGTACTGCCATAATTGTGTCTGTTGGCTATTAATTCTGGTTTCTACATTAGACCAAAAAGTTCATTGTTGACATAGGCTCTAAATCCTTTCTAAAGTAATCTAACATCTGATGAGCTAAAATAATCACAACAACAAAAGCAAAATAGGGCTGAGACTGCTAACAAAAGTAGATTGATACCAAAGGTCTGTCTACCACACACATATAAACACTTACATGCACACACAGGCAAACCAGGGGAACAAGAAGGTTCTTGGCTTTCTCTGTGTTGTTGTAAAGAGAGAAACCACTTCAACTTTTTCTGAGCTCTAGTTCCTTATTCGAGAAACTTCCATTGATAATAATCCATCCTATGGTGTTAGCAAGAAAGAACAAAGGAAAATCACTCTAAATGTAAATATTAAAATGACTAAGCACAATGTGAAACAGCTTGATAATCATGTAAATGCAAAAAAGTTAATACGTCCTGTTTTAGGGAACTGAAGTATTTTCACTTTCAATTTGTTGTGTTTGTGGTGTTCAAGTCATTTAACTACATAGGACTTGGCTCAGGCATGGAGCAAAGCAACTTCATGATAAAATACTAGGATTTGCCCCTCATATTCAATGAGTTGCCACGTGTTGTCAGGTGTACCTCCACAATATGTCTTTAACTTTTTATTTCCTTTATACACCTTTTATTTCCTTTACATATATTCTAATTTATCTCACCATTTTTTCTTTTTTTTTAAATTTATTTTGATTTATCAACAATCACTTCCAAAAGCTTTTGAATTTTAAATTTTTCTCCCCCTCCCTCACCAAGATGGTGTGTAATCTGATAGAGGCTATACATATATATTCCTATTAAACATATTTTCACATTAGTGATGTTGTAAGGAAGAATTAGAACCAATAGGAGGAACCACCAGAAAGAGGAAACAGAACAAAACAGAAGAAAAAAATAGTAAATAGGGGGCAGGTAGGTGGCGCAGTGGACAGAGCACTGGCCCTGGAGTCAGGAGGACCCGAGTTCAAATGTGACCTCAGACACCTAACACTAGCTGTGTGACTCTGGGCAAGTCACTTTATCCCAATTGCCTCACCAAAAAAAAAAATAGCAAATAGTATACTTCGATCTGCATTCAAACTCCATAGTTCTTTCTTTGGATGTGGATTTCATTATTTTTTTCTTGCCTTGACTACTATATACCCTCCTAAATGCTTTTCCCACCTTAAGTCTATCCCATTCCTCGAATTCATCCTTTACATCATTGTACAAATAATCCTCCGAATTACTGTTCTGATCAAATCACTTATTCATAAAATTTTAGAGTCGGCCCTCATTGGCCATTTAGGCCCATCCATACCTGGACAAAAATTCCTTCTACAACAAACCTAACAAATCCACCCTTTGCTGGAAGAACTTTATTGAGGGGAATCTACTATTCCCTTTGGATAGTCCTAGTTATTAAGTAGTTTCTACTTATATCAAACCTAGTGTGCCTCTTTGAATCTTCCACTGATACTGCTCCTAATTTGAACTCTGGGGCCAAACAGAACAAGTTTAATCCCTCTTCCATGTAACAATCCTTCAAATACTTGAAGACAGTTATCATTCCTCCCCCCACCCCCCACCCCAAGTAGTCTCAGCTCCTGGCTAAATATCCCAAGTTCCTTCAGTCAGTATTCATATGACATGAATTTGAGGCCCTTTACTAGGAGAGGTGCTTGCCCTCACTTGAGCACTCTCCTCCCATTTGTCAGTGTCGTTCCTAAAATTTGAACTCAAAGTGATCCCCTATGGTACACAGAATTAAAAGGGATATTTCAGATAAAGCCTGACTAGAGCAGAGTATAGCAGGATGATCATCTCCTTGTTTGGAGAAGTGATGCCTCTCAGAAGGCAGCCCAAGATCCTATTCATTTTTTGGGCTGCCATGTCATACTGCTACCTTTGAGCTCACAGGCCCCTAAATCCCCCAGTTCTTTTTCATATTAACTGCTATCTAACCATATCTCTATCATCTGGTACTCATGAAATTGCTTTTTTTAAAAATATTACTTCACAAGATAGGGGAGACATGACTAGACAGATTTCATCTGAAAAAGATGATTATTGTAGTTCTTTAGTTTTTAATAAATAAAAAATTATTCTCTGCCTCTTTACAACATTAAACTGTTGTTACACAAGTGAGGCATCATTCTATATTGATCAAAAAGAAAATCTGAGCTTTTATGTCAATACTATAAAAATCTTTTTTGTACCAAACTGTCCTAATCTCATATGAGAACTATTTTTTCATATACATATATTAATTGAATATATTAAATCAAATCCTTTTGGGTATCAAACAGTTCATAGCAGCAATATCTTACATAATTTGTTAATAAAAATCTTTTTCTTTATACTAGTGAAAATGAAAGGCAGATCCCATAAAAACTTAATTATCTTAAGTCTAATTTATCTGGTGGATATTTTAGGGCTGTGGCATCAAATAGAAATGGGGGCCACTAAATGGTTATGTAAGGATCCTGAGGGGTTGCATATTGACTTGGAAAACCACATATTAATATTATCTATATTTCATTACATTTTTATTTATTTTGCTAAATATTTCCCAATGACATTTTAAGTTGTTTTGATTTGCATTTCTCTAAGCAATAGTGATTTAGAGCATTTTTTCTATGACTATAGATAGCTTTAATTTCTTCCTCTGAAAACTGCTTCTTCATATCTTTTGACCATTTATCAATTGGGGAATGACTTGTATTCTTATAAATTTGACTTAGTTCTCTATATGTTTTAGAAATGAGGCTCTTATCAGAGACACTGGTTATAAAAATTCTTTCCCAATTTTCTGCTTCCCTCCTAATCTTGGTTGCATTGGCTTTACGCAAAAACTTTTCAATATAATGTAATCAAAATTATACATTTTGCATTTCATAATGTTCTCTATCTCTTGTTTGGTCATAAATTCTTCTGTTCTCCATAAATTTGACAGGTAAACTATTCCTTGCTCTCCTAGTTTGCTTATACTATCAGCCTTTATATCTAAGTTGTGAACCCATTTTCCCTTTATTTTGGTATATGGTGGAAGATTTTGGTCTATGCCTAGTTTCTGCCATACTCTTTTCTAGTTTTCCCAGCAGTTTTTGTCAAATAGTGAGTTCTTATCCCAGAAGCTGGGGTCTTTGGGTTTATCAAACAATAGATTACTATAGTCATTGATTACTGTGTCTTGCTTACCTAATCTATTCTACTGATCCACCATTCTATTTCTTAGTCAGTACCAAGTAGTTTTGATGATTGCTGCTTTATAACACAATTTAAGATCCAGAACGGCTAGGCCACCTTCCCTGGCATTTCTTTTCATGAGTTCCCTTGATATTCTAGAACTTTTGTTATTCCAAATGAATCTTGTTATTTTTTTCTAGCTCTACAAAACACAAAAGATTCTTTAGGTGAGCCCCTTCTATGATCCCATAGTTTTAGAGGATCATCAGGGAGAATCTAAATACTGTATAGCCTTAGGAATATAAGGTTAATAATGATCAACAAGAAACTACTGAAGAATTTTAACAAAACCATAGTACAAAGAACTACATGTATGCTGTTGGATACAAATGATTTCTGAGTAAAATTATACAAGTAATAATTCATGTGTGTATATATATATATATATATATATATATACACATACATACATACAGGCAATGTACAAGAAATTCATTGATAGATGACTTAGAAGGTAATCTCATTATTTATTTTTAGTAATTGCTAGTAAAACATCTCTAAGCAAGGGGATCTTACAGATTTGCTTCTTTCCAACTTTAGATTAGATTCACTCAGCTATAAAGCAAAAAGATGTCCTTAACAAAAAAACAAAGCAAGTGCAGGGATTCTTAGTCTTTTCTGCAGTGGTGAAGATGGTGTGTTTACCAAGATGGAATGTTGGATATCATAATGAGTCATTTATAAAAGTTAGGATAATGCAGGTATACATATTTAATTGACAGCAAGGTATTTGTTTTTTAACAAAAGAGAGAATCTTTGGACTTCCAAATTATGTAGCCTTCTCTTATCTAGGATCTGAGTAGATTTCCCCTCTAGTGATAATCTTAAGAGTAGAGGAGAACAACAGAAAAAAAGGATTTCTCCTCTAAAAAAGGAGAAAGGCAACTGAAAGCCATTCCCCCAAATGATTGTCTTAGAAGTAAAATGCTACATATTTATATGTACAATAGAAAAAGGTTTGGAACTACATGCTAAGATTTCCAATAGAAAGGCCCATGGCTCAAGAGATGTGTTAGCAGATATCCAGAAGACTAGAAAAGCACCCCCATTATTTGGTGTCATATTTTTTGAGATGGCCTTAAGTAGCCATGTGACATGAATTAGAGAGGGCACCTATTATCACCATGTAATGGCTTTTTGAAAAACTGATCCAGGAATATTTATTTTATGTTTTCTTTTCCTCATAATAAATTTCTCTATAACAAGCATAGGCATTGAGTTGTTGACCTTTATGCTGTATTTGAGGTTCAAATTAATTTCTTCAAAACTGACTGGTCAGCATATGTTCATTTGTGTGTGACTTGCTGAAAGCATTGTAAGTAGTAACCTAAGTATAACTAGAAAAGCACTTAGAATTAGCAATTACAAGAGTGATTTCCTATAATTTAAATTGCTGTAGAACAAAAACTACATCTAACATTGTTATAAATTAATATTGTATTAGGAAAGCCAAGAGAACAGCGTTCCATTATATCAACTATTACAAAATCTCATAGCCATTGCTTGCAAAATAAAATAAAAACTCTTTCTACTAAGTAAATATGCATATACACATATTGCAAACAAGTAAACATTTCCAGAATTTGTACACAAAGTGCTAAAAACCAGTCTTCTCTTAGGTTTCACTTCATATCCTACAAATTGGTAAAGATGACAAAAGATGGCCATAGTCAATATTGGGAAGGTTGTAGAAAGATAGATTCACTGGTCCCCTGGATGTGGTCCATTATGGAAAGCAATTTGTAATTATGCAAATAGAATGACTAAGATGTCAATACACTTTAGCCCAGAGATTCCACTGGTAGGCTTATATCACAAGAAGGCAATTAATAAGAAGACAGTCCCTATATATACCAAAAACTTATAGCAACACTTTTTTTGTAATAGCAAAAAAATTGAAAACAAAGTAGATACCCATTAATTGGGAAATGGTTAAACAAATTGTGATACACGAATATAATGAAATTACTATGTTGTAAAAATTATGAATGTGATGAATACCGTTGTTGTTATTCATCCATCATTTTTGGGGAGGACCAATGACATCATGGGGTAATGTCTTGACTTGCACTTGAACTGGATTTAAGTAAGACAGAGTTGCCATCATCAGCCTCATTCTCTCTTCCAAAGTCACTAAAGTCCAGTGGCAAGACAAAAGTCAGTCAGCATGACTGGTGATGGCCTGGACTGCAGTGTCTTTGATGTCTGACCAAGGTGTAAGTGCTCCACAGCACCTGCTTCAGCTGCCTTCATGGCGTTGGAACAACTTGTTCTCACTTAACCACCCATTCCACTGGGGAAGTCTTCACATGCTTGGGTCAGACATTCCCCTAACTTACTGATGGGTTTGAGGCCTCTTGGTTACCCTCAACCTGGTGTAGCCTGTCTGTTGAATGGCTTACTAGGGTGTGGCTTCTTCACATGCTATAGCTTCTTGGAATCACAGGTAAGAGCTGGGTCAAGGTGGACGCCAAAGGTGGATAAGCAGCCATGAAAAAGGCTCAGTAAGCCCTTACACCAGAGGTGCTAGTCCTCCCTGAACACCCCATACACCCTGTGATGACCATAGAGAAATATGGAAAGACTTAACATGAACAGATGTAAAGTAAGCAGAACCAAGAAAACAACATACACAATGACTACAACAATGTAACTAGAAAGAACAACCACATGTACACATAAAAATCAAAAGTAGATGTTAAAAAATTATAAAGTACAAATATGGCTCAAAAGAAGTGATAGAATACAAAGAAGCAAGTGAGAGAATATTCCCAACTTCATGGAGAAGGGAGGTTCACACGTGCTGTACATCGCACATGTATTTAGACTTTTTCAATGTATTGATCATTTGTGCTGATTCCCCCCCCCCCTTTACCTTTTGGTCTTCTAAAAATACTATTTGTTTGGTTCTCTAGGAGAGGAAGTAAAATGGATTTGCTGAGGTCTGAGAGGCTGAGACCCCTCAAAGACTGGAATACAAGACGGGGTCGTCTGGAATGAATTTACAGACTCAAGCATTCTTTAAGTCAAGTTGCAAAAAGTTTATTTTTATGCTTTTCAGCGGGCAAGGATTCTTAAGGAACCTGCAAGAGATTGAGGATGGAGCTAGGGTTTATATGGAAAAGGGCATGGGAAAGAAATGCCAGGGACACTGATGAGGTAATCTAAAGGTCCAGGTGTCTTTGGGAGCTATGGATCAGAAAGTACAGGGAGTATACCGGACAGGGAGGGAGATGACAGAGGTATGGATCTTGGGAGTCTGGCAGGAGGAAGAGTCCTTGGGCCAGCCAAGGACAAAACTCATTGGTCTGGGCAAGGCACACCCCTCTCTCTGTCTTGATGAGAGAAAGCTCTGCAACAAGGAAAAGCTTTCTCACAAGACAGGAACTTACTAAGGAATTGGGAGGCTTCCAGAGACATGATCTGAGGGCTGGGGCCTGAGCAGCCCAGCACTCTCTCACCTAGTTTTGTGTAGCTGCACCAGGGAGAGAGATGAGGGTCTTGCTGGGGCCCACGCATGAGTAATTGCTAGGTACAGTGTCCTTGGGCTGGGGAGTGATTGTCAGAAACAGTGTTTCTGAAACTAGGGAGAAATTGGGGTTCAAGTACAAGCACAAGTACCCAAGCACAAGCACCCAAGCACCCCACCAGATTCTAGGAAAAACTATTATGATGTAAAAAACAAAAAGCATTAATAAAACCTTATGTAAAAAAAAATCCCACATATTAAGATTGAAACTATTTATTTTGCCAAACCTTCATAGATCCAGGATTGTTCCAACAAGGTATGAATTACACATGAGAAAAAAAAAATTGATTCCTCCTTAAAATTGGAAGAGAGTTTGACAGAACACACAGTATGGGAAAAGCGTGTGAGAAAATACATAAATATCCAGATAAAACAACTACAGTGAATATTTTTATTTGCCTGCTCCATTTGTTGTTAATTCTAAAAAGGCACATTAACTGTCTGTTTATGGTATGGTTTATTCTGCTTTAGTAATATGATCAAAAAACTAACTATAGGGAATTCAGGAGTCAAATTTGTTACGACACTCATTTCTAATTCTCAGAGCTATTTTTATTTTTCATCCAGATATTCTTAGAAATGTAGTAACATTGGTTCTAATCATCCAGGTTTTAAACAGAATAATATATTTATCTTTGAGTCTGGCTTCTTGTTCTCAGATGTTTCAGTTGAGAAGCAAAAGATGACTACTTTGGGCCAGCTAATTTAAAGTAATATCCATGCTTCACGTTCCTTATGAAATTTCCCTTCTTCCAAGAAGCCTTTTCCAACTCTTCTGGCCCAAATTGACCTCTGCTATGCTTATCTTCTATGGCATTCATTTTGACTGTTAAGAATAGTTTGCATTATTATTTAACTACTAATATATGTCTTTCTTCTAGGGTTGGATTGTAAAACCCTTAAGTACAGAGGCCATGGTTTCTTTATTTTTTCCATTTTTTTTGTTCCCCAGTCCCACACTCTTGTTTTCTTTTCCCAACTGTTTAATTTTTAAATTTTCATATTTTTAATGAAGGACAAAGGCAGAATGAGAACTTATGATCAAAATGGAAACTATAGGATGTTTGGCTGAGATTATGGGCAGAATTGGGAATTAGATAAACATTCAGAGAAGAGAAACAAAGAGAAGGAAAGCAGAGATAAGTTGGAGGACTGGTTAAGGATAAGTTAAAGGGCAGATTAGCAATGTGGGGTTTGCATAGCTGACGATTTCAAGCAGAAGCACCATTAGGACCTAAGGCATAGGGCTGCTTACACACTGGAGTCACATCCATCAAAAACAAAACAAAATAACTATCAGTGTTTCTAGAAACTTTTTTGTCTAATGGATCCTTTTGGCTGTGTGGTAAAGTCTATGGGCCCTTTTTGAGAATAACATTTTTCAAACATTGTCACCATCTCTCCCCCCACCCCTTTTCTCCTGCAATGTAAAAGCTCTTCCTAGGATGCCTCTTGCAAGAGGTAATTTCCCTTCTTCTTTCTCTCCTCTCCCTCTTCTCTCAGTGTGGCCCTCTTTCTTACCCCTTAATTTAAAAAAAAATCATCCCATCATTAGTCAACTCATACTTATGCCCTCTTATGTATACATATTCCTTTTAACTGTCCTAATAATAAAGTTCTTAGAAATTAAAAGTATCAACTTCCTACATAGGAATGTAAACAGTTTAACCTTATTGAATCTCTTATGATTTCATGTTTACCTTTTTTGCTTCTCTTGAGTGTTGTATTTGAAAATCAAACTTTCTATTCAGCTTTGGTCTTTTCATCAGAAATGTTTGAAAGTCCTTTATTTAATTAAATATTCGTTTTTTCCTTTGAAGGATTATACTGTTTTGCAGGGTAGATTATTCTTGGTTGTTATCCTATCACCTTTGCCTTCTGGAATATCATATTCCTAACCCTCTGCTCCTTTAATGTAGAAGCTGCTAAATCTGTGATCACGACTTTGGTTCCATGATATTTGAATTGTTTCTTTCTGGCTGCTTGCAATATTTTCTCCCTGACCTGAGGGTATGTTTGGCTATAATATTCCTTGGGATTTTTACTTTGGGATCTCTTTCAGGAGGTGATTGGTGGATTCTTTCAATTTCCATTTACCCTCTGGTTCTAGGATATCAGGGCACTTTTCCTTGATTATTTTTTGAAATAAAATGTCTAGGTTCTTTTTTTTATCATGACTTTCAGGTAGTTCAGTAATTTTTAAATTATCTCTTTTTTTAAAATAACATTTTTTCCCAATTGCATGTAAAGACAATTTTATTTTTCTTTTTTTAAAAATTAATTAATTTATTTTAGTTTTCAACATTCACTTCCATAAGCTTTTGAGTTTTAAAATTTCTTTCCCTTCCTTCCTGCCTCCCTCCCCAAGACAGCATGCAATCTGATATAGGCTCTACATATACGTTCTTATTAAACTTATTTTCACATTAGTCATGTTATAAAGAAGAATTAGAACCAATAGGAGGAATCACAAGAAAGAGGAAACAAAACAAAACAGAAGAAAAAAAAGAGCAAATAGTATGCTTCGATCTGCATTCAGACTGCATAGTTCTTTTTCTGGATGCGGATAGCATTTTCCATCACGAGACTTTTGGAGATGTCTTAGATCCTTGCATTGCTGAGAAGAGCTAAGTCTATCAAAGTTGGCCATCGCACAATGTTGCTGTTACTGTGTACAATACTATCCTGGTTCTGCTCACTTTCCTCAGCACCAGTCCATACAAGTCTTTCCAGGTTTTTCTGAAGTCTGCTTGCTCATCATTTCTTCTAGCACAATAGTATTCCATTCATACACCACAACTTGTTCAGCCATTCCCTAATTGATGGGCATCCCCTCAATTTCCAATTCTTTGCCACCACAGAAAGAGCTGCTATAATTTTTTTTTACATTTGGTCCTTTCTCCATTTTTATGATCTATTTGGGATACAGCCTTAGAAGTGGTATTGCTGGGTCAAAGGGTATGCACATTTTTATAGCCCTTTGGGCATAGTTCCAAATTGCTCTCCTGAATGGTTGGATCAGTTCACAACTCCACCAACAATGCATTGGTGTTCCAATTTTCCCACATCTTCTCCAGCATTTATCATTTTCCTGTTTTGTCATGTTAGCCAATCTGATAGGTATGATATGGTACCTCAAAGTCATTTCAGTTTCCATTTCTCTAATCAATAGTGATTTAAAGTATTTTTTCATAACTATAGATAGTTTTAATTTCTTCATCTGAAAACTGCCTCTTCATATCCTTTGATCATTTATCAATTGGGGAATGGTTTGTATTTTTATAATAAAGACAATTTTCAACTTTCATTTTTCAAAAGATTTTGAGTTTCAAATTTTTTTTCTCTCCCTCCCATTCCCCCTACTCCCAAAGATGACAGGCAATCCTATATATATATATATATATATATACATATATATATATGTATATATATGCCATCATGTTAAACATATTTCCACATTAATCATGTTGTGAAAGAAGAAACAGAACAAAAGGGAAAAACCACCCAAAAAAGTGAAAATAGTATGTTTCAATGTGCACTCAGATTCCCTAGTTCTTTCTCTGGATGTGGATAGCATTTTCCAAAATGATTTTTTTGGAATTATCTTGGATCATTGTATTACTGAGAAGAGCTAAGTCAATCATTGTTGATCATTGCAAAGTGTTACTGTTACTATGTATGATGTTCTCCTGGTTCTGCTCACTTCACTCAGCATCAGTTCATGTTTTTCCAGATTTTTCTGAAATCTGCTTGCTCATCATTTCTTAAAGCACAATAGTATTCCATTACATTCATATAGCACAACTTGTTCAACTATTCCTCAATTGATGGGCATCCCCTCAATTTCCAATTCTGTGCCACCACAAAAAGAGCTGCCATAAATATTTTTGTACATTGGTCCTTTTCCCTTTTTTATGATGTCTTTGGGATATAGACCTAGTAGCAGTATCGTTGGATCAAGGGATGTGTACAGTTTGGTTGCCCTTTGGGCATAGTTCCAAATTGCTCTCCAGAACAGTTGGATCAGTTCACAACTCCACCAATAGTGCTATAGTTTCCCAATTTTCCCACATATTTTCCTATATTTATTATTTTCCTTTTCTGTCATATTAGCCAATCTGATAGGTGTGAGGTGATACATCAGAGTTGTTTAATTTGCATTTCTCTAATCAATAGTGATTTAGAGCATTTTTTATGTGATTATAGATAGCTTTGATTTCTTCATCTAAAAACCTGTACATATCCTTTGACCATTTATCAGTTGGGGAATGACTTGTATTCTTATAAATTTGACTCAGTTCTCTATGTATTTGAGAAATGAAGCTTTTATCAAAAACACTTGCTGTAAAGATTGTTCCACAGCTTTCTGCTTTCCTTCTAATCTTGATTGCATTGGTTTTATTTGTGCAAAAGCTTTTTAGCTTAATATAATCAAAATGATGTATTTTGCATTTTGTAATGCTCTCTGTCTCTTGTTTGGTAATAAATTCTTCCCTTCTCCATCGATCTGGCAGGTAAACTATTCCTTGCTCTTCTGATTTGCTTCTGGTATCATCTTTTATGTTTAAATAATGTACCCATTTTGACCTTATCTTGTCATATGCTGTGAGATGTTGGTTTATACCTAGTTTCTGCCATACTGTTTTCTGATTTTCCCAGCAGTTTTTGGCAAATTGTGAGTTCTTATCCCAGAAGCTGGAGTCCTTAGGTTTATCAAACAGTAGATTACTATAGTCATTGACTACTGTGTCTTATTTAACTAATATATTCCACTGATCCACCAATATATTGTTTAGCTAATACCAAATAGCTTTGATGATTGCTACTTTATAATACAGTTTTAGATCTGGTACTGTTAAACCACCTTCTTTTGCTTTTTTTTTCTCCATTAATTCCCTTGATAGTCTTGATCTTTTGTTCTTCCAGATGAATTTTGTTATAATTTTTTTTTTTATGCCATGAAATATTTTTTTGCAGTTTGATTGGTATGGCACTGAATAAGTACATTAATTTAGGTAGAATTGTCATTTTTATTATATTATCTCAGCCTACACATGAGCAAGTGATAGTTTTCCAATTGTTTAGATCCGACAGTATTTGTGTGAAAAGTGTTTTGTAATTGTGTTCCTGTAGTTTCTAGGTTTGTCTTGGCAGGTAGACTACCAAGTATTTTATGTTGTTTCTCTTTCTATCTCTTGGTGCTGGTTTTTTTCTTTTTTCTTTTTTTGGGAATATATAGAAATACTGATGATTTATGAGTTTTTTTTAATATCCTGCAACTTTGCTGAATTCATTGTTTCAGCTAGTGTTTTACTTAATTTTCTAAGATTCTCTAAGTATAATCATCTGCAAGGAGTGAAAGTTTTGTTTCTTCACTGCCTCTCGTAATTCTTTCCATTTCTTTTTCTTCACTTATTGCTAAAGCTAACAGTTCTAGTACAATATTGAATGCTAGAGGTAATAATGGGCATAATTCACCCTAGATCTTATTGTGAAGGCTTCTAGCTTATCCCCATTACAGATAATGCTTGCTGATGGTTTTAGGTAGATAATTACTTATCATTTTAAGGATACCTTCATTTATTACTTTTTGCCTTCTAGTGTTTTTAATAGGAATGGGTGCTGTATTTTGTCAAAAGTTTTTTCTGCATCTATTGAGATAATCATATGATTTTTGTTGGTTTTGTCATTGATGTGGTCAATTATGCTGATAGTTTTCCTAATATTGAACCAGCCCTGCAATCCTGGTATAAATTCCATCTGGCCATAGTTTATTATCCTGGTGATAAATTGTAATTTCCTTGCTAATATTTCATTTAAAGTTTTTGCATCAATATTCATTAGGGAAATTGGTCTATAATTTTCTTTCTCTGTTTTGGCTCTTCCTGGTTTAGGTATCAACACCATATTTGTGTCATAAAATTAATTAGGTAGGACTCCATCTTCCCCTATTTTTGCAAATAGTTTATATAGTATTGGAATTAATTGTTCTTTAAATGTTTGGTAGAATTCACTTGTAAATCCATCTGGCCCTGGGGATTTTTCTTAGGGAGTTTATTGATGACTTGTTCAATTTATTTTTCTAAAATGGGGTTAAATATTCTATTTCTTCTCCTGTTAATCTGGGCAATTTATATTTTTGTAAATATTTATCTATTTCATTTAGATTATCAGATTTATTGGCATACAGTTAGGCAAAATAGCTCTGAAGTATTGTTTTAATTTCTTCTTCATTGGTGGTGAATTCACCCTTTTAATTTTTTTACTGGTAAATTTGCTTTCTTTTTCTTTTTTTAAGTCAAATTAACCAAAGGTTTGTCTACTTTATTGGTTTTTCATAAAACCAGTTTTTAGTTTTATTTATTAGTTAAATGGTTTTCTTACTTTCAATTTTATTACACCTTCCCTTGAGTTTCAGGATTTCTAATTTGGTGTCTAATTGGGGATTAAAATTTTTTCCCAACTTTTTAAGCTGCATGCCCAATTAATTGATCTGTTCTTTTTCCATTTTATTGATGTAAGCATTTAGAGATATAAAAAATTTCCTTTAAGTACTGTTTTGGCTGCATCCCATAAATTTTGGAATGTTGTTTCCTTATTGTCATTCTCTGACAAAATTATTGATTGTTTCTATGATTTGTTGTTTGACCCACCTATTCTTTAGGATTAGATTATTTCATTTTCAATTAATTTTTAATCCATCTTTCCATGGTCTTTTATTAAATGTAATTTTTATTGCATCATGATCTGAAAAGGATGCATTTAATATTTCTGCTTTTCTGCATTTGAAAGTGAGGTTTTTATGCCCTAAGACATGGTCATTGTTTATGTAGGTGTCATGTACCTCTGAGAAAAAGGCATATTCCCCATTCGCTTTTCTACAGAGATCTATGATATCTAACTTTTCTAAAATTAGATTTGCCTCCTTAACTTCTTTCTTGTTAATTTTGTAGTTTGATTTATCTAGTTCTAAGAGGGGAAGATTGAGGTCCCCACTAGTATAGTTTTACTGTCTATTTCCTTCTGTAACTCATTTAATTTCTCCTATAAAAATCTGGACACTATGCCATTTGGTGCATATATTTAGTATTGATAGTACTTTACTGTCTATGGTACCTTTTAGCAAGATGTATTTTCCTTCCTTGCCTCTTTTAATTAGAAATATTTTTGCTTTTGCTTTGTCTGAGATCATGATTGCTACCCCTGTTGTTTTTTTTTTTTTTTACTTTAGCTGAAGCATAATGTATTCTGCTCCATCCTTTCACCTTTACTCTGTGTGTCTCTGCTTCAAATGTGTTTTTTGTAAACAACATATTGTAGGATTCTGGTTTTTAATACAGTCTGCTATCCACTTCCATTTTATGGGAGAGTTCATCCCATTCCATTCTCAGTTATAATTACTGTGTATTTCCCTCCATCCTATTATCTCTATTTACACTTTTCTCTCTCTCTCTTTTCACCCTTTCCCTCTTCACCAGTGTTTTGCTTCTGACCACCACCTCCCTCAGTCTGCTTTCTCTTCTATCAGCCTACCCTCTTTCCCCCCGCTTTCTTCCTCCTAGTTCCCTATAGGCTAAGATAGGTATCTATCTATCCCCAGCTGAGTGTGTATGTTATTCTCTGAGCCAAATCTAATGAGAGTAAGATTCAAACAATGCTCATCCCCCTCCCTTCTTTCCCTGTACTGTAATAGATCTTTTGCACCTCCTCACATGATATAATTTACCCCATTCTGCCTCCTTCTTGCTTCTTCTCCAAGTACAATCTTTTTTTTCCACCCCTTAATTATTTTTATATCATCACATCAAAATCAATTTAAATCAGCACCCTCTGTCTATGTATATATTCTTTTTAACTGCCCTAACAGAGCTACATTTCTTAAGAGTTACAAGTATCATTTCCCCACATAGGGATGTAAATAGTTTATTGAATAAATATTTTATTCAATAGTAAATAGTTTATTGAATAAATGTTTTTTTTTCCTTTTTCCTTTTTTATGTTCCTCTTGGGTCTTGTATTTGAAAATCAAATTTTCTGTTGAGCTCTAGTCTTTCATAATGAAGGTTTAGTCATTGAATGTTCATTTCTCCCCCAAAAAAAGATCATGCTCAGTTTTGCTGGGTAGTTGATTCTTGGTCGTAACCCCAGCTCCTTAACCTTCCAGAACATCATATTCCAAGTACTCCAATCCTTTAATGTAGAAGCTGCTAAGTCCTATGTAATCCTGACTGTGGCTTCTTGATACTTGAATTGTTTCTTTCTGTCTACTAGCAGTATTTTCTCCTTGCCCTGAAAGTACCAGGCACTTAAAAATGCTTACTGACAAACAGTAAATTTCAGCTGGATGAAAGACAAAAATAAAGTACCCTAGAAAAAAAGGAATAAAATGTAATAAAGTATTCAAATAATTTGTGGAAAGGAGATAAATTATTTTTGATTCAATAAGTGGAAGGAATTATTGGTGATAAGAGACATGATTGGCTACATTATAGTTTTAAAACCCTTCTACAAAACAAAACAATATAATTAAAAGAAAGAAAAATAATGTATTAGGTAAATATTTATGACAAATATGATGAATAAGAAATGATAAAAAACTCATAACGGTAGCAGTGAGCCCACAAATGATAAATGGACAAAGCATTTAAATAGATGATTTTCTTTCTTTTTTTAAAATTATGTACAACTTGCATATAACTTTTTAAATAAATAATAATGTTACCATGTAAAGTCCTTGTTTCCTTTTTTCCTTCCCTCCTCCCCCACATAGACATACATACAGGCATATGTATGTATGTATATGTATGTGTAAAATTATTCTATACATACTTCTATTTATCAGTTCTTTCTCTAGATGCAGAGAATGGCTTCCTTCATATGTCCTTTGTAGTTAATTTGAGCATTTATTTATTTATTTTTGGGCTAGCCAGTGGGGTTAAGTGACTTGGCCAGGGTCACACAGCTAGTAAGTGTTATGTGTCTGAGGCTGGATTTGAACTCAGGTCCTCTTGAATCCAGGGCCGGTGCTCCATCCCACTGCGCCACCTAGCTGCCCCCAATTTGAGTATTTATAATAGACAAAATGACTTAGTCACTCAAAGTTCTTAAAACAATATCTTTGTTAATGTATACAATATTCTCTTGGTTCAGACAATTTTGTTCTTCAATATTTCATACAAATCTATCCATGTTTCTCTAAGATTATCAAACTCATCATTTCTTGTAGCACAGTAGTATTCCATCACAATTCTATATCACAACTTGTTCAGTCATTCCCCAATTGATGGGTATCCCTGCAATTTCCAATTCTTTGCCACCACAAAGGGAGCTGCTATAAATATTTTTTAACCTATAGGTTCTTTT
Organism: Vombatus ursinus; assembly: GCF_900497805.2. Lineage (NCBI taxonomy): Eukaryota > Metazoa > Chordata > Mammalia > Diprotodontia > Vombatidae > Vombatus > Vombatus ursinus. The sequence goes on from NW_020954598.1 coordinate 11,606,727, forward strand.
CCTTTGTCCTTAATCATCTTTGGAAATAGAACTGCAGTGGTATTGCTGTGTCAAAGGGTATATATAGGCAGTTTAATAACTCTTTGGGTATAATTCCAGATTGCTCTCCAAAATGGCTGGATCAGTTCACAATTCCACCAACAATGAATTAGTGTCCCAATTTTTCCATATCCCTTTCAACATCTGTCATTTCCCCCTTCAATGATTTTAGCCAATCTGATAGGTATAAAATGATATCTCAAGGTTGTTTTAATTTGCATTTCTTTAATAAAAAATGATTTAAAGCATTTTTTATATCACTACACATAGTTTTGATTTCTTCTTCAAAAAACTGCCTGTTCATATTCTTTGACCATTTATCCATTGAGGAATGACTCATATTCTTATAGCTTTTACAGAGTTCTTTACATATTTAAGATGAGACCTTTATCTAAGAAACTATAAAATTTTCCCCCAATTTTCTGTTTTCCTTCTGATCTTTGTTACATTTGTTTTATTTGTACAAAACCTTTTTAATGTGATGTAACCAAAATTATCCTTTTTCTTTTTTTTTGCTTTTTGGTGAAGCAATCAGGGTTAAGTGACTTGCCCAGGGTCACATAACTAGTACGTGTCAGAGGCTGGATTTGAACTCAGGTCCTCCTGACTCCAACGCTGGAGCGCTATCCACTGCATCACCTACCTGCCCCTGCTATTTAAAGTCTTAACAGAATTGCTTGGGCACTGAGGGGTGAGGTGACTTTTTGGGGGTCACATAGCCAGTATGGTTAGAGACAGAACTAGAACCTAGATCTTCCTTTCTCCAAGGTCACTCTCTATCTATTATACCACAATGTCTCTCTATATTATTGGGAATATACTTTGAAAATGTTTTAAGAACTAAACAAAAAAAGACTTATGTTTTCAAAGATTTTAGTTGCAGCATTTTAAGTCCATTGTTGATTGTACACAGCATGTACAGATATTTTCTGCTTGCTTCTAGTTCACCCTGTGGCAGCTTTTGGGGCCCATTCCCAGTTACCTGAGTCACTCCAGAGTTTGTACAATGTGATGAGGGATTGCATAATTGACTACTGAGTTGGAAAAGTCAGTGAATTGATAGATGTACCTTCTTTTTAGTCAAAAAGAGCTTAGGATTAGTATCCTAGAAGCTGGGGTTCAGAAATTACCTCAAGTAGTTATGCTACGGAAGCTTGGTCAAGTCATTGAGTATTTCTTATTTATAGAATGCAGATCATGATGCTTTGATGTCTTACCCTTCACTCACCAGCCAATGGTCTCCAGCAATGAGAAGAGAGTGCCATACTGATGGACTTTGGGTTACTTTGATATTTGCATGCAGGATTGTTGTGAGAAAAGTGCTCCATAAACCTGAAAATTCTCCTTATATACATAAATGTGGCATTACTATAAATGAAGCTTTATGAATAAAATCAAAAGAAATCTTCCAAATGATAAAGCTTCTTAAAAAACCATTTTAAAAGAGTATATTTCTCCCATTGTATATTACAAATCTGTTTTCCTTGTTCAATAGGCTTCTGCCTCCTGAATCTTCTTCCTAACTTTGTCTTTACCATCTCCTGCGTTTAGATGCTATTTTTCATTTGAAAAGTATGGAAACAAATCAGAATAGGCAGAAACTGTATGATCACCAGAGCCACTGAATAAAACTTGGCTGTTTTTTTTGCCTACTCTTTCCCTTCTAATTTCACATTTTTCCCTTTAAGACTTATTATAGAGGTGAACTGTCCTGGCAGGCAAGGGTGTATACTGTCTGGGGCCATTTTATCCCTTGACTCAAAAACAAATGAGATCACTCAAGTGTACATTGAAATTTACTTGATTCAGTGCTTTTAAATTCATGAATATGGAAATGAGGGGAGAATTACAGCTACCTAGAAGCAGAATTCTTCACCAGGCTGACCAGTCTTCTTTGCTAGCAATATACTCCTAAAATAAAACAACAAGTTATGTGACCTAGAGGAAGGAATGGTTTGTGGTTGGTTACATACATATTCAAGCACTATACTAGCTTATTTATAACACAAAATAATCTCTTAAAATTATCTTTGTATAAAAGACAAAACACAGATTGTGTTCTTTTAGCATTTTGTTTGGCTCACATAGCAGCATCATATAAGGTAGAATTAGAAGGGATCGTGGACATCATCTTATTTCTTCTACAGGTATGCAAACCATGGCCCAGAGAGACAAAATGACTTGTTGATAGTAAATGGCAGATCCAGGATTCAAATTAACATCTTCTAACTGCAGGCCTATTTCTACCACATCATGCTTTAGTGCATACATTTTTCTCTAATCTATTGATTTATATCTTTTCATTGGGATATTATGGAAAGACCATTGGACTTAAGAGACAGAAAAGCTGGGTTTGAGTACTAGCCTTGCCATTTAGTAGCTGCATGATTTGGGATAATTCAATTAAGCTCCTTAAGCTTTAGTTTCTTCATCTCTAAAATAGAAATATTAACATATTAACACTACCTACTTTATAGAATTGCTGTAAGAATTAAGTGATGTAAGACAGAATTTGGGCAAAAAGAAGTTAGCTTCACAGGGATAAGACAGGGAGGCATGGTTAGATAGTAGTTTTTCTGAAAAAAGATCTGTTGCTTTTTTTTTTTTAGTGGATCATAAGCTCAATATGAATGTGATGCAGCAGCCAATAAAGCTAATGCAATCTTGGACTGCATTAAGAAGGATATAGTTTTCAGGAATAGTGAAGTGATAGTCCCGCTGTACTCTGCTCTTATCAGGCCTCATTTTGAGTATTATATTAAGTTCTGGGCACAGAAAGACATTGTTAAGCTAGAGAGGGTAACTAGGAAGGTGAAGATGAAATTATATTAAGATTTGTTGAAAGAACTGTGAATATTTAGCTTGGAGAAAACTCAGGGTAGGACATGAAGTCTTTTCTTTCAATATTTGAAGGACTATCCTTGGAGGAGGAGATTTGTTATTTGGCCTTTTGAGGCAGAATCTGGTAAATAAAAGTTGCAGAGGCAAATTTAGTCCTGATTCAGGAAGAAACATTCTAACAGAGTTGTCCAAAAGTGGAATGGGTTGCCTTAAGAGGTGGTGGGTTCCCCTCTTTGGAGGTCTTTAAGCAGAGCATGGGAGATCTTGGCGGTGTTATAATGAAGATTCCTTTCATAACCACTGAAGTCCTTTCCAACTCTCAAATTCTGTGATTCTGTGACTTCTTTCATAAGTTTGCCACAAGGGCAATTTGTCCCCAGTGCTATGGGACCCTTCTTGATTTTCTCTTGATAACATGAGGATAACAGTTTATTAATTAGTTACTGTGTGCCAGGCACTGTGCTAGGCACTGGTTATACAAAGAAAGCAAAAATGCAAAAAGAGTTTTCACCTTCAAGGAGCTTACATACTAATGGAGGAGCCATGCATACAAATAGATATGTATGGACTGCTCATTAGATTATCCCCAGCTCCCACCATGTGACCATCCTATCTTCTTTTTCAGTCATACATTTCTTTGATGACATCATTTTCTGGTTCTTCTGTACTTTTTTATGTTAATAATTATTCTTCTATTTAATGAAGCTTCTAGGATGACCACTATCTAGCAGAAAAGATACACCTTGTAAACTGAGGCTCCTTCTTTGTTCACACCCACACATATCACTCCAAAGCCCTCTGAATATTATAGAGACTATGCATGAGATTAGTTTTCTAGGACTTGGAGCCATACAACACAACCAATAAAATATGGGTATTAAAAAGATAGGCTTTTGTTTGGGAGACAAATCTGGAGTAATTTAAGGAGCTCTGCAATTTCCCAAAGGCATGGCATTGCAACTCCATGACGCTACAGATTATATCAGTTGTAAAATATGTGGGATCTTTTTCTTTCCAATGAGAAAGGCTCTATTTTTAATAGTATTTTATTTTTTCCCCAATTACATGTCAAGACAATTTTTAGCATTCATTTTTACAAGATTTGAGTTTCAAATTTTTCTCCCTCCCTCCCTCCCTCCATTCCCCTCTTCCTAAAATGTTAGGCAATTTGATATAGGTTATACATGTGCTATCATATAAAACATAAAATATGTGATATCTTACAAAAGATAGGAAATAGTGGGATTTACATTTCTGACTAATAATTTAATAGGAAGGCAACAGAGGAGATCATAATGGATTATATGTGTATATATCTATGCACACAATACATACATACATGTTTATGCATGTACACATATACATATATGTATGTATGTATGTACACATGCATACACAATTAGTTTTGTTCTACTTAGCTCTGAAAAGTAGGGCTAGGACAAATGGGTGGGAATTGCAGAAAGGTATACATATACTCCAAAAATCAAACCAAAACAAAACTTCCTAAGAAATAGACCTAAAAAAAGAAATGTAATGATTACCTTGGGAGTAATGATTTACCACTCACTGGAGATTTTGAAGTTCATTTCAATGATCACTTGTAGAGGGGACTTATATTCAGGCACAGGTTGTACAAGATGCACTCCGGAGTCCCTTTAAACTCAGATTCTGTGATCACAGATCTACATATTATTGCAATAGAATTTGTATGCCCTGAACTAAATTTTTTTCTTAACAATGATCACATAATTGATTAATCAAAATATGTGAAGAGAAATCTAACCCTTAAATGGAATTGCTATTTGACTAGTTGCAGAGATCTAGTACTTCCTCTTGGCTGGCCCACATCCTAGTATGGATGGCATCACTCTTTCCTAGATGTGACCTAAATGAAATACTATTTGTATTGAACCCAAGTCTTCCTGACTTCACTTCAATCTAAATTTTATTGAGAATTTTTATTCCAGGCAGTTCATCCTATTATAAATCCCACAAACACCTCCTTGTTTCCCCTGGCTAAAAATGTTTTTTTTCTTTCCTTAAGCTTTCCAGTAAAAATTTGTCTAGATTTCTTCTCAGCAAGATCCATGATTACTCAGAAATAAGCCAACCAACCCTATTCTAACAATCCATACAATAAAAAAATCAGCAAAAGAATGGAAAAAAAAATCATGACATGCAGGGGTCTGGTCAGTTTGTTGAATTAGTACATTAGTACATATTTGACAGAGATACTATATATAATCAATTAATTGGGCCCAGAATTGAACAAGAGGAATAGACTGGATTGTATTCAGTAAACTGTACAATGTCTTCAACAATAACAAGTTCCTAACAGATAAGAACATCTTTTAAAAACAAAAATTCTCCTACTGGCACCTTTAGGTTATGAATCTGGGAATATTACAATTTCAGAAGAATCAAAGTTTTGGGTTTCTTTTTCTATCTCCAGGTTTAGTATAGTATCTGCATTTAATAAATGTATGCTGATTAGTTTCCTAACTGGCTGACCCAAAGTATTACGTTGAGACATAAAGTGGGCACAATTAAGAGGTAGCATATTTTCAATAATGACCTACAAGTGAGAAGCAGTATATGAGTTATCATTCAGGAAATGTATGACCAGAAAAGAAGGTGGGTTGGCCATATAGCAAAAGCAAGGGACATGTGCTGCACTGGTATCCACAAAATGCAAAAATATCTAGAGGGCCTCTAGAAGGTTGAATAGATCCCACTATGGAAGACTTACAGGAGAAAATTATCAAGAATTATATGGGACGAGAAAGTATAGACAGATTGCAATCTATACCAGAGGTGGTAATAGTCACATTAATACATCAGAGCTATTAAAATAAACCTTGAACATCCTTCTTTCCACAATGATTAATTGTGGCTTGATTTTCTATTAATTCACTTATTAAATTTATTTAGCAAGTGTTTATTAAGTGCCTCCTATGAGCCAAGAACTGTTGAATTTATATTTTTATTTCATGTAGTTTTTTGAGATGAGTTTGCTTGAGTTACTTTACTACTTTACCCAACTTCACATCTTTCAAGTAGCAAGAGATGAACAACAGTTCTAGTATGTCAGGATTTGTTGCAACTAAGTGTTGACAAAGAATATTTTAATGTGTTCTATATGTTTTTTTTAAATATAAAGCACAAATAAATAAATATAAAGCACATTTATTCTAGCCATACTTCCCTTATTTTTTAGTTTTTATGTTTGTTTAAGGCCTTTTGTTATATCCTGAAGAATTCTTTTTAGAATATCCTCAAAGCTACATCTTACCTTACCTTTACAAATTTGGTCATTTTGGGTTCCCTTCTCTGGACCTTCTCCAGTTCTACAGTTTTTCTCAGAATGGCAGTAACAAAGGCAAGAGGCATTTCAGCATTACCTGTATAAAGGTAAAATAATGGCTTAAGATTTGTTTGCAAAATTCTTTAATGATTCCTGTGTAGCTTTCAGAGAGTCCAATTCCCAATGCTGTATATACTATAGGGCATAGTGTGGCTTTTAGCTATGCATGAGGAAAAATGATTGATTAACATGAAGTTAGCCATGAAAAGACCTTTATTCTTCAAATTTTCCTTTTTTATTACATATAATTACTTATAGAACTCATAATTGAATGACATTTTCACTAGTTATGTATAATTAGAAGCAAAAGCTTTACTTCATTATTACCTAATATGAGAAATGAAGCAAATGAGCTGCTTTTTATGGTGTTCCTTTTGTATTTTTTCATTTTTGTCAGAATCTTTTTGTCTGCTGAGGCCAATTAAGACATTTTATGAAATTTTCCTTTTGAGTAGTTTTGGACTTAAGATATCTGTATTTTTTTTTAGAACTTCATTATAAATACTGTACAGCAGTATAAATACTGTCTTTTGGGCCATTTTGCTACCCCTTGTAACCAAACTGAAAGGTTAAGACAGAAGGAAACATAAACCAAAGCACTGCAAATGACAACTTAAACCTGAAACCTAAATCCACATTATATATTTTTTAATTTAACTGCTTTTGTCTTAGTACATTAATGATAAATTTTCCTTTTTTTGAATTGTGAAGAATGCAAAAAATGAAATAAATGCAATAATACTTTCTTACTGTTTTTAAAGCCATGCTTCCTCCATTTTATTGTTAGCTATGTTAATTCATTTTTTAAAAAAAATGAACTTTCATTTATTTCACAGTTTAAAAGAGTTTTGAAAACATACTAAAGATAAAATAATAGCAAGTAGAATATATGATTGTATCTCAGGTGTCCTGTTGTTTGATATTCCATTAAAGAATTTTGGATGGAGGCAGCTAGGTGGCGCAGTGGATAGAGCACCAGCCCTGAAGTCAGGAGCACCTGAGTTCAAATCCGGTCTCAGAACAAATACCTGACACTTACTAGCTGTGTGACCCTGGGCAAGTCACTTAATCCCAACTGCCTAAAAAAAAAAAAAGGGAGACCCAGTGTAGACAAAGATTGTACATGATGGCAGGTATTCATCCATAAAGAGTCTTTACAATGGGAATCTGAAAACCCAGGTTTGAATCCTGCTCCCAAAACCTATGTGTGTAAGGAAGGGCCTGTTTCTTCATCTTTAATAAGGACATAATTACACTTCTATTATTGCTTGGAAAGTCTGTTGCAAGGAGGTACTTTGTAAACTCAAAAGTGTTACATCAATGTATCTCATTATCAGCCATTTTAATTTTTTGGTCTAGATCAGTGTCTTCAACCACATATAGAAATCTCTGTATAGAAACTCCTTCCAATGAGAAATCTGTATGGCGTTGATAAGCCTTAAGAGTTACTTGAGTTATTGAAAGGTTAGGTAATTTGCCCACAGTTACAGGGTTCTTAGGAGTTAAAGGAAAAATGTCCATCTCGGTCTTAATGACTCTGAGCCTAGCCTTCTAGCCATTCTGCTTCTCAGCAGCATCATAAAGTATTCATATGTAGCTCTTACATTTAAGAACTGACATTTACACATAATTTTATTTTTTATTTATAAGTTATTACATTTTAAATTAAACTTTATTTTTTAATGTTCAATTCATTTCAAATTCAATCAATTATTTTCTGTCTCTCCCAACCTCTTCTCTTTTGGCCCCCTCCAGTGAAAAAAAAAAAGGAAAGTTTAAACTTTTGTAACAAATGTTCAAAGTTGAGCAAAACAAATTTTCACACTGGCCATGTCTAAAAATGTATGTCTTGTTCTGCATAGAGTTCATTGCCTCTCCATCAGGAGGTCAGTAATCAGTACTCTGTAATCATGGTTAGTCAATGCAGAGTTCTTAATGTTCTTTAAACATTGTTCATTTTTTATTGTTATTATTATTTAACTTGCTCTCTTGGTTTTGCATACTTCAGTGCATACAAATCTCTTAAATCATTCTTGTTGATAAATTTTTAAATAAAATTTTATTTTTTTTAATAAACAAATATCTATTTCCTCACCCTCCTACTTCCAACCCCACTCTCAACATTGAAAAGAAAAAGAAAAACAAAACTCTTGTAACAAATATACTTAGTCAAATAAAATAAATTTCCAAGTTGACTATGTCCAAAAAAATTAAGTCTCATTCTGTACCTTAATCTATCACTTCCCTGTCAGGAAGATACTTCACCAAGGGTCCTCTGGAATCATGGACGGTCACTGCACTGACTACCACAAAAAGAGCTGCTATAAATACATTTGTATACATGGGTCCTTTTCCTCTTTATTGGATCTCTTTCGGGGTATGAGTATAGTAATAAGGGTATTGTTGGGTCAAAGGGTACATACAAGTTAGTAACTTTGGGGGCATAATTACAAATTGCTTTTTAGAATAGCTGTACCAATTCATAGCTCCACTAACAGGGCATTAACGTGCTTGGTTTACCACAGTTCTTCTAACACTTGTTATTTTCCTCTTTTGTTATCTTTGCCAATCTGATGGGTGTGAGATGGGACCTCAGAGTTGCTTTAATATGTACTTCTCTAATAGTGATTTGAAGTATTTTTTTTTTCACATGGTTGTTGGTAGTTTGGTTTTTCCTTTGAAAACTGCCTGTTCATATCCTTTGACAATTTATTGGGAAATTGTTCTTCTTATAAATTTGAATCAGATTCTTACACATATTAGAAATGAGATCTTTATGATAGAAACTTGCTGCAAGGCTTCTTTCCCAGTAACCTATTTCCATTATATCTTAGCTACACTAGTTTTGTTTGTGAAAACCCTTTTTAATTTTATGTAGTCATAATAGTTTATTTTATCTTTCATGATCCTCTTTACAACTTGTTTTGGTTATGAACTCTTCCCCTGCCCATAGATCTGAAAGGTAATTTCTTCCTTGCTTCTTTCCATAATTTATTTATGATGTGACCTTTAATATCTAATTCATATAATCATTTGTTGCCTATCTTGTTTTATGGTGAGAGGTGCTAACCTAACTCCAAGATTATTAACCTGGGCTCCATGAACTTGTTGTAAATTTTTTTTTGACAATTGTAGTTCAATGTAATTATTTTTCTTTGTAATCCTAAGTATTTTATTTTATGCATTTAAATATATTATTCTGAGAGGAATCTGTAGGCAACATCAGACTGCTGAAGAAGTCCGTGACACTAAAAAGATTAAGAACTCCTAGTTTAAATATAAATTTTACCAGATTACTTTCCAATTTTTTCCAGAAGTTTTTTCATCAAACAGTGATGAATCCTTACCTTAGTAGACAGCGTTATTGGATTTAAAGAACATTGGCCTACTATGCTAGTTTCCATTTCTATAATGCGTACCTAATCTATCTTTCTTATTGACCACTCTATTTCTTAACCAGTACCAAATAATTTTGATGAATATAGCTTCATGGCATAGTTTGATATTTAGTACTTCTAGGTTCCCCTCCTTTCCACTTTTTTTTCATTATTTCACATGACATTCATCTCAATGCTGATAATTTTCAGATTGATATATCCAGTCCTAATTTCTCTGATGAGCATTAGTCCTGTATCACCAACCTCTTTTTAAACATCTTGAACTGGAGTAAGTAAGAATCTCAAACTCTGCATGTCCAAAACAGAACTCTATCTTCCGTCATCCCCCAAACACTTGTCTTCTGAACTTCCCTATTACTGTGGAGGCAGCTACCACCTTCTCATTCACTTGGTGTCATCCCAGACTTCTCAACTCTCATTCACCTCAACACCTAGTCCATTGTCAAATCTTTCTATTTTCATAATATCTGTTCTATGGTCTCTTTCTACTTTCACAATATCTGTTCTATGGTCTCTTTCTCTCCACTCACAGACACAATTCAAGTCCAGGCCCTCATTACTTCTATTTCAACCACCGAAATAATCTTCTAATTGGTCTCCCTGACTCAAGCTTCTCCCACACTTTAACATGAACTCTAATACTCTCTACTCAGTTACCAAAATGATTTTTCTAAAGCATAGGTCTATGTCATCTCCCATATCCTAACACATAAACACACACAGACACAGACCCCTCAGCTGCTCCAGGATCAAATGAAAAATCTTTCTGTTTGGCATTTAAAGTTCCTTACAACCTGGCTCCTTTTTACCCATCCTGTTTTCTGACACTGCTCCACTCTAGGCACACTATGATCCAGCAAGACTGACCAGCTTGATGTCCCTTTAACAAGACACTGCATCTCCTGACTCGATGCTTTTGCACTGATTGTTTCCTATGACTGGAATGTCCCCCCTCCTCACCTCTGCCTCCTGGAAGTCTCAGCTAAATTCCCACCTTCTACAAGAAGCCTTTCCTGGTGCCCGTTAATGCTCGTGCCTTTCTCCGTAGACTATTTACGATTTATCCAGTATATATTTTGTTTGTACAGAGTTGTTTGCAACATTGTCTCCCAAATTAGATTGTGAACTCCTGGAAAACAGGGTGTTTTTTTGTTTTTTGTTTTTACCTTTGTTTGCATCATCAGCAAACAGCACAGTGCACCTCAATAAGTACATTTACTAAGTATCATGTTCTGGGGGGTGGAGTGAAGGGTGAGGGAGTGGGGTACAAAGACAGGGAGAAACAATCCCTGCCCTTAATGAGTTCACATTCTAATGGAGGGAGACAAATTGTAAAAAAAAGGAGGTATGGAAAGGAGCCAGAGTAATCTTAGAGGGTATCGAAAGTTATGCTGACTCAATGATCTATTGTTTCCAGACCAGTTTGTCAAAACTATTGGGGGAGGCTTCACCCAGTCTGCAGCTTTGTATTACCTGCTATTCATCATGTACCACGTAACCCCTACCTGTTTGTATACACCTGACAATTGTCATGTACTTGCTCCCTTGGGATGCAATGACCCATCCCCCTTTTTTGTAAGTTTTAAAATTTATTTTAAACTTAAATACACAATAAGAAAAGAAAAAAAAACATCGCCATGTACACAGCAGAACATGAGGATTCAATATAAAACAATAAATTTTCATTTCCAGAAAACCTATATAATAAATACTCCACATTGTTTTCAAACCTGTCCAGCTTTTCATTGCTTTCTTGTGGGTTTTCTTTTGTTCTCTGCTGTGTACTTTTAACTTTATTTTTCCCCTCCCCCCAAGAAGGCTACAATGAAGTGAGGAGATATATATACATATATAGAGATATATATATATATACATAGATATCTATAAACATAAACACATATACAAATATACACTCATACACTATGCTTATTTCCACTTGTCATCCGTTTCTCTGAAAGTGGACAGCACCTTCCTTCATTCATGTCCAAGTCTTTCCACGTTTTTCTAAATCAACCAGCTCATCACTTTCTATAACATAGCAATATTCTAATACAATCACATTCAATTTCAGAGATTGTCTATGAAAGTTTCCCCCCAATTTTCTGCATTCCTTCTATTCTTGGCTGCATAGGTTTTATTGAAACAAGAAAATTTTAATTTAAAATGATCATAATTATCCACTTTACACTTCAACAATGATCTCACCTTATAATAAAGTTACTGTCTGATACTATTGAATTTGCTTCCTTCACATCTTTTTCCCTCTGGTTTCTTTGAAGCTCCTGACCTTTTGTTCTTCCAAATGAACTTTGTTGCTATTTTTCCTAACTCAGTAAGCTATTTTTTAGTACTTTAATCGTAATGGCATTACATAAATAGGCGAAATTGTCATTTTAAAAATTATTATATTGTCTTTACCTACCTGAACAATAAATATTACTTCAATTATTTAGATCTGACTTTATTTGTATAAAGTGTTTTACGTGACCATCCCTTTTTGCTGACTTGGACTTATATGAATTGTCTTTATCTCCTTATGAAAGTTATCAATAAAAGATGGCTCCGTCTTGAATCTGTGGATCTCCAGTGGTCAGCCCGCCCAGTTGGACTTTTAATAAACTTCTTTTAATTCTCTTTGTCCTAAGTTTTATCCCCTTAATCAAGAGAAAGCCCGAACAAAGAATTTTCCTTGTAACAAAAGACGGGAGTGGCTTCAGGAATGAGCAGAGGATTTTGGAGTCCTAGCACCTGGGTTCAAATCCCACTCCTGCTATTGACTGGTTTCTTTTTTTCTTTCTTTTTTTTTTATTTTCTTGTATCTTCAGCCCTTAGTATGTCTGCAACACAGTAAGTGCTCAATGAATACTGTTGGTTTATGTTTTTGTATCCCCAAGCGCTTATTACAGTGTCTGGAACACAGTAAGTGCTCAATAAATGCTGACTGATTTCTTGGCATCCTCAGCACAGAGCCGGACACACAGTTTGGGATTACTAAATGCCTTTTGATTGACTGATGGATTGAATGGGTTTGAATCCCGCTTCCGTTACTAACTACCTGTGTGCGCCGGGGCAAGTCTTACACCTCAGTTCCTCAGGGACCAGCCTCCCCGTTGGGCTCGGCTCCCACGCCAACAAGCAGCACTGAGCGGGAATCCGACAGGAGCCGGGAAGCACGCTAGCACGCTGCGTGCGTCGGGACGCCAGACGTAGACGTCGCCTCGCGCGCGCGCGTGCGTGCGTGCGTGCCTGCTGTGGCTCGTGGCCGCCCCGCCCACTCCCGGCTCGGGGGCGCGTCCCAGACCAGACTCCCGCGCGTGCGGGAGGGGAGGGCGTTTGTGGTCGTGGCCATGGGGGTCTCCCCGCTCGGGACTCCGAGTTGAAGCGTCCTGGACTCGGGGAGCCCCTGACCGTTTCCTTCCCCACGGCCTTCTCACGGGGTCCCCCTCAAGCGTGAGGTAGGTAGGTCTGAGAAGGATCTGCAGGGCAAGATGGGAAATTTAATTCCGCCGCCACCGTCCTTTTCCCGGGGAAACTGAGGCACGGACCCGGAGATGCCCCAAGGCTCGGACTTCCACTGGAAGTGCTGACCCTGCGGGGTTGGCTGTGCGGTTGGGCTTGGGCGCGCAGCGCTGGGCGGGCGCCCCCAAGTCCCCCGCCTCCGCCGCCCCGGGGCCGCCTTGGTGTGGGGGAAGACAGACCCCGAGGGCAGCAGGGAACAGTCACTCGTTCAGCCCATTAACTTTTATTAAGCTCCAGCCGTGGTCCCGGCACTGTGCTTTGAGCTAGGGATGGAGGCCGAGGCATCAGTTATCCAGCATTTATTAAACGCTGACTGTGTGCCATGTACTGTAAAGAAACAATTGCTGCCCTTAATGGGCTTACATTTTAGTGGAGGCACAGGAGGGAAGGTCGTCTTAGAGGGAAAGGCAGTAGCCTAAGGAAAGAGCAAAGGAATTGGAGTCAGGACTTGGCTGCAAATCCTACCCCTGCGTACCCACACACTTACATTAGCCGTGTGATCTTTGGTAAGTTACTTAACAGCTTTGTGCCTTGGTTTCCTCATTTGTAAAATTATATTAGATGGCTTCTAAGATACATTTTAGTTCCAGTTCAGTGACCTGCAATTGAATCCTGACTCTGCCATGATTCAATTAAATTGGATAAACGTTAAGCGCCTACTGTGTGTTAGGCACAGTGTTAGGACTTGAAATGCAAAAAGAGGCAAAAGACAGTGTCTCCTCTCAGGGAGCTTACCATCTACTGGGTTACTAGTTTCCTTGGACTTCTTGTGACCCTGGGCAAGTCACTAAACCGCTTTGGATTTTAGATTTGACTTCTATAAAATAGATTGAATCATTATTTATTGGTGAGGCCTTCGAACTTCTAATTTCCCAGGAGACCTACCCAGGGAGGTTACCTTATGTAAGGTGCTTGGTTTTGTGGAGCTTGGAATAATAACTGCCTTGAGTTTTCCTGTACTAAATAAGGGCTTTATGAAAAAAAGGTGAATATGTAAAGTTGGGAGGAAAGGGACTTTGTTGACAACATATTGAGTGATGTAATGGAAAGAACACTGGATTTGAAGTTTGAATGATAAGACTGGCTCAAGTCTTGGCTCTTTGTGACTTTAGGCATCATTGGAGCTTTTTGATTAAGGCATGTCTCCCAACATTTTTTGTTCTGTGAACTCCTTTCAACACCAAAAAAAAAAAAAAAAAGAAGTATCATAAACTTATAGGATAATTTAATGTACTACTCACAGTCTTAGATTTATGCATGAAGTGCTTATGGTAATTACAGTGATAACTTTTATCCCTCAAAGCTCCAAATCACTTAAGAAACTCTATATTTAAAGCATGCGTATGCTTGTTGTCACAAAGGAAAATATATTTGTAATGTAGTTTGGCGTTTATTTACTGCTTAAAACACTGTGAAAGAATTTTTATCATGAACCATTTGGACCATCTTTGCTAACCCTTAAATGGGAACCACTGGATTAGGGAAATGACATGGTCAGATCTGAGATGTAGGAAAATCATTTTAGCCAATGTTTCAAGGATGCTTTGGTCTCTGGCAGGGAGACCAATTGGCAGGCTGTTGAAATACATCTATCTGGGGAGGGCTTGAACCAAGGGAGGTGATCTTTGAGAGAACAGAAAATGATATAGGTGTAAGAAATGTGGGATTGAGCAAAGTCCATTGAATTTTGAAATTGAGAGACAGTTAAATTAGTAACTTGGAGAAAATAGTTTGAAAGACATGACTGAAGTTGCATTCTAAGGATTTAGTAGAGGAAGTGAAATCAGTCTAAATTAGTCGTTTCTTGGAATTTGACTTTGTTTGGGAGATGGGTAAAGATTGCTCGTGAATTAGCTTGAGGGGATGAGTCTTTTTTAAAATGCATAAAGTTATTCTGGTATTAAATATCTTAATAAACGAAGAGCTTTAGGACTTAATTTTTAATAATAATAGCTGTTAACAAATACTTTAAGGTATGTATGTATGTTATCTTGTTTGATCCTTCCTATACCTGGAAGGTCCTTGATATTCCCATTTTACTGATGAGGAAACTAAGACTGTGCCCAGGGTCACTCAACTAGTAAAGGGACTAAAGCAGGATTTGAACACAGCTCTTCCAGACAGCAAGTCTAATACTGTATATACTGGGTCACCTAGCTGTATGTTTCAAGTAAATATAGTCAAATGGAGGATCTGTGACCTCATTAATATGAATGTTCCTGCCATTACATTCGTACCTGCCTATTCTCTCTTATTATTCTCTTCCATATCCCATAACTATGACACAGTAGGTCTATTCAACAAGCTACAGGCCTGAGCATTGGTCAGTTTATCCTTGCCACATGACCAACACCTCTTGTGTTCCTGTCATAAGATTCCGTTATTTCCAAAATAGCTATTTGTAATTTAATGTGCAAGGTGAAGAGTTACTCCTATTTACAGAAATTAGTTGCCTGCAGCACTGAGAGGTTAGGCTTGCTGAGTCAAACAACTGCTACGTGTCTGAGATAGGCTTGAAACCCAACTTGTCCCAATTCACCTCTCTATCATAATTTATTAATTCAGCAGCATAATTTCCTGCATTAATCATAATTATTGCCAGTTTCTTCTTTTTAATAGTTATAATCCCATATGAAATGACCCATCAATGATTGCAGAGAGTAAATCAAATATATCAGGTAATTCATTGACTTCCTACCATGCCTTAGTTATAGTTTAGTACCAGGGGTGGAGAACCTTCGGCCTTGAGGCCACATGTGGCCCCCTGTTCTTAGTTCTAGGAAGAACTAGAATATAGCCAATTAACATTTATTTGTGTTTGTGTTTAAACTGAGATCTTATGTTAGGAATTTCTCCAGGTAAGAGTTTTAATTATTTTAGAATTTTAAGTTCACTTCACTATGTGAAGAATACTATTTATCTGCTAGATTTTTGTGGTTGTTTGATTAGTTAGTTTTTTCTTTCTTTTTTCTTTTTTTCTTTGCTTTGGGCCTGTGATTTTATTAGTATAGAAACTCTCCCAATTACAGACTGGCAACTTCTCTGTTACAATTTTAGAAAGGTACTTGGTGCATTAAGCAGTTAAATGATTTATTAGCTTTTGTGATCACAGGCTTATGTCAGAGGCAGGTCTTGAATCCAGGCTCCAAAGCTGGCCCTCTATCCACTACACCACCTTGCCTCTCAAGATGCTGATTAGTTAGAAAAAGGTTTTATTTTTTAAAATGTGTTTAAGATTCTTGGTAGAAAAATCTTAACACAGTGACTTCTTTGCTTTTTTTTTTTTTTTGCCTGTAGTACCTACCTCAGAGGCCTAATATGAGAATCAAATGAGATAATGTGTATAATGCACTTGATAGTTCTTAAATTACTATATAAATGCCTGTTATACATGTTAGCGATTGATACTGATCCTTTTTCTTTTTTCTTATTTTTTAATAGAACCTCCAAAATGCAGACCCCGAGCACTAGATCTCTGCATTTGAGTGAATGGCAGAAGAATTACTTTGATATCACCTCTGGCACCTGTACTCCAAGCCAGAAGGCAGATGCCTTCCGTGCACAGATTTTACGGATTCAGTATGCTCTGGCAAATTCTGAGATCTCCCAGGCTTGTGCTACCAAACTCTTCAGAAAATATGCAGACAAATACTCTGCAATTATTGACTCTGACAATGTAGAGACTGGCTTGAATAACTATGCAGAAAACATTTTGACTATGACAAGGTGCCAGCAAACTGACAGTGGCAAGTGGCAATCTGGATTAACAATAAATAATGTTTTCAAATTAAATGGTGTGCAAGAGATGATGCAGGCTGGCAGAAAGTTCAAAGATTCTTTGTTGGCACCAGCAGATGCATCAGTAGTAATCCATAAGGAGGTCAGTGCCTTTGGTTTTTCTACACCCAAACCTAATTGTACAGAACAGAGATTAGGCATTCCAAAGACACCAGCATCCTTGATCCACCCTCAGAATAGTCAACTGCCTATCATGACCAAAACTACAGATGACTTTCCTGCATCCTCAGTGCCTTTAGATGAAGGGCCCAGTGCAAAGTTCCATGTTACTCCATTATTTGGAAATGTCCAAATGGCAAGTGATACTACAAAAGCCAACATGGTGGCATTAAACATGTCATCGAATCAAACCTTTTTTCATTCCGGGTGTGGAAATCCTGGGAAGAAGAAGACACTGATTGATTCTGGCAGTGGTGGTACTGAAGCCCTTTCTAATCCCACACTGAATAATACTCTTAGTAACACAGAAGCCAGTGGCCACAGGGCTGAGAATAGCCTGTCCAGTTTTAAAACTGCAAAAGAACAACTGTGGATAGATCAGCAAAAGAAAGGCCACCAACCTCAGCGTGCACCAGGCTTTTCATATGGTGGAGTAAAAAAATCTCTGGGAGCTGGCAGATCTCGGGGAATATTTGGGAAGTTTGTTCCTCCCGTAGCCAGACAAGATGGTAGAGATGAGAAAGGAGGAACACAGTGTAAACCTCATGGGGCTGTGTCTACAGAACCAGCTCATCCAGTTGATGAACGTTTGAAGAATTTAGAGCCAAAAATGATTGAACTTATTATGAATGAGATCATGGATCATGGACCACCAGTAAACTGGGAAGACATAGCAGGAGTTGAATTTGCTAAAACCACAATAAAGGAGATAGTTGTTTGGCCTATGTTGAGGCCAGACATCTTTACTGGATTACGAGGGCCTCCTAAAGGGATCCTGCTCTTTGGTCCTCCTGGAACAGGTAAAACCCTAATTGGAAAGTGCATTGCAAGTCAGTCTGGGGCAACATTCTTTAGTATCAGTGCTTCTTCCTTGACTTCTAAATGGGTGGGTGAAGGAGAGAAAATGGTTCGTGCCCTGTTTGCCGTTGCAAGATGTCAGCAGCCAGCTGTGATATTTATTGATGAAATTGACTCCTTGTTGTCACAGCGTGGAGATGGTGAGCATGAATCTTCCAGAAGGATAAAAACTGAATTTTTGGTTCAGTTAGATGGAGCAACCACATCTTCTGAAGAACGTATTTTAGTGGTGGGAGCAACTAATAGGCCACAAGAAATTGATGAGGCTGCTCGGAGAAGATTGGTAAAGAGACTATATATTCCACTCCCAGAAGCTTCAGCAAGAAAGCAGATAGTAAAAAATCTGATGGCCAAGGAGCACTTTGACCTTAGTGAAGAGGAAATATCCCTGATTGTTAGGCAGTCTGATGGGTTCTCTGGAGCAGATATGACACAGCTTTGCCGAGAAGCTTCTTTAGGTCCTATCCGAAGTTTACAGACAATTGACATTGCCACAGTCACTCCGGACCAAGTTCGACCAATAGCTTTTGTTGATTTTGAAAATGCTTTCCGAACTGTGCGTCCGAGTGTGTCTCTAAAAGATTTGGAACTATATGAAAACTGGAATAAAACTTTTGGTTGTGGAAAGTAAATGAATGAAATGAAACTTGAGGCAACTATGTAATATATATTTTCAAAACATGGGAGCCAAGAATAGTTTATTTTTAGTAAATTTGGAGCTCTTGGTATTGCCTGCTCCTTATCTACATTTTTCATGATGAAATATCCTTTGTTCTTTTTTTGACGTAAATACATACTTTAATTGTCTCTAATCATTAAATGATAGTTACCTTTACCGTTTATGACCCAACCTCTATTTCTGTTTTCTTCCCTCAGCATGATGGACTTTAAAAGATAAAAATATTTAATATTATAATTTCAGGGGCGTGTGGAATTTTGTTTTTGCTGCAGCTGCTAAATGTTTGAAAAGAAATAAAGTTTCTATAGTAAAAATATGTAATGATATCAAGGAATGATTTGGAATTAGAACTAGTTCTGTAGTGTGACATGATAAAAATAACGTTGAAGGTGGTGAGTACTTGTAAAAATATTTTGTGATATAGGAAATTAATCTTTGATACTTTACAACCTGTTACAATGTTTTCTTTCAGAAGTAAATATTTTGTATATCTTTTGTAATGATGGGTTTAAAAATGTGAATTTTGGGATAAGGTAGAAGAGCCAAAAGATTTGTGTTTCTCCTTGTCTGTGGGAAAAGTATCTTTTAGGCTTAAAAAAAATGCCTTTGTTTTATTGGAAAGTTATTTAGTATTTTGTATTAGCAAGTATTTTAGGTAATATCAAAACCACAGTATAGTTTTCAAGTTTTCAAAACCAGGTATTTTCTGTGTAGGAAAAAAAAAGAAATAAATTATGGACCAAACCAGCATAGAATACTTGACATTCTGAATTCCTTTCCCTGGGAGGGGGAAAAAGTTTTTATTGCTACCTTTGTCCTTACTTGGAGTCATTTCCTACCTCACCCTCTCTAGCCCTGATTGAACCCTCCCTTGTGAAGGAAAAAGAAAAAACAAGTGAACGAAAACATTTGATGCTGAAACTATTTGACAGTATATGCGATATCATGTTGTAGTAGCTACTTATGCCACAAGGTGGGGGAGGTGTTTTAGTGTCTCTTCGTTGTTTTCATTACTCCAAGTATAACTTCCTTTCTGTAGTCTTTTCATTGCATCGTTCTAGTCATTGTGTGTATTGTTCTCAGTTCTGCTTATTTTGCTTTGCATTAATTTCATTTTCCCATTTTTCTCTTAATTCCTCATATTTGTCATTTCTTACTATAGTTTCTTCAGCCATTCTCCAGGTGATGGAACACAATTTCCAGTTCATCACAACCACAGGAAATGCTGTATTGACCATTTTGGTGTATGTGGGACCTTATCTTTGACTTTTTTGTGGTAATACTTGTTTTGCATAATTCTAAATTAAAACAGGGTAAGTGTACCACTCCTTTAACAGTGCATATAGCTTCCCCCAGCCACTCCAAAATTGACTATTCCTTTCCTTTCCTTTTTGCATTTTTGCCAGTTTACATGGAATGAAACTTAAGAGTTTTAATTTCCATTTCTCTTGGTTTTAGGATTTTAGAGTATTTCCATGTAGTCATTTATAGTCTGCAGGTTTTCATTTGAAAACTTTAATGTCCTTTGGGTAATGGCTTTTGGTAATGTTTGTCATTTCCCTTTATATTTTGAATATCAGCTTTGTAATTTTATGTAATCAAAATTGTCTTATTTCTTTTATGATCTCCTGTCCTTTGGTTAGGAATTCTCCAACCATAGTTTTGTAAAGTACTTGATGTTTTCTATTTATTTTTTATAGCGTGACCCTTTATATTTAAGTCATCTATTAATTTTGGATTTACTGTTGCTTGTGTTGTAAGATGATAGTTTAATTCTAATTTCTGCCACATTGCTTTCTAGCTTTCTCAGTAGTTCATGTAAAAAAAGTTCTTTCACCAGTTATCTATCTTTTTGGGTTTATCAGACATTAAGCTATTATTTTCCAGAACTCCTTTCTCAATAGCAAAAATATAGCTTCTTGATTTCAGATCACAGTGTTGATAGTAAAGCTCTGTAATCTTTATATGCTGTGTGAAAGATTACCTCTTACCTGGCCATCTCTGTGGCATGCTGCTGATCTCCAGCTTACTTCTTTTGGGTCTCAGGCTCCCATCCCATAGGTCTGTGGGATCTGGCTAATGATCTTTCACCTTATCTTTCTCAGATCTAGGTACAGTAAAACTAATGAGCTTTATGAATTGAGTTTGACAAAAGTATGCAGTGTTCCAAACATTAGACCCCTACTTGCAATGAAGGTAGCTAAATGCATTCTTTTTCTTTTTCAGGTCAGCTTAGTGATAATTATGCAGCACTGAGTTTTGTGTTTTTGCTCTTTCCATTTCCATTGTTTTAATTGTCTTCCTATTTGTGTGTACTTTGCTGCATTGATTCATATAAGTCACATGCTTCTCTGAATTTTTGATATTCGTTGTTATGAAACAGTGATAATCTTTTACATTTGTGTTCTGAGTTTTAGCCTTTTGATGGGCATAAACTATGTTTGGGGCAGCTAGTTGGTGCAATGGATAGGATGTTGGGTCTAGAGTCTGGAACACTTTGAGTTCAAATGTAGTTTCAGACACTAGCTGTTTGACCTGGGCAAAGTACTTAACTTCTGTTTACCTCAGTTTCCTTATTTGTTAAATGAGGATAATAATAGCACTAACCTTCCAGGGCTGTTGTGAAGGTCAGACAAGATAATTTAAGTGTTTAGCACAGTGCCTGGCATATAGTACCATACAAATGTTAGCTATCATTATTATCCTGTTTCCAAATTGAACAATTCCTACAAGCCGACATGTCATCCAACTTCTTTTAGTGTCTTTTCCACTGATAAAGCCATATCTGTTTTTCATGTTATACCATTTGATGGTGCCAAAGACTGGTGGTGAGAATTTTCTGGTCTTGATTAGTAGCTATGGCTCCTGCTGAGGAAGGGGTAGGGTCTGCAACACCTCTAAAGGTAGTTGCTGGATTGTATCTATGAGGTTTTTCTGAATGATGGATGAGTGAGGGGTGGGGAAAGAGAAGGTGAAATGAAAAGAGTGGATCATTGCTTTTCCCAGGTCTCTTTGGCTTGCCTGCTTACAGATGACATAAGTGAAGAAAACAAGTGGATGAAGAATGCCTGCTGGCTAGTCTGATCTGTTGTATCAACATATATCAGTAAAGTGCATAATGCTGTTCTGATAAATAGGTAGATTGGGAAAGGGATTGGGCTTGTAATTTCATTGATATGGGCAGCTACTGGATGAGGAATGACTAGTGCAGGTTGGCACCTTCTCTCAAGGGTAGGTAGGTGGTGTAGTGGATAGAGCATAGCTTGGAGTTGTCAGGAAAACCTGATTTCAAATTTGGCCTCAGAGGCCTTAAACACTTAGTAGCTGTGTGATCAGGGGTAAGTCACTTAAACCTGTTTGCCTCTGTTTCCTCATATGTAAAATGAGCTGGAGAAAGAAATGATAAGTACAGAAAAACCCCAAATGAAGAGTTGGACGTGACTGAACACAAACCTCAAAATTATAGTCTTAGGCTGCCTAGCGCAGAAAGGTTAAGTGATTTTCATGGGGTCATATAGCCAGTATGTATTAGAGGATCTCTCTTCTCTATTCTCTCCCTCCCTCTCTCCTAGCAGGATTGCCTTTGGGAATTTGTATAGTGTATTTAAAAACCCCAAATTTATCTCTGAAACAAAGCCTCATCTTTCTAATACTATTATTCTGGTAATTCCAGCTGATGTGGGGCATTAGCATATCTGCATTGGTGGAGAAAATTTTCTCACTGAGAGCTCCCGACACTGATGAAATTACAGTTATGATTTTTAAAAAAATCTGGTGCTGTGTTACTAAATCATGGAATATTACAGTCCTCAAAGAAGTTAAATTTCGAGATGCCGAAAACAGAGAGGCCTTGTCTACAACACATTACAAAGTAAGAATTAAATAGAAGTGACATAAAGGAATGGACAGATGTACAATCAAAAATATTGGTCATAGAGTAGGAGCAGCACGAGATAACCGATGAATAAAGTACTCTTGTTAACTTGTGGAGGATTGACAAGAATTGTACAGGATTGGCAGATGTAGATAGGTTGTGATGTGCATCGTTGAATGGAGGATCCTCATCTGTGTGATAACATCCATTTAAAAAAGTTACATGTAAGATAGATATATATATATATATATAACATATAGACAAGTTATACATTTACATTATAAATTAAGTAATAGATTTCTCATATTTTTACTTTCTTCAGCCTTTTCTTTAGTCTTGTGATTTACCTTAGAATACTAATTTTTGCTTAATTTATTTGAATGTTTTTTATCATCACTTTCTCACATGAGGATGTCTCTTGGTAAATCGAATACCTTCCCCTTCCTCCTCCATTTCTTTTACTTCTCGTATTATAACTGCTTTGGTTGTTGTACAGCATTTTAAAATTGTATCAGTGCTTTTCTCACTTTAAATTTTTCATTGTTTTTATTTGTATTATTTAGAACAATTTTTCTCTTTGGTTTTTTTGTTTGCCTTTTTTATTTATGTAGTGAGGAGCTTGCATCCTTTTCATCCTCACACTTTGACGTTTTGGATCAGTCTTCCTAGCCTTTCCTAAAAGGATTAGACCAAGGAAAATTACTATTGCTATTATCTCATCCCTGGCTTTGAAATCTCACCACTTTTCTTGTTTTCTTAAGAAAGAGATATAGGGAATAGTGGGACTATCAGGATAAAAGGTCAATAACATTATTAGAAATGAAATTAAACATTTATTGGTTATCTACAATGTGTGAGACATTCTTCCAGGTCCTTAAGAATGAAAATCCAAAGATGTGTAAGACAGCTCCTGCCCTCAAGGAACCTTGTTTATCCTTTCTTTTGAAGTGGGCTAATGACATCATGGGTGATATCTTATGCATGAACTGGATTTAAGTGAGGCAGAAGTGTGCGAAGTCTTCATATTCTCTGTCTGTTCCAAAGTCCTCAAGGTTCAGTGGCAAGATAAAAGAATGATTGGCAATGGCTTGGGATGCAGTGGATGACCTTGGCATCTTTGATGTCTGACCATCCTCTAAGCACTCCCCAGCATCTGCTTCAGCCGCCTTCATGGGTGTTGGAACAGATTGTTCTGTCTGCCCGTGCCACCAGGAGAAGTCTTCACGTGCTTGGGGAAGATATCCCCCAACTTGGCAATAGTTTTGGGATCTGTCGGTTAACCTCGACGTGGTTTAGCCTGTCTGCTCGGATGGTTTCACTGGGGTGGGGCTGCTGCACATGCTACAGCTTATTGGAGCCACAGGTGAGAGTTGGGTGACAAGTAGAGACCAAAGGTGGACGAGCAGCCCTGAAAAGGGCTCAGCAAGCCCTCATACCAGAGGTGCTAGTCGTCCGTGAATACCCTATGCACCCCAAGGAATCTGCAACTTAGTAAAATTTAAAAAAATTATTAGGAAAAAATTCCATGGGATGAAATTTGCCCTCCAAAAATATATGTAATTTCCCTTATTTTTTAGATAAGAATGTCACAGAATAAAAGAATTTACCTTGCCTGTTCCCTCTTGGGAATTGAACACGTTACTTTCCAAATCTGGAATGATAGAAATGTTTATCAATTATCTTTCTCTATCTCTATGACTAACTTACCTAACAAGATACTCATTCTGTGCCTTTTGATTTAAAATAATGTTGAATGTATTTTTGAACAGTTGAACAATTCTCTTTTTTTGTTTGTTTTTTTGGAAACAATTCTTTTTGTTTTGATAGTAGTGGATGGGTTGAGTTTGTTGGAGAGAGCAGGGCAGAAAGAGAAAGGAGGTAGTTGTGAATTGCAATCTCTTATCTATTAGCTACAGTATGTGATGTGAATCAACAGTGCAGCAATAAGCCTCTTGGAAGAAAAGTAGGCATCTATATGCGTATGAGAAATGGTGTTTGAATTCCACTGATGAAAAAAATTGTCAATATAGTGAAAAAAGTCCCATGTTTTGTTGCATTTATAAAGGATTTAGGCTTTATTTAAAAGCAGTCATCACAGAAATCACTGTCCAGGATAAATAGTCATTCATCCAATTGCAACATGAGCTTGATCATCATAATTGCCTTAAAGTAACTAATAGGTAAATTTAAGATATGCTTTATAAGAACCAGAATTTTTTGAAATTCATTTTACAAGGGAATCTGCTGGCATTCCAGTAGTTACTGAAGAATTGATTTGGATAAATTCTGTTATTCAGGATTTGGTTGGATTGAACATAATGCCGAGCCTTCTTTCACATATGAAAAAAAATGCAGTGCCAATATGTGTTTCATGAATTAATGTGGTGATACAACTTCCAAAATGGAAGACAAGCTTCTGGAAATATAATTTTGCAAAATACAGAAAATTGCTACAAACTAGGGCATGATTGCAATTTAAGGGAAATGGAGCAGATAAATCTCTTTTAATGGTTTGGCTTAGTAGATGCAAGAAAAAAATACTCCATTATTTATTCCTTTTGGCTGGCTGAATTTATCAGGGGGAAAACCCACAGGACGTCTAGTCTCTGGTCATGCACATAAAATTGAAGAATCTCTTTTTTCCCCTCTGAAACCATTTTGGTAGCTTACAAAGATATAATACTACTTAATAATTAAGATAATTCAGGAGGGTGTTTCTCTTTTTCTATTTGTTCCATTATTTCCTACATTCTAGACAAATGAGTTCCCTCCAAGACATTTATAAATAGTGACTTCACTAACAGTACTTAGGGTAACTAGAAGGGGCAGAAAGAAGATCATAGATAAACTAGAATGGATCTTAGGGATTAACTAATCAAATCTGATTTTACAGCTAAGGAAACAAAGATTTGGAAAGGGGAAAACGACTTGCCCAAGATCAGCTTGATATGACTGCCTTAGTGATTGTCAGAGAAGAAAACAGAGTTTGACTAACCCCAATACTTTTGGAAAGGGTGCAAGTGGTCTAAAGTCAGTTAAAGTGATTTTTCTTTTCATAGACACCCTGAAATACCATCATCTGTAATATGAACTATCTGTAGGCTTTGAGGAACTTAATTTAGTAGAAAGTAATACTTCTTGCTCTGGGCCATAGGCAGTGAAAATCAAAAGTTAGAAATGAAATTTCATTTGAGAGACTTTTCAAATTTTAAACAACTTTTTTTTTTTTAAATCTAGAGCAGGGAATCTTAACTTTTGTGTGTCTTATGGACCCCTTTGAAATTTCTAGAATGTTTCAAAATGGATAAAATAAAGAATATTGAAGTGTTATCAGAATATTAAAAGTTCCAATTTCATGGACACCAAGTTAAAAACTCTTAGGGTATGGTGAATAAGATTTAGTTCACAGTGATATCTTTTGGTAGGATCATAGGATTTAGCACTGGAAGGCATTTTGGAAATAATCTATTCTAATCCCCACTCATTTGATGGATGAGTAAACAAAGATGAATGTTCAAGATCCACAGGTAATAAGTCAGAAAGGCATGATTTGAACCAGAGTCTTCTGATTCTAAGTCAGCACTCTTTACTCCAGTTATACAATAATTGCTTAGTTGAGAGAAAATACACGCATGCATATGCACATTTTTTGTTGTTCTCCTTCCAGTTTTAACCTTGGGATATCTTTGACTTAGATAAGTCTCTTTTTAAACTTTCTTTAAACTAGTTTTATCCTCTGCTTTTCTATGTTCTCTGAGGTATTAATGCTCATAATTTATCATTCTTCAAAGTATAAATATTCCAAAGTTATGTTTTCCTTGACTGCCATATCCTTCCAGTTGGCATGTAAGTCAAGTGCTTGCTGATCAAATGATTTTTAGGCTCTTTGTTCTCCTTGTTAAACCGTTTGATTTATATTTGTTAAACTTGCATATAAAATTATTAGGATGAGTATCTATGCCCATTCTTTCATCCATTCTTGTGTCATATTTAAATAGGTGAGATTGGAGTTGCCTTAATTGTTCATCATTATCTTTTTATTATTTTAATTTTAACTATGTGTACTTATTTTGATCTTTAACAAGTTAGAATTTGACTTAGCACAGACAGTTGATTTAGGAATGTCACAACCATAATGAACTATTTCCTGTTTGTTAAAATATATTCAATTTCATTTTGTGTGATGTCATTCTGTAATTCTGTGTTGACATGTCTAGTGTTTCCGATTATTTTCTGGAAGAAAATATTCATGATATATGGGTGTGAGGCTTCTTTGAGTGTATAAGTTTTTGACCACTCTCTTTTCTTTATTTCTAACCCATATTTTCCACAGATTTTTTTTGCTCCTTTCCCATTTGTGTTGAAGTAACTGATTGTCAAAGTATACATTAATTCAGATCATCTTATCCAATCCATAGAATTTCTCTTTCTCTTTGTTGTTTGCAGCTGATATTGGGAAAAAAGATTCATTTATTTTCAAGGTGATCTTTTTGCTAATATTTATGAACACTGTAATTATGAGATGATCACATATCCCATGAGATATTTCTTGTTGCCTTTGGGCATTTGATACAACGAAATCTGCTAAAGCCTTTATTTGTATCTCTAATTAGAACCTGTGAGCCATCTTTCCATTTAGATGCAAATTCCTTCTCCTAGTTTTTTTTATAGTAAAAATGTCAAGTTTGATAATATTCAGTTTTTCCAGTAGAATGTTTACTTTTAGATCATTGGGCTAGGTTCTCACATTTAGAGTACCATCCACTAAGTTAAAGTCTATACAGTATGTAAAAAACCAGGGGCTTCTTTACACTCTCTACCCCCTTTACTTTCACCCTACCACCATTGCAAAAGTAGAAAGGTACCAAACAGGAGCATTTTGTATTTTTATTTTTGTTTCATTGACTGCAATGGCCAAAGAGGTCTTCACCAAGTGGCCAGGCTACCACCTCTTTGTACTTTAGCTAGGCTAGTCCTAAGAAGAGAGACACATTCTGTTCTTAGGACCATACTCTAACTACTTCCATCGTGGTAGACCTGGAAGAACTAGAATTTCACTGGCAAAGCTTTGAAAATTCCAATGTCACTTCCACAAAAACATGAGGCATCAGAGTAGGGCTTTTGTGGCAGAAGCGATACCGATAATTTTCATTTTTACACATTAGAAAAAGGGTTATGTGACTTGCTCAGGGTCATATAGATAATATGTGTCAGAAGTAGTACTTGAACAAATGTCTCTTGACCTCACGCTTTTCATTTTTCTGTTGCATTATGCCCCTCTTCAGTGCTGAACCCATTAATCATCAAATGTCAATTACAGGATGTCAGAGTTTAAAGAGACATATATCATTTATTCGTTTATTCCTTTTATAAATTAAGAAATTGAGACCTGTTTAGGTTAAGTGTCCTGTCTAAAGTGACATAGCATCATAATAGTATTGAAATTTGAACTAGAGTCTCCTGAACTTCCAGGTCTCACTGATTTACAATCCAATGTTCTTTGCAGTATTCCCCTCAAATGCCCTATTATCCTATTCCTCCCTCAGTGCCACCCTCGTCCAGCTACAAGTGATCTTCTCTTCTGAACTCTATTAACATTTGGTTTGTCTGTCCCCATGATTCTAACTGATGATTACTACCAATGACATCTTTTTAACTCGGGAATGACTTAGAGAAAGTATTTTCAAACATCTACCATCTGTCAGCATATTTTTTTTCCCATTATAACTCCTTCCCTAGAAAAAGTCACATAAGCTTTTGAGTAGTGGGCAGGTTGGGTTGAGAAAAAAAACCTGGCATCTCCAGGGACATAGACACCACAACTCCCTTGAGAGTTATCAACCCCCAAAGAGGGTAGTCAGGTGATTATACAAATTTGCACAGGTAGGACATGTCCATGAGTTCTCCAGCTGTTGCCTGGCAACTCCTGCAAACCTCCTTTCACTTCGTCCTCTCTCACAAACTCAACACAGCATAGAATATTTCACAATCAGTTCTCCATAGAACATACCCACCCAGTTCCCACACCCTACTGGTCTTAAGTACCTTGGCTACTACAGTCCCAGATGGAAGGTCAAGGAAATTAGTGGGTTTTCAGGCAGCTGCTTTCAGTACAATCACAGAATCTCAGATTTGGAAGGACCTTTCAGTCCCTTGATCTAATCTAACCCCTATCCACACAAACATCCCACTAGAACATCCTCAGGAAGTGGTTATTCAGTTTTTGCTTGAAGACTTCCAATGAAGGTTAGGCATTCTACTCTTGGATCCTTCTAATTGTTAGGAAGTTTTCCCCTACATCAAACTAAAATTCCTCCGCTCCCCAGTTGCTTCTGGTTTTGCCTTCTGGAGCTAAGCAGAACAAGGTGATCTCTTTTTTCCAGCACAATGCTTGGCATATAATAGGCATTTTAAAAAGATTTGTTAATTGATTGACGGGCATTCATTCAAATAATTGAAGACAGCTGTCATGGCCACTCTTATTAATCTCTTCTCCAGGCCAATAGACACAGTACAGTGCAAGCCTCTTGGGATTATTTCTTAGGTGCTTCTTAGGCTTGTGCTGTTTTCTGCCTCTGTGCAGGGATGTAGCTGACCAAATAAGGGCTGATGATTTAAGCCAAAAACAAAGGGAAAGGGAAAAAACAGCCTATATTCTGCCAAGCTAGACAGAATAAAAACTATCTAGGATCCATTTTTAAAAATGGTGGAGATCCCAGCAATTCATGAGATACAAAAATCAAGAAATGATGTAGCCATTAAAAAAATTACCTCAGGTATTTATATATGACTCCCAAAGTACAGATAACAAATTGACTTAAATATTTTAAAGCACCAAGGCAAATTATACCTTCTACTTGTCACAAAGGATTGGCAGTTTGGAACTCATGATTAGACTGTGTCTTTGGAAGGATATCCTGTATTCAAAAGGAACAAAATTGATTAAAAAGGCTGTGGGGCAGCATTTTATATTAATTAGTGTGGTAAACCAGGAAATGAGGGAAGTAGTAGTTTTCCAATTTGCTGAGTATGAAGTAAAATCCCAGAGTTGTTTTGATTTGCATTTATCCTATTTTTATTCTTTTATCTGTAGCATTTTTTTTAAAGAAAATTGCCAATAGTTTGTAATGCTTCCTTTGAGAATTGTTCAAATCCTTTGGACATTTAACTATTAGGAGATGGATTTTAGGCTTACATATTGTCAGTTGTCTGTATATCTTAGTCCTTATCAGATATATTTGATGTATAGATATTTTTCCAAGTCTACCTCTTCCCTCTTTAATATAGTTGTATTGTTTATGTACAAGTTTTTCAATTTAACTTAATCAAAATTACTGATTTTATCTTTTGTAGTTGTCGCTATTCCTCTTTTGGTTAAAAACTCACCCCCTAGACATAGTTGTGAAAGGCATTCCATCTGTTTTTCTCCTATTCCTTCCTTCCTGCCTGCCTGCCTTCTTTCCTTCCTTTCCCTTCCTTCCTTCCTTCCTTCCTTCCTTCCTTCCTTCCTTCCTTCCTTTTCTTCCTCTCTCCCTCCCTCCTTCTCCCTCTCTCCTTGTGGGAAATCATGTAGATATGTGAGCTAAATCAGTGCTGCCAAACTCAAATAGAAAGGGGACCACTAAACATAAATAAGGATCTCTGTAGTTCACATATTAATTTAGAAAATGACATATTAATGTTATTTATGTTTTATTTATTAAAAATTTGCCAATTACTTTTAAGTTTGGTTTGGGCACACTTGCGAGCATGGCCTGCAGGCCAATTCAAATCTTGGGGCTGGATGATAATACAGTTAGATAGATTTGGAACTGGTTGAATAGCCAAACTCAAAAAGTGGTGATAATGGTTCAATGTCAAATTGCAAGAAGATAATCTGCTGGATATCTGGACACTGGAGTGTCCCAGGGACCTATACTTGTTTTTGTGCTTGCTAATATTTTTACTACTGATTTGGAAAAAGGTATAGATGGTATCTTGCTCATATTTGCAGATAACACAAAGTGGGTGTGGCTAACTAATACAAGATGATAGAGTCAGGAACCCAAACTATCTGGACATTTAGAACTTTAAACAAATCTAAGATGATGAAATACAATAGTAATATACTTAAAGTCTTATATTTGGATTTAAAAGAATCCCCTACAATATCATAACTAAAAGATGGGGGCAGACTTGCTAGAAAGCAGTTCATGTGAAAAAAAATATAGTACTAAAATCTCATTATGTGTCAAAAAGTATGATCAAGTAAACAAAAATATAGTGCAGTTTGGGGCTTCAATAAGGGAGACGTACTGGGCAGCTAGGTGCCACCATGGAAAGAGTGCTCAGCCTAGAGTCAGGAAGATTCATCTCCCTGAGTTCAAATTTGGCCTTAGACACTAGCTATGTGACCCTGGGCAAGTCATTTAACCTTGTTTGCCTCAGTTTCTTCATCTGTAAAATGAGCTAGAGCAGGAAATGGCAAACTACTCCAGTATTTCTGCCAAGAAAACCCCAAATGGGGTCATTAAGGGTTGAGCACAACTGTAAATGACTGAATAACAACAAGGGAGGCATGGTTTCCAGGCAAGAGTGATGGCCACTTCATATTTTGCCCTGGTCAAATGATATTAGGAATATTGTGTTTTTATCTTTGTCTCAGCAGCATATGGTAAGTGCTTAATAAATTCTAGTGATCAGTGAATGAAGTATTGGGGAAAACAAAGTGGTTTTGAAGAAAATGCTTAACATCAGCATTTCACATCATATATCACAAAAAAGTAAAAAGATACATGAGTTAAATATATAAGATTACATCATTAAAAAATGGAGAATGGAAGTACCTTTTCTGACTATAGTTAGAAGGAGAATACATAACCATATAAAGAATGTGGGAATTAAATAAGACAAAACAAAGAAGTTGATTATATAAAAGGAAGCTTTTGTAGGAACAAAATCAATGCAACTAAACTAAGAAGTGAAGCTCTTGAATGGGGAAAAATGTCTTTGTATCAAACATTCCTGATAAAAGTCTCATATCTAAGGTTAGCTGGTACAAATATATGACTATGAATTATTCCCCAATAGGCAAGTGGCCAAATGGTATCAACAAAGTTTTCAAAAGAATTGCAAACTAGAACATCCATATTAAAAAAAAATGCTCCAAATCTCTAATAATAAGAGAAATGCAAATTAAGACAATTCTTTGATTTCATATCATGCCCATCAAATTGGCAGTAAATAGTGCCATAGGAACTATGGGAAGATAAACATAGGGCCAATTGGTTCGACCATTCTCGAAAACAATTTGGAATTACTTACAGTAATTAAGCTGATGATACCTTGACCCAACAAATTCATTATTAGACATGTCCCCAAAGAAACAAGAGAAAGAAATGTTTCATACATAAAAATATTCAAACCAGCACATTTTGAGTTAGCAAAAAAAAAAAATAGGTTTTCACTAACTGGAGAATGGCTATATAAATTGTTGTATGTGAATGCAAGAGAATACTGTTACATTTTAAGAAATGATGGATATGAGGAATTTATAGAAACATGAGAAGATTTGTATGAATTGATACAAAGTGAAGGAAGCAGAAGCAGGATGCTAATATACACCATGACTACAATAATGTGAATCAAAACAAACCTATAGATCAAAGGAATGATTAATATTGGTTCTGGAGTATGGTTGGTGACATATACCTTCATCATGGCCAAAAAAGCTAATTCTATCACAGGCTTCAATGAAAGGCATAGTTTCTAGGCAAGTGATAGACTTTTTGTACTCTGATCTGCTTGGACTATACCTGTGGTTTTGTGTTCAGTTCTGGGCAAGGCATTTTAGGAAGAACAATGATAAAACTGAAGAGCATTCAGGGGTTTATCATGAAGACGCTGAAGAAGAGCATCAAATTCATGCCAAATGTACGTCATTTGAAAGAAGTGGGAATAAGAAAAGAAGACTTGAGGGAGAAACCATGCTCGTATTTTAAAGGCTGCCATGTGGAAGAGGAATTAGACTTGTTATCTTTGGCCTGAGAGAGCAGATTGGCTGCAAAAGATGGAAGCTGCATAGAGTCAAATTTTGACAAGATATTAGGAAAAACTTCCTAATAATTAGAGCTATCCCAAAATGGAATGAGCTATCTTTGGAGTTAGGGAGTTTTCTTTTTCTGGAATTAGTCTTCAAGTGAAGGCTGGATGACTCCTTGTTGGAGATGTATAAGAGTTTCTTTGTCAGGTATAGTACCAGCTCAGTTAACTAGATAATCTGTGAGACCCATTCCAAATGTGATCCTGTGAGCCTATATGTTAATCAGCCATCCCAGTTGCTTGAGGTGTGCAAAAGGCACTCTGTAAGGTACAGTGACTAGCAGATGAACCTAGCTTCTGACAGTGAAGATAAAAATTATCAGATGCAATAGTATAGACTTATTATTCCTTCATATTCATGTTAAATTACCTAAAATTTTTTTTAAAAGCATTTAAAAATATTTGATTTTTTTTAAAAGTGCTACATATAGAACTTCTGGAGGCAGAACCAAGATGGAGAATAGAGAATAGAGAAAGCACTCAGCTAAGCTCCCTCAATAATTTTAAAACAACACCTCTAATTGAATTCTGGAGTGGCAGAGGCAACAAAAGGTCAGAGTGAGACTTCCAGCTCAAGACAACATAGGAAGTCAGAAAGCGAGATCTGTGACATGGGCATGGAGCTGGCCTGGAGCCTACGTGCATGAAACGCCAGTGGTAGCACTAGCTGGTGGTGACAGAAGCAGCAGCAGCTTCAGGAGCTCTCAGGCCAGAGGGGACCTGGCAACTGGTCAGAAACAAGTTACAGTGTACCCCTGTGTTAGCACTGGATGCAGGACCAAACCCCGTTTGGCAGCTTCATTGCCAATACCCACTTCTGGGTCATAGTTCAAGGGCAGAGAAGAGCATATTTGATCAAAAGGGAATGGAGGTCTTGAGGGGCAATATCACCTCTGGTCCCAAGGGAGGAGGGACTCTGAGAAGCATTACTGAAGGCCCTCCTTGAGTAAAGACCAGAATGAAGGCCAAGAAGCAGGGATCACACCCTTTCCCATATCAGACCACCTTGGAAACACTGAAAACTCCCAAATCCACAGAACAGAAAAACAGTAGTGTGGAAAAAGTCTGAGGCTTGAGACAGTGCCCCTTCCTCCCAACAATAGGGAGCAGAACTCAACATTAATATAGAGTTCCAAATCAATAAATAAGTAGGAAAATCAGCAAACAAGAACAACTAAAATGAACCTGACTAAACAAAACTACTGTATGACAGGGAAGATCAAGACACAAACTCAGAAGACAATGTAAGCAAAATAGCTATAAGCAAAGAAAGATGGAAAGATGGAAATTGGACACAGGCCCAACTAGAATTCTTGGAAGAACTTAAAAAATGATTTTCAAAATCAAATAAGACAGGTAGAGGAAAAAATAAGTAAAGAAATTAAAAGAAGATTAGGAAAAACAATTAACAGCCTGGAAAAAGAGGCACAGAAATTTACTCATATGAAAATAATACCTTAAAAAACAGAATTGGCCAAATGGAAAAAGAGGTAAAAAAATTTACTCATGAAAATTACTCCTTAAAAATTAGAATTGGGCAAATGTAAAAAGGAGTACAAAAGCTCACTGAAGAAAATAATTCCTTCAAAATTAGAATTGGACAAGTGGAAGCTAAGGACCCCATGAGATACCAAGAAAAAGTAAAACAAAGTCAACAAAATTGAGAAAATTGAAGAAAAGGTGAAACTTCACTGAAAAAAACAACTGACCTGGAAAATAGATTGAGGAGAGAAAATTTAAAAATTATTGGATCAAAAAAAAAAAAGAGGCATTGATCAAAACCATGATCAAAGAGAGCCTAGACATGGTGTTTCAAAAATTATCAAGGAAAACTGTCTTGATATTCTAGAACCAGAGGATAAAATAGAAAGTGAAAGAATCTACCTATGACCTCCTGAAAGAGATCCCAAAATGAAAACTCTTAGGAATATTGTGGCTAAATTCTAGAGCTCCCAGGTCAGAGAGAAAGTACTTCAAGAAACCAGAAACCATTTAAATACTGTGGAGCCACAGTCAGGATCACAAAAGATTTAGCAGCTACCATGTTAAAGGAACAGAGGGCTTGAAATATAATATTTCAGAAGGCAAAAGAGCTGGGATTACAACCAAGAATGGCTTACTCAGAAAAACTGAGTATAATCTTTCTAGGAAAAAATGCACATCAAGCATTCTTGATGAAAATACTAGAACTGAATAGAAAGTTGGACTTTGAAATACAAGACAAGCATAAAAAAGTAAACATGAAAGAAAAATCATAAGGGACTTAATAAGCTTAAATTGTTTACCTTTCTATTTGTAAAGATGATACATATATCTTCTAAGAACTTTATCATTAGTAGGGCAGTTAAAAGAATTCCACATAGAAAGAGGGTTCAGGAACAAGTCAATCATGTTGGGATATCATGATGTTAAAAAAATGGGTAGGTGAGAAAGAGGGATGCCTTGGGAGAAGGGGGAAAAGAGAAGAAGAATGGGGAAAATTATCACAAATAAAAGAGCCACACAAGGAAGAGCTTTTACATTGGAGGGGAAAATGTTGGGAAGCTGAGCAGGCAATTCTTAAATCTAACTCACATCTGAATTGGTTCAAAAAGGAAAAATGTATACATGATCAATTGGTCATAGAAATCTATCTTACCCAACAGAAAGTGGGAGAGGAAGGAAATGAGAAAAAGTGGTATTGATTAAAGGGAAGGAAGATAAAAGAAGGCAGTGGTCAGAAGCAAAACAAACTTTAGAGGAGGGACAGGATAAAAAGAAGAATAAACAGAAAAAATTAAATTCAGGGAAATGCACAGTTAGTAATCATAATGGTGAATGTGAATGGGATGAACTCACCCGTAAAATGGAAGCAGATAGAATGGATTAGAAACCAGAATTCAACAATATGTTGCTAACAAGAGACACTTGAAACAGAGAGACACACAGAGTTAAAATAAAGGGGTTGGAACAGAAATTATTATGTGTCAAGCTGAACTAAAAAAAAGAAAGGGGTAGCAATCATGACCTCAGAAAAAGCAAAAGTAAAAATAGATCTAATTAAAAGGGATAAGCAGGGAAACTATATCTTGTTAAAAGGAACCATAGACAATGAAGTAATATTAATAATAAACATATATACAGTAAATGGTGTAACATCCAAATTCTTAAAGGAAAAGTTAAATGAATTATAGGGGGAAATAGTTAAACTGTACTAGTAGGGGACCTCAACTTTCCCTTCTCAGAATTAGATAAATCTATTGAAAAAAACCAAACAAACAAGCAAGAAGTCAGGGAGATTAGTATAATCTTTGAAAAGTTGGATATGATAGCCCTCTGGAGAAAACTGAAAGAGAATAGAAAGGAGTATACATTTTCTCATCTATACATGGCAACTTCACAAAAATTGACCATGTATTAGGGCTTAAAAGCAGAAATATTAAATATACCCTTTTCAGACCATAATGCAATAAAAATTACATTTAATTTTTTACCATGGAAGCATAGATTAAAAGTTTATTGGAAACTAAATAATCTAAATCCTAAAGAATGAGTGAGTCAAAGAACAAATCAAAGATTTGTTCAATCAATAATTTCATTGAAGAGAATGATAATAATGAGACAACATACCAAATTTTGTGGCATGCAACTGAAGCAGTACTTATGGGAAATTTTATATCTCTAAATGTATACATCAATAAAAGAGAGAAAGAGGAAATCAATGAATTGGATGTGCAACTAAAAAAACACTGGAAAAAGAACAAAGGAAAAATTCCCAATTAGACACCAAAATGGAAATCCTGAAAATCAAAGGAGAGATTAATAAAATTGAAGTTTTTTAAAAAAGCATTGAACTGATAAATAAAAGTTGGAGTTGGATTTATAAAAAAACCAATAAAAAAGATAAACGATTGATTGATTTGATTTAAAAAAGAAAGAAGAAAAACAAATTACCAGTGTTAAAAATGTAAGGGGTGAATGCATCACCAATGCAGATAAAATTAAAGTAAGTATTAAAATTATTTTGCCCAATTATATGCCAGTAAAACTTACTGCTGCTATACCTATTTTTGTATATATAGGTCCTTTTCCTTTTTTTTTTAATCTCTTTTGGAATAAAGACCTAGTAATGCTATTGTTGGGACAAAGGGTATGCAATTTTATAGCCCTTTGGGCATAGTTCCAAATTGCTCTCCAGAATGGTTGGACTAGTTCACAGCTCCACCAACCGTATTAGTGTCCCAATTTTTTCACATCCCCGTCAACATTTGTCATTTTCCTTTTCTGTCATATTAGCCAATCTAATAGGTATGAGGTGGTACATCAGAGTTGTTTTAATTTGCATTTCTCTAGTTAGTAGTGATTTAGAGCATTTTTTCATTTGATTATAGATAGCTTTGATTACCTTGTCTGAAAACTGCTTGTTCAAATCCTTTGACCATTTATCAATTAGGGAATGACTTGTATTCTTATAAATTTGATTCAGTTCTCTATGTATTTGAGAAATGAAACCTTTATCAGAAACACTTTCTGTAAAAAAACTTCTCCCAGTTTTCTGCTGTTCTTCTAATCTTGACTACATAGGTCTTGTTTGTGCAAAACCTTTTTAATTTCATGTAATCAGAATTATTCATTTTACATCCCATAATTCTCTCTGTTTCTTGTTTGGTCATAAATGCTACCTTTATCCATACCTCTTACAGGCATATTTTTCCATGTTTTCCTAATTTCCTTTTGATTTTTCCCTTTATGTCTAAATCATGGACCCATTTTGACCTTATCTTGGTATAGAGTGTGAGATATTGGTCTATGTCTAATTTCTGTCAAACTGCTTTCTAGTTTTCCCAGAAATTTTTGTAAAATAGTGAGTTCTTACCCCTAAAACTTAGATTTTACATTTATCAAACTCTGATTGCTATGGTCATTTACTACTGTGTATTGTGTACCTAATCTATTCTACTGATCCACCACTCTTTCTTGGCCAGTACCAGATTGTTTTGATGATTAGTGCTTTATAATACCACTTGAGATCTGGAACTGACAGGCCACCTTCCTTCACATTTTTTTTCATTGATTCTCTTGTAATTCTTGACCTTTTGTTCTTCCAGATGAATTTTTTATTATTTTTTCTAGCCCTGTAAAACATTTTTGGTAATTTAATTGGTATGGCACTAAATAAGTAAATTAATTTTGGTAGAATTGTTATTTTTATTAAGTTGGCTCACCTACCCATGAGCAATTAATATGTCTTCAGTTGTTTAGGTCTGACTTTATTTGTGTAAAAAGTGTTTTGTAATAGTGTTCATAGTTCCTGTGTTTGTCTTGGCAGGTAGATTCCTAAGTATTTTATATTATCTGCAATTATTTTTATTGAAATTTCTTTTTCTATTTCTTCCTGCAGGGTTTTGTTGGTAGTATATAGAAATGCTGATGATTTATGTGGGTTTATTTTATATCCTGCAGCTTTGCTGAAGTCATTGTTTCAACTAGTTTTTTTAGTTGACTCTCTGAGATTCTCTAAATATACCATCATATCATCTGCAAAGAGTGATAGTTTTATTTCTTCATTGTCTATTCTAATTCCTTCTATTTCTTTTTCTTCTCTTAATACTATAGCTAGCATTCTAATACATTATGGAATATTAGTGGTGATAATGGACGTCCTTGTTTCACCCCTGATCTTATTGGGAAGACTTCAAGTTTATTCCTTTCACAGATAATGTTTATTCTTGGTTTTAGATAGATACTACTTATCATTTTATAGCAAAGCTCCATTGATTCCTATACTTTCTAGTGTTTTTTTAGTAGGAATGGATGTTTTAGTTTGTCAAAAACTTTTTCTGCATTTCTTGATAAATGATTTTTTTTGGTTATTAAATATGGTCAGTTATACTGATAGTTTTTCTAATGTTGAACCAGTCCTACATTTCTGGTATAAATTCCACCTGGTCATAAAATCTTTGTGATATAATACTGTAATCTCCTTTCTAGTATTTTATTTCAAGTTTTTGCTCCTATATTTAAGGAAATTGCTCTAAAGTTTCCATCACTGTTTTTCTCTCTGTGGTTTAGGTGTGTCATAAAAGGAATTTAGTAGAACTCCTTTGCCTATTTTTCCAAATAGTTTATATAGGATTGGAATTAATTGTTCTCTCAGTGTTTGGTAGAATTCACTTGTGAATCCATCTGTTCCTGAGGATTGTTTCTTAGGAAGCTCATTGATGGTTTTTTCAATTTCCATTTGCAGATAGGGTTATTAAAGTATTCTATTTCCCTTCTGTTACTTTGGGCAACTTATATTTTTGTAAATACTCATCCATTTCACTTAGAGTGGTAGATTTATTGGCATATAAATGGACAAAGTAGCTTCCAATAATTGTTTTAATTTCATCTTTATTGGTGATGCATTCACTCTTTTCATTTTTGATTCTGATAATTTGGGTATTTTCCCTCTTTTTTTAAAAAAATCAAATTAATCAATGACTTGTCTATTTTATTGTCCCCCACCCCCACCATAAAACCAGCTCCTAGAGATTCATTAGTTTAATGGTTTTCTTACTTTCAATTTTAACCTCTCTTTTGATTTTTCAGGATTTCCAATTTTGTTGAAAAGGGGAATTTTAATATGTTGTTTTTCTAGTTCTTTTAGTTGCATGACCAATTCATTGATCTGCTCTTTATTTTATTAATGTGTTTATAGATATAAATTTTCCTTTAAATATTGCTTTGGCTGTATCCCACAAATTTTGGTATGTTGTCTCGTCATTCTCTTTATTAATTTTTAATCTATATTTCCATGTCCCTTTATTGAAAGTAATTTTTATTGCATTATGATATGAAAAGGATGCATTTAATATGTTTGCTTTTTTGCACTTGGTTGTGAGGATTTTCTGCCATGATTACATGGTCAATTTTTGTATAAGTGCTATATACCACTGATAAAAAAGTGTACTCCTTTTTATTCCCATTCAAGATTCTCCAGTGATCTATAATATCTAGTTTTTTCTAAAATTCTACTCATCTCTTTAACATCTTTCTTGGTTTTTTTTTGGGGGAGGGTTAGATTTAATTAGTTCTGAGAAGGGAAACTTGGTGTACCCCACTAGTATACTTTTACTGTCCATTTCCTCCTGTAACTTATTTACCTTTTCCTTAAAGAATTAGGATGCTATACCATTTGGCACATATCTATTTAGTATTAAAAATCCTTCATTGTCTATGGCACCTTTTAGCAAAATATAGTTTCCCTGCTTGTCTCTTTTAATTAGATCCATTTTTGCTTTTGCTTTGTCTGAGATCATGATTGCTACCCCCCCTTTTTTTTTGCTTCAGCTGAAGCATAATAGATTTTCCTACAGCCCCTTACCTTTATTCTGCATGTGTCTCTCTGTTTCAAGGATGTTTCTTGTAAGCAACATATTGTAGGATTCTGTTTTTTTAATCCATTTTGCTATCTGCTTCTATTTTCTGGGTGAGTTCATCCTGTTCACATTCATGGTTATGTTTACTGTGTATTTCCCTCTGTACTATCTTTTCCCTCTGTTTATCCTTCTCTCTCTCTCTCTCTCTCTCTCTCTCTCTTTCTCTCTCTCTCTCTCTCCCCACCTTGTCCCTCTTCAAAGGTATTTTGCTTCTGACTACTGCCTCCCCTAATCTGCCCTCCCACTTTTAACCCCCCAATTCTCTTATTCCCTTTTTTCCTACTTCCCTGTAGGGTAAAATAAATTTCTATACCCAACTGTGTGTGCATGTTATTCCCTCTTGGAGCCAATTCTGATGAAAGTAAGGTTCAAGCATTGCCTAGCCCCTCCCCATCTTCCCCTCCATTATAAAAGCTCTTTCTTGCCTCCTTTATGTGAGATAATTTACCTCATTCTACCTCTCCCTTCCCCTTTCTCCCAGTGCATCCCTCTTTCTCCCCCATTAATTTTATTTTTTTGAAATCATCCCATCATAGCCAACTCACACCCATGTCCTCTGTCTTTGTATACTCCTTCTAATGCCCTAATAAAAGTAAAGGGAGTCATGCATATCATCTTCCCGTGTAGGAATGTAAACAGTTTAACCTTATTGAATCCCTTATGATTTCTCTTTCCTGTTTACCTTTTTTATAGTTTTTTGAATCTTGTATTCAAAAGTCCAATTTTCTATTCAGCTCTGATTTTTTTCATCAGGAATGCTTGAAAGTTCTCTATTTCATTAAATATCCATTTTTTTCCTCCTAAAGGATTATATTCAGTTTTGCAAGATAGGTGATTCCTAGCTCCTTTGTCCTCTGACATCATATTCCAAGCCTCTGATCCTTTAATGTAGAAGCTGCTAAATCTTTTGTTATCCTGACTGCGACTCCACAATATTTAAATGGTTTCTTTCTGGCTACTTGCAATATTTCTCCTTAACCCAGGAGCTCTAGAATTTGGCTATAATGTTCCTGGGGAGTTTTCATTTTGGGATGTCTTTCAGGAGGTGATAGGTGGATTCTTTCCATTTCTATTTTACACTCTGGTTCTAGAATATCAGGGCAATTTTCCTTGATAATTTCTTGAATTATGATGTTTAGACTTTTTGTTTTATAATGGCTTTTAGGTAGTCTAATTCTCAAATTATCTCTCCTCTATCTATTTTATCAAATAAGTTCTTTTTCCAATGAGATATTTCACATGTTCTTCTATTTTTTTTCATTCTTTTGATTTTGTTTTGTTTCCTGCTGTCTCATGGAGTCATTAGTTTTTACTTGTCCGATTCTGATTATTAAGGAATTATTTTCTTCAGTGATCTTTTGTACCTACTTTTCCATTTGTCCAATTCTACTTTTCAAGGAGTTTTTTGCTTCAGTGAATTTTTGTACATCTTTTTCCATTTGACCAATTCTGCTTTGTAAGGAGTTCTTTAGTGAATTTTTTGTGTTTGTTTTACCATTTGACCTATTCTGTTTTTCAAGGTGTCATTTTTTTCAGTTTTTTTTTGAAGGGTCTCCTTGGTTTACCAAGCTGTTAACTCTTTTCCACAGTTTTCTTGCATCACTCTAATTTCTTTTTCTCAATTTTTCCTCAACCTCTCTTATTTAATTTAAAAAATCCTTTTTTGAGGTCTTTTTTTTTTTGGTTTGGGTTTTTTTTTTGACATTGTTTTCTTTTGTTTGTGTTTTGATCTTCCCTGACACTATAGTAACTTTATTAAGTCAGGCTCTTGTAATGTTGTTTGCTCATTTTTTCCAGCCTATTTCTTGAGTTTTAATTTTATGTTTAAGTTGGGCTCTGCTTCCACAGTGGAGGGAACATCGTCCCAAGCTTCAGGGCATTTGTGCAGCTGTTTTCAAAGCTAGTTCTGGGGATCTATAAGTTTTCAGTTCTTCCTAGGTGATATGATCTAAGGAGAGATGTGGACCCTGCTTTCTTGGCTTGTGCTCTGCTCTGAGAGCGACCACAAGTACTCTTTTCCACTTTGGAACTATGAAGTGTTCCCATTCCTGCTAGTGCTCTTCCTTGCCCTGGGATTGTGATCAGGAATAGTGTATGGGTAATTTAACAGGGTCCTACTCCCAGTGCTAGCAAAGGGTCCCTTATAATCTCCTTCTGACCAGTTGTCTGACCCCCTTATCATCTATAGGCTGAGAGCTCCTGTTGGAAGCCACTTATGCTGATTAAGTCACCACTGAGACCTGCTGTTAGCAGGGCTCAGCCCGGATTGGATTGTGCTCGACTCCCACCCCAGTGAGACAGACATTTCTTGTGAATCTTCTAGGTTGTCTTTGACTAGAAAATTATTTCACCTTACTCTTATGTTGACTCTGCTGCTCCAGAATTCATTTTGAGGAATTATTTTAAAGTTCTTTAGAGAGGAATTTGGGAGAGCCCAAATGAGTCCCTGCTTTTACTCTGCCCACGCATCCATTTTTTCTTATAACACGGAAGTATTCCATTACATTTATGTATCACAATTTGTTTAATACTTGGAATGGGCTTTCTCTTTCTCTTAAAAAAAAGTGCTACATATAGACTAACACAATTAGATAACTCTTGGAATGTTTGACTTCCTTCATAACTCAGCTCATGTACTGTTTGCTAAAGGAAGATTTCCTGATCCCTCTAGTTAGTAATGCTCATAATCTTTTCAAAGTAGCATTACTTAATTCATGACAAAGCACTTCTTAGGTGATTATTATCTGCCAAACTTCCCTAAGCACTGGAGATAGAAATTAAAAAAAAAAGTCCTTGCCCTCAAGTAATTTACATTCTAATTTGTAATTACTATAAGAGGGTTCAGCCCCAGGGTAGATAGTAAGGCTTAGTGATCTGTTTATGTGTTATATCTCCTCCAATAGAATGCAAGCTCCTTGAGGGAAGAGACTATTTTTTGTTTTGTGTTTTTATTGCATGCCCCTATCTACCACTGATCCTTGTGGTAATCAGTGCTTATAGGATTGAATTTACTAAATCAGGAAAATAAACATCACATTATATGTCTTGCACTGAATGAGCTCCTTTGAAGGCTTTAGGGAAATTCATTATCCCTCTTTTCCTCTACAATTGATTTCTTATGTTGTTTGAAAAATTATTGCTCCACAATGTTTATATTCTTCAGGGTTTCACTGTTCTTACTGGTACTTGTGAGATAGATGAAATTCTGTATTTTATGTGTAAGCCTGCTTAGCCTCAGAAGGAATGTTTCTACATTATTTTACACTTAGCAAATCTAGATGATCTATGGTGCCTTTCCAAAGAAATGTATAGAATAAGAGATTCTGTAATTTAGCTGAGTGAGTAACTCTAATTCCTGGTTGAAAGTCAGTCACTTGAAATAGTGAAAGGG
Organism: Vombatus ursinus; assembly: GCF_900497805.2. Lineage (NCBI taxonomy): Eukaryota > Metazoa > Chordata > Mammalia > Diprotodontia > Vombatidae > Vombatus > Vombatus ursinus. The sequence continues at coordinate 11,650,127 of NW_020954598.1, forward strand.
ACTTACAGGAAAGTGACATTTTATATTATTTAGATTCAGATAAACAGTGCACTAATCATCTCCTCTCCTCTTCTCTCTTCCCTTTCCCTCCCCTCCTTTCCTCTCCTCTCCTCACTTCTCTCCTATTCTTTACTCTCCTCCCCTCTCCACTCCTCCCCCCTCTTCACCTTTCTTTCCTCTCCTCTCTTTTCCTCTACTCTATGGCAAACTCTGTCATGTCACTGACAGCTTCAAAACATTGGTTAGTTTAATGCTATTTTCCCATAGAGAAGGATTATTTCTCATTATCAACAGTTCTGTGTCTGTGTTCTGAGGTTGCCTGCATTTTAAAAGGAAATTGATGTACAGTAAATGTCCTCAGTAAAGAAAGACCTGGGGACTACAATGCAGTTTTTATAGGGGAAGCAGATGAATTGTTTTATTTTATAGTTTTCCACTTGAATGAATGAATAAATAAATGAATGAATGAATGAATGCCCTTGATGTCTGAATAAAGTTCTGTTTGAGTAGTAACTGATGATATAATGATCTGTATACACAGTGTTAGTCTGAAAATAGAAATTTGTAGGTTAGATTTGTGGAGCTAGAAGGAACCTGAGAGGTCCAGTTCCTTCTTTTTATAGATGAAGAAATTGAGACCCAGAGAAATTAAATAATTTGCCCAAAGGCAGACAAGTAAGTAAGTGGCAGACCTGAAACTTGAACCCATGTTTCCTGACTTGAGATCTTGTAACTTTTTCTGCTAAACCATGCTCTAAAATTGGGGAGGATAAAAAAAAGGGATAAGAAAAAAAGATGTTGTATCATCTAGGGTCTCAGTCTTAATACCATTCTTTGGGATGGCTGATAGAAAAGAGCAAGAAAGTTTAAAAAAAAAAGTGATAGAACCCATTAAAACAGCTAGCATGGAACTGCCCTTGGTTTTGTCAAATCGTTTTGTTTGAACCAGTTTTGACTGGCCTGGAACTTATTGAAGTTAATATGATTTCACCTCTTCCTTGGTCCTATGCTATTGCTTTCTTTAAAATAATTTTTTTTTAAATTTATGAACTTATATGCCAGCAATGATCCGGAAGATTTTACACCAAGCTGGAAAGCTTCTAAAATGCTTTTGATGCTGTCATTCACAGAGTAATGAGACTGAAGCTTCTCATGAAGACCACCCTCTGAGATATGTAAAAGGGTTGTGATCTGCATTGGTAGAGAGATTACCCTCACTGACAAATTCATAGATTCTTGACAGAGAATTGGCTGGTGTAGATTTAATATAAATGTGGGTGTACAACATACTGACAAAAAAAAACATGACTTCCTATCTTGGATCCAAGTCAGTTTGTTAATATCTATTTCCCTAGATAATCCAGAGTGGTAACCAAAGAAACATAATAGATTAATGTTTGATAAATGAAAGCTCACAAAACAATGGGGAAGGAATTAATTATTCAATGAATAATGACAGCTAGGTAGCACAGTGGATAAAGCACTGGGCCTGGAGTCAGGAAGCTCTGAATTAAAATTTGACCTTAGACATTTAATAACTATGTGACCCTGGGCAAATCACTTAACCTCTACCTCAGTTTCCTCAACTGTAAAATTGGCATCATAGCACCTAACAAAGGATTGCTGTCAAGGTCAAATGAAATATTATTTGTAAAGTGCTTTGCCCAGTGCCAGGCACAGATACTTAATAAATGCTTGTTCCCTTCCCCCTCTTCCCTCCAATAACATTTGTAAGGGAAAATATATAGCAGTATGGCAAAAAGGTATTGAATCCACATCTTACAAAATGTTTACTTCAATGCTTACTCTTCAGTGGATCTGTGATCTTATTGATACACACACACACACACACACAAATATATGCCTTCCATTATTGCAGATCACAATTCATCCACCCTTTCTCATCTTGTGTAATTATGGTCCTTGTTTTCCCACAGTTCTTACACAGAGGATCTACTCAGTGTGCCAGGAATTTTCCCCCCAGGGTTTTTTTTTTTTAAACATCGTATGGGTACTAGTGCAACACTTGGGTTGTTTTATGGATTTATTAGCACTGCTCTGGTCCACCTCCTTTTCTGGTTCAGGTATAGTGCCTATTCTTGATATATGAAGTCATGTACTAATCCAATATCCTGGCTTTCCAACTGTATGACAATAGGCTGGACAATTAACATTTTTCATGAAGTTAGTTTTTCCTGTACGGATCATTAGTCTAATCTTTTGAGTTTGTGGATCTCATTAAGCAAGATTTCAATTTGATGGGGCTTGGTACATTCGTCCACAAATATAAGCAATCTAAAGGACTTCACTGGAGGACTTCTATCAGAAATTTAATTAGTTTCTTCATCTGCATAACAAAGGGGTTGGATGAGGTGACCTCCAAAGTCTCTTTCCACTCTTAATCTATGAGCCTATGCTGCTTTTCCATTTGAACTCTGCACAGAACATCCTCCATGACAGTGGAGCCCATACATGTCACTGTTTAATACTTAGGCAAGAATCTGAGGGTCATTGAACTGAGTTATTTCTGTGATTCTTTTTATTAAATCTTGTATGATTGTAACATGTATGAGAGACATCTGGTTTCAGGTGACACTTTAATGTTGCATTTTGTTCTCCCAAGTCAAAAAATTTTTTGTAATCAATAAACAATAAATAGCAGGATTTGTTTCATAGTTTTAAAAAATTATGAACAGTCAACAAAAAACATAAAATATTTCCATATATAAAGGATGGAAAAAGAGGATTACATGTGACACTTTGAATCTATCACTTGTTTGTTTTCTTGAAGAATCTGTCAAATTTAACATGGCAATATCAACACTGTCTTTCTTGTCTGTGCTCCCTTCTGAATTTCTTCCTATTCAATTCTTCTGTGTATTCTTTAAATGTTTCATTGATGGTCCAGAGATTGTCTTTCCTAAGGTCATATAGGTAGTAAGCATCAGAGTCAGAATTTGAACCCCTGATCTCTGACTTGAAATCAAGTACCCTTTTTACTATACCACATTGCCTCCCAGTGAAGACATAAGGGGCTACCAATTCTCCAAGAAAAACAGCATCAAGGGAGAAGATCAAAGGGTCATGGCATTAGGAATCACAGCAAGGGGTTAGGAAAGCAGAGAGTAGACAATGAAGGTGTGTTAAGAATGAGTAGAATATCATAGAAGCCCATCAATGAGTCCTTGTGGAGTTCCGGGTTCTAAAGATTTTCATGAAAAGAGGAGGTACCTATGTGGCCTGAATGGGTTAGACATCCCCTCTTTGGAGGAGGTATCACAGGATCATAGATTTAGAGCTAGAAGGGATTGTAGAAGTCATCCACTCCAACTCTCTTTTTTACAAATGAGGAAACAGAGGCACAGAGAGGTTAAGTGACTTGCTCAGGATCACACGGCAAGCAAGGTGACTGAGGTGAATTTTAAACTTGGTTGTTCCTGAGTCTGAGTTCAGTACCTGGATGCCATGTTGTTGTCTCAGACAATTGGTCCAGGGGGATCTTAAATCCCTTTTCACTCAAAGATTCTGTAATTCTATGATAGAATTAAATTCAATTGTATCTATTTATATTCTATCATTAAATTCAATTAAAAGAATTAAATTCTATCTATCTATCTATAATTCTATGCCTTTTTAGATATTTTCTCCCTTCCTAGAAAGGGAGGAGGTTCTTGGGAAACAGAGTAATGACTAGGTTGTTTTTTTCCCCCTCAAAACTATAAAATGATGGGACTATAGGTCTAGAAGTATCATAGAGGTCATCTAGTCTAACTGCATCATTTTACAGATCAGGCAGCTGAGAACTACTTAGGTTAAATAATTCACCCAAGTTAACAAAAAACAAGCATCAGAGATGGATTTGAACCCAGGTCCTCTAACTCTGGAGTCCTTTGTCTTTCTAATGTACAATTAGACTTGGTAATTACTGGTCTCTTCTAGTTCCTAAGGCATGATGCATGTACATTTATTTTTCCCTGCTGTGTTGAACTGCTTTTGTTACCTTACTACATCTGTCTACATGTGACATACAAGGGTTACAAAAGCCTCATGGAAACAGTGGTGACAGATGTTACCTGAAGGATAGCAGACCTGTAGGAAGTCAGGGCAGCCAATTCTACTGTACCCCCCTTCAACAATTTAGAAATACTGCCTGATCTCCTTCCCAGCCCATAAAAAAGGAGGAAAAAAAACAAAAAATGGGAAATAATTATAAAAATCACCTGTAGAAGAGGAAAAAGGAGTACAGCTGCTGAAACCTTGTTTCTCTGCTGTCCCTGATCTCTCTAGCCACGGTGCATCCTCCCCCTCAGTACTCCCAATGCAGCTGTCCATGACCTCCCATTTCTCTGCCTGTGTGGATTGAAGGGCCATAGACTACTTAGGCCTTCCCCTACCTTATTCCCATGCAGTCTTCAGACAGACAGTAAGGAGTCTCACCCCAACACTCAGTCTGACCTAATGGCAGCTCTGACCCCCTAATTCCCCACCTGACTAGGACCCCAGAATCTGAGCAGACAGGCAAGAATATGATTGGCGCCCTGTGAGAGCAGTGGAGAGCACCTCTGGCTCCTTTTTGACACCCTCCAGGGAAGAGTGACCTATTCTGTCAGCTCCACCTGATCAAAGCTCAGCTCAGTTCTAGCCACTTTCTATGTTAGACCTTACCTGATCTTCACAGCTACTAGTATGCCTCCCTACCCACCATACCTCTGTTCAAGTTACCTCGATATAACAACTAGCATTTATATATAGCACTTTAAGGTTTGAAAAATACCTTTTATGAGTTATTTAATTTCATCCCTACAATGATTCCATGAGGCAGGTGCTAGTGTTATACCCATTTTATAGATGTGGAAATGGAGGCTAAAAGAAACAATGTGACTTGGCTTAGGGTCATACAGGTAAGTATCAGAGCAGGATTTGAACTCCAGCCTTCCTGGCTCCAGTCTAGTGCTCTATGCATTGTGCCATCTAGCTGCCTCTTTTATAGTTACTATTTATACATTTTTAGAAAATAATTTATAAATATAAAAGTATATTTTATAAATGTAACATGCTATACAATTAAAATTTATAAACATAAATTTTATATTTATATGCTTATATAGAAATAATATACATTCCTATTATAGCAATATAATAGCAAACATATGTTTATATATAAACATAAAATACAAAATTGACTTATATTTATATAAATTTATGAATATAAAGTTATAAATAGTTTATAAACTTTTCTAAAATAAAGATATAATTTATACGCTTATTATTCATTTTTTAATACATTTTATATTTTCCTGTCTGTGTATATGCTTTCCTTGAGATCCTTGAGGACAGGCACTATTTGTTTTATTTTTGCTTGCTTGTGCATTCCACGGGGCTATCATGATGCTTGGCACATAGTAGGTGTTTGATAAATGCTTCTTTATTGACTGGTTGAATTTCTGGTCTCACCCCTACTGAAAGTCACAAAAATTATAATAAACTTTTGAAAAGAGAATAAAAACGATGCTGATACCTATCAAAATCCATGAGATGCTGCCAAAGCTTACAGTCAAATTTATATCCTAAGTAACATATAGTGAGTACACATTAATAAGAGAGAAAAGAAGAAAATTGGGGGGGGGGGTATCAAGCTAGTACATAAACGCACTCCAGGAAAGGACCAAAGTAGTTGTCTAAAGAAAAGTATTTAAAAAGGAAGAGACTATAAAGTTAAGAGCTGAAATAAATAGAACAAAAAATGAAAGAACAATTTAAATATTAAAAATCAGGAGCTGGTTCTGGGAAAAGATCAATCAAATGGACAAAATATTAAATTTATTTTTCAAAGGAGTAACAAAATGAAAATCAGTAAAACTATTAAAGAAAAAGGAGAGATCTCAACAGAAAGAAAGAAACAAACAAACCACAAAACCTAAGAGTATTATTAGGGATTACTTTGCACAACTATATTATCATAGACAGCAGGTGGTGCTAGTGAGCAAGGCAAGTTATGCAGCCAGAGGGCTGGAGAGAACTGGAGGCATGATTGTGAGCTCCCTCTTGCCTCAAGGGACTACCTTTCCTTTCTAACCCATTCGACCAAGAATAGCTACTGTTGGTTCAGAAACGAAAGTACACTTATATACGCTTCGATGAGTACAGCCTGCTCTTTCAACAGCTTGTGATTTGTTTCTAGGAGTAGCTGAGTCCCAGATTCATATACCAGATGTATGCAGTCCGTGTGCGGTCCCATACCATTGCCCCACTTTAGCCTAACAACTCCCACCCCCAGATCAGTTACCATTGACCAAATCTTTGCTTTCATCTCTATACAGTAAGGAGTGCTATAATGCTCATGCTGTCTCCCTTAAGCTCTTTCTGTAACCTTAAATAACACATGCACAGCTTAGCATTTCTGCTGGCCAACAGGGTGTTATAGTAGGTAAGTGAAAACAAGAGATAAAGATTGGACACACTAGCACACTGGAAAAGGGAAAAGTGGCTTTGCTAGGAAGTAAAAGACATTCCCAATCTGTCCCACCTCCTTGGGATATCTATTACTGCCACAGAGATAGGGATCCCTGCTGTGTTGTAGCACTGCATCAGTCAATATCTCCTGATAAGCTATCATGCTTTATCTCTTGGCATGCTGACCACTTCCATCTCTGCATTCTCTTCTTCCTGCTTCCACAACTCCTGGAAGGAAAAGACTGAGAAAATTTGGGAGTCAAAGTCAGTTCCTTCCCCAAGTTTTTCTGCCTCAAAGGCAGGTTATATTAAAAAAAAATTGGAGTACTTAAAATAGAAGATTATCTACAAAACTCTATTGCCAGAATTTGCACAACAGGAAATTAATTATTCAAATAGACCAGTCTTTGAGGAAGAAATAAGAAAAGTCATCAAAGAATTATCCTGCCAAAAAAAAAAAAAGAAAAAGAACAAAACCAAAAAATATCTAGATCACAACTGAATTCTTTCAAAACATCCAATACTAATAATCCCTATATTTCATAGATTATTGTAAAATGTAGGGAAATATGGAATTTTATTTAAAACCTTTTTTATTGTTTAGTAGTTTTTCAGTCATGTCTGACTCTTCATGATCCCTTTTGGGATTTTCTTGGAGTGGTTTGCCATTTTCTTCGCCAGCTCATTTTACAGATGTGGAAATTTAGGCTAACAGGGTTAAGTGACTTAGCCCAAGTCACAGAGGGTCGCCCAGCTAGTAAGTGTCTGAGGCCAGATTTGAACTCAGGAAGAGGAATCTTCTTGACTCATGGCCTGGTACTTTAACCACTGGGTCACCTAGCTGCCTGCAATATCTTTTAGGGATAGTTATAGGGTACACTTGGGCCTACGCTTGTCCTAGTATAGAGAACTCCCTGGAGGAGAATTTCCTTTTATCTATTCAGGTAAGCACCTTCTCTACAACTTAATAGTTTTAGAGCATGGGTTCTTAAACTTTTTTAAAATCATGGATGCCTTTGGCAGTCTGATGAAGTCTAATATTATTATGGTATATTGTTTACATTCATAATGAAAGGGAATGCTCAATTTCAGATAGAAGTTAGTGAAAATAAAGATGCAATTTTTTTTCCCATCCAAATTCACAGGTCTTCTGTAATTTTTCTGTGGATGGGTCCACAAACCCCCGGTTAAGATCTCTTATTTTAAAGAGTTGCCTAAATCACTGAGAGGTTAAGTGGCTTGCTGGGGTTATGTATCAGGCAAATCTTAAGCCCAGGTCTTTGTGGTTTCTAGGCCAAGCCTTTATTCATCACTCTATACTGCCTTTTTGTTATGGAAAGAAGTTGTGAACTTAACCATTACCAGAAAAAAAAAAGTGAATGAGGGAATATGAATACTTCTCTTTCTCAACAAATTTTTTATGAGAATGAACTATGCACACCTATACACACACAGACACAGACACACACAGACACATGCCCCCATACTCTTGTCCCCTTCCCCCCCTCCCCATAATCATAAGGAGACTGGGGAGAAGGAGAGATTGAAGATAAGAGAGTGAGAATGATAGTGGGAGAAGGTGACTGGAGATGATGCAAGAGTGCATATAGAGGAGGTGATTTTGGCCATGTCTTCATCTAGGACTGGAATAGAGGAGGAGATAGTGGGGGAAGATGGCGGAGTGATGTGAGATTAGGAGGAGGGGAGAAGAGTGAGCTCTCAGTGAAAAGCCTCAATGTTTTCAGTATGAGACAAAGACTGATTGCTGCTGCCCTGCCCTGCCCTGGTCTGAACTCTGCAATCTCCTGACCTGTGTTTGGGTCTGTGCAAGATGCTCCTATCAGTCAGCTGGAAAGCTCTGTTGGTTCAAAGTGGCATAATTGTAAGCTTACTTTGGTCTGGGACTCTGGTCTTGGTTATTCCTCTGCAGTTTGGAATGTGAACTATTCAGGGTCTGCAGGCTGGAATGGGAACTGGTTCTCGCTTGTATACTGGAAGTGAGACCCTGCTCTCCCCCTAAGGTCTGAGCCGCACCACTGCTGCTGCTGGCTTCTGAACTTACTCCTTTCTCCATACACCACCCAGAGCCTCCCTACCTAGGAACTCTACTCCTCTGCTCACCTGTCTGCATTACAGTGCCATGTATGAAGCTGGAGGCTCCTCTTACGGGTCTGAAACCTCCTTTTGCCTTAATGGACAACTCTGGAGTGCCTGATCTGATCAGGTCCCCAGTGTCTGCTGGACAAATGATTCGCTGTCATCTTTTTTTCTCGATTTCTCCATCAGGATTCAGTCTAGTGCATTTTCTAGATCTGTTTGGAGGAGTTTGTGGAGGGGAGCCCACCCCTCTGCTTCTTATAACTCCACCCTCTTCACCCTGAGAGCATTGTTAAATTTTCAGTGTGAGCTTCAGCAGACTGCTACAAATAGGGTTTGTTGATTGTCTAGGCTTTAAGAAAGTGAGGGAGAAAATGTTAATGCAGATTAAACTTAATGGTGTGTCCTTATTTTTCCCCTGGACAGCCAGTTGTTAAATCTTTGCCAGCCCACCACTGCCCACGGAGAAAAGCTGGCAGACCAGTTAGCCAGGAACCAAGAGTTGGGAAGGAGAATAATATGAAATAAGCCCAGGAAGGCAGCTGGGAACCAGAATATGGGAGGGCTTTCCATACCAGGCTGAGGATTTTGTATTTCATTACATCCAGTACCTGTAAATAATACAGAGATCTTTTTTTGGGGGGGGAGGTGTGGTAATTTAGAAATCACAAACAACATATTGCAATGAAAACAATAAGATAAACTAATCTCTGGAAGAGGGAATGCTAACTTTAATGGGTAATTATTCTTGTTCTATACTGCCCTTCACCACTAGATGGAGATCGTTTCCCAAAGAAATTTCAAGAACTCTCAAAGTAAATATGACTAAAATAATTCCTTCTCACCTTTTCTATCTATCCCCAAAGTAGAAAGATATGTTGAATATTAATACCATGATGAAGAATATCTATGTGAGAGATGCATTTGCACTTTGAATGTTGGAAAAATATTGGCTGAATTAATGTTGCTCAGAACCTCAAAGTTGGGATTTCCTCCTCTTTGTCCTTTTCAATGTACTTATATTACACCATTCAAACTTTAATATTCAATTCAATCCACTTGTAATTTTAAAATACTTTTAGCCTAAATTCATTACACAGAGAATTTCAACAGTATTGTGCAGCTTTTACTTCTCTCTTCATGGTCCAGAAAGATCTTAAATTGCTTCTAAGCTAAAAGTACTTTCTTCTGTTAACAAGATACAATCAAATGATGGTGTCACAATTAATGACTATCAACAGCCCTAAGACTGATATCATGGTGCCTGCTGCTTGTGTTGATATAACACAAAGGTGAAGGGTCAAAGTCACCCAATTTTTTAGTTTCTTGTCATTGACTCTTAATGTTCTCCCCATCTTAGATTTGAATTTGTTAGAACTAATTGTTTATTTAACTATCATCAGGTGTTTCATAATTCCTTCCTCAATAGAAAGTAAGCCCTTTGAAGCCCAGAAGTGCATCTCCGCCTATTTTTACATCTCTAACACTTAGCACAGTGCCTCAAACATAGTGTCTTTCCTGATCTTTCCAGCTATTAGTCCCCTCCCTCTCAAAACTACATTATATTTATTTATTTATTTTGTGTGCATTCAGTATATACATGTATATATATGCATATTATCTTTCTTATAGAATGTAAGCTTCTAGAGGGCAGGGGCTTTTTCATTTTGGTCTTTAAGTCATTATCACTTAACACAATGTCTGGCACATAGTAGGCATTTAACAAATGCTTGTTGATTTGTTGACTGAGATAAAAGGCACTTCAAAAATGCTTGTTGAATCAATAAATGAATGAATACTGGTCTTGAAAGGCAGCTAGCTGGTGAGAGCGATGACTAGTTTTAGAGTAAGGAACACGTATTTGAGTCCTAGCTCTGACATTTACTAGCTATGTGATCCTAAGCCTCAGTTTCCTCGTCTATAAAATAGAAATAATACTTATACTACCTATAAGACAGGATTGTAAGAAAAACACTTTGAAAACCTTATAGTACAGGTACTGTGTTAAGTGCTTTACAATTATTACCTTATTTGATCCTCACAACAACCCTGGGAGGAAGCTGCTATTATTATCATCTCCATTTCATAGATGAGGAAACTGAGATAAACAGAGGTTAAGTGGCTTGCCCAGGGTCACACAGCTGGTAAGTGAGGCTGGACATGGACTCTGGCCTTCCTGTCTTCAAGCCCAGCACCCTATCTTCTGTGCCACCTAACTCACTGACATATTAGAAATGTTAGAGTTGGGAGGGATCTGAGATATCTAGTCCAATCATTTCATTACTTTTCAAAGAATTTTTACAGAGGTTATCATAATAATAATAATAATAATAATAACTATTATTATCTTGTTAAGATAACCTCATGAAGTAGGTTATGTAGGCATTAACTTCAGGGGAGCTCGTCCCTGGCCTTCCCTACTCTGTTCCAGATCCTTAGCTTGCAGTGGCTTTATCTAACCATGGAAGTCAGTGTCCTCTGGTTTCTGTATTCGGGGCCCTATATTATGAGTTCTTTCTGCTCCCCAATGAATTTGTCTTTTTATAAAATTGCTTTGAATCTAAGTTTTTAACTCCTTGCCTTGGGTAAAAATAATTATTAGTTGCTGGCTAAAAACAAGTCAACACAGATACATTAGCATATTGACAATATATGTTAATATCTCTTATTAAGTCAATGGACATGGGGGTGTGCAGCGTAGCAGAATTTTGCATTGGAATCATTGCATTATGGTGTGGGTTTTAGAAACTTGGAGTGTCATGGAATCCTCTGAATCCACCTGCCGTGTTAGCTTATAGGAACAAAGGAAGAATTTATTGTACTATAATTGTACTGTACTATACTTGCTATGCATTGAGTGGTGTTCCCTTCCCATAAGGCTAAGGGAGAAAAGTGTCATTATGAACTTTTCAACCCAATTTGTCTCAAGGAATTGTGTGCAGGAGACATGGAACACTCTTCATTCACCCCAGTTGACATTTCTTCAGTATCTCTGTTCTCCACTAAGACAATGGACTCTGACTGAGGAGGGGTAATGAAGGCTCTGTTGCCTTGAGTAAGATTAAGATGGGAACTATATTCTGTGATATTCTGTGAGAGCTATGTTCAGCTGATCTGATGAATCTGTTATTTCTTTTTTTTAACTTTGTTGTTTGACTTTTTTACTTTATACAATTGTTGTGGACTGATGTCACTTTGGGGACCTCCTTAACCTGACATTTCAGCTCCTTGACTTTTTTTTTTTAGTTAGGCAAAACTTTTTTTTTTGTCACATCACACAAACCCCAATAAAATCAAAGAACTCTTTGTAAAGTTCAATCCCTGCCAATACTTAAGCAAAACAGCATTAAAATATTATTATGATTGATAGCGTAGTTAACCTTCTCTTTTAGTTTCCCCATAAGCTTCTTGAGCATAAACCTGTTTTATTTTTGTCTCTGTGTCCCAAGTAGAGTGCCTGGCACACAGCTGTTGCTGTGCAGTTATTTCAGCTGTGTCTGATTCTTTGTGACCCCGTTTGGGGTTTTCTTGGCAATGATAGTGGAGTTGTTTGCCATTTCTCTCTCCAGGTCATTTTACAGATGAGGAAACTGAGGCAAACAGGGTTAAGTGACTTGCCCAGAATCACACAGCTATTAAGTATCTGAGACCATATCTGAACTCATGAAGATGAGTCTTCCTGACTTCAAGCCTGGCACTATATCCATTGCACCACCCAGCTGCCCCTACTGGCACATAGTAGGTACTTGATAAATGCTTGTCGGCATAATGGGAGCCTGGCTAATGGAACTCAGAGTATATGCAGTGTGTGCTGCCTGTTGCTAGCCCATACAGAAGAGCCTAGGGAGCCTACTTCCAGAAAAATATGATGATGAATAAAGGGCCCTGATCACTGATTCAGAGCATATGTAGACATTCTGTAACTGGTTCTAGTCTGCTAAAACAGGATATGGTGATGGACTTTTGATTGGCTACTGAGCCAGGACTGGGGTTCATTCAAAAGGCACGACAAAAGTGAGTCTCTTAAGTCTTTCTCACTTGGTTGAGTTTGGTTTAAGACTGCATAAACCCTATACGAGATGAGAGGCCTTAGGCCATCAGGGCTGCTGCCTTGTAACTCATAGTTACATGTCTGAATCTGTTCTGTCTATTCTCCTTGTTTTTATGTGAAGTAGTATCAGAGCAGGTAAGAACCTTGTGAGATTTGAAAGGTCAGAATAATGAGCACCAGCAGTCTGGATGCTGTGGCCTGTGTCAGGATTTGGAGGAGGCTAAACATGGGTAAGGTGGCAGCCAAGATCCTAAAGAGCCACCTTTGACCCAGATCTTTGACCCAGCCTAGCATGATAGAAACATGGACTCATCCATCTATAACGTTAGACTGCATTTGGAAGTGAACTTGGTGGGGTAAATGCTTTAAGTGTGAGCTCACTCTTCCCAGTGACTTAAGTGATAGATGGAAGAGTGAGTGCTAGTAACTGGTGGTTAACATTGGGTAGAACACACAAAAATAAGGATTAGAGTCAACAGCATTAGAGAGAAATACCCTTAAACATTCAGAGTTGCCCCTAGGCTCCTAAGGGGAAGATGTAGCCAGACAAGTTCTGGCAACCCAAACCTGAGTATTGCTACACTGAATTGAAAAGGAAAAAAGGGGTATGTACTTTAGTTTTAATAATAATTAATATTGATAAGTTAGGATTTTTTTATGTTTCATTGCATTTTAAAGTTGGCTTTTTTTGTATAGTTTATGTGGTCATTGTGCATATTTTTTCTGGTCCTACTCACTCCCCTCTGTATCAGTTTATAAGTCTTTCCATGGTTCTCTGAATTTTTACTATTTTTTTTCTTACGGCACATCAACATTCCATGACATTCACATATAGTCATTGTTTAGACATTATTCCAGTCATTCCAATGAATAATTAGTTATGAAACTATGAAGTAATTCTGAATTTTAAGCAAGGCTGAAAAATAGATTGGAGTGGAGCAAATTAAAAATAATGATGCAGACTTGATGTATATCAATGATGTATAAATCATGATGTAGACTTGAACCTTTGGTTTGATTTGACTCTCAAACACAAATAACAAGAAACAGATATCATATTCAGAAGTGAAGGGCAAAGAGGAAGAACCAAACTATTAGGTGTCAATGTTCCTTTTCCCTAAGCAGTTGAAATGCCTCACCAACTAAGACTGATTATGCAATGCTAAATGAACCGGTTGAAAGTTTTGAAATATGCCACTTATGTTAGTTACTTGGCATGTTATTTCACTATTTCAGAGTTTAGGGATTTTGCCTGTATGGGCTGGGTCTTCCACCCAAAATAGATCAAAACCCTTCTAGACTTGTTACAATGATCTGAGAATTGCTATAGTCAAATGACAATAACAACAATAACAACAGAACTCATCACCCACAGCCATGTTGGTGATAATTCTCTTTGAATTTAGCTAAGTTGTTCTTTGGATGATAGATATACAGTCTCTCATTGAATCTGTAATTAGAGCATTTCCAGCTTGGCAAAAACTCACCAAAACTTATGTTTTACTAGAAAAGCCCATTAGAACTCAGGGTCCCCTCTAAACCATGATTAGGAAACATAGGCAGATGTTATATAGGTTTCACCTGAAAAAAGTTATTGCATTATTAAATTCCCATTCTTTTTTTAAGATAAATTTTATTGATATCTTTTGTTTTTACATCACATTTATTTCCTCCTTTGTCCTCCCCTCTCCCCTTCCTAAAGAGCTGGGGGCCATCTCCAGTCATCCTGATCTGGACCCAGATAGCTGGAGTAGAGAGTGAGGGTAGTGACTTTGTACAGCCTTTCCTCACTTAAATCTAGTTCACTTGCAAGTCATGGCATCACCTTCCTAATGACATGGTCGTCTTCAAGAATGAAGGACGAACAACAACATTCCAGTCATTAGCCTTTTGTCTTGAGGGATATTTCACCTACCCTCACCTCTATGAATGAGCTCAATGTCTCATCTCCTTTTTTACCCCAAAATGATAGTGCTGATATTACTTATGCCTTCCTTGACTTCTGAGAGATCCACATTTGACACAGAAAAGCCCTGAGCTTTTAGAGTGACTTCTTCCTTCTAGAGGTTATTCTGGTATGAACAAGCACTCAGGATTAGAAAACTATACCAAATTGAACAAGATGCTGTCAGAGCCCTCAACTTTGAAACTCTACCTTTCTCATAAAGCCATAGCCAACCATGATCATCTTTGATAGACTTAACTCTTTTCAACAATGCAATGATCTAAGACAATTCCAAAAGATTCATGATGGAAAATGCTAACTACATACAGAGAAAGAACTGTGAAGTCTGAATGCAGATCAAAGCATACTATTTTCTGTCTCTCATTTTTTCTTTCTCATGGTTTTCCCCTTTTGTTCTGATTCTTCTTTCATACCATGACTAATGTGGAAATATGTTTAATATGATTGTACATGTATAGCCTATATCAGATTGCTTTCCATCTTGGGGAGGGGTGAGGGAGGGAGAAAAAAATTTGGAACTCAAAATCTTATAAAAGTGAATGTTGAAAACTATCTTTATATGTAATTGGGAAAAAAGTATTATTAAGTGGGAAAAAGAAAAAAAATAAAAATCTTGAAAGGTTTCATGAATGCTTAAAAAAAAAAAAGCCATAGCCAAAGCCAAAATTATTTGAATTCACAATTCAGGTTGTTTGATATATTAACACCTGAGGAGACAAAAAATTAACATTTAGGAAAGTATTTAGAGTTCTTCAGAAGCCATAACTATTATTATTGTTATTGCTGGTCTGATTTATTCCAAAGATTTTTTCAAAAATGGGAAAACAAATAAAGATTGAGAAGCACTGAAAAGCTCTATTGTCTAAAAAACAACTCCCTGCTATTCCACTCTGAGGGATTCATTTTAAGATTTATACTGGAGAATTCTTTACAAAGAATTCCTTCACATCAAGAACTGTTTAAAATAATAAATACAAATAATTCTTTGATGCATAACATGCTAAATCACAAACATTTTGTTTAGAATGAGTTTATCAAATCACTTTCTTCCCTGGTAGGAGGAAATGGGGTAAAATGTGAGGTCTGGGCAAATGAATCGGGAAATGCAAGGAAGGGGAAAGAATTCAAAAAGGAAGGTGGGAGAAACTGAACACAAATTTCACACTCAGTAGATGTAAATGATTACCTCATTAGGGTTCCTGGTGTCATTGTATGGAATGACCACATAATGCCGCTTTGGGAGAGGTTTGAGAGGTCCTAAGGATAGGAGATAGTGTCTAGTCCTCTTTCTTGTTGGTCACATAATCTGGAAGCGAATGTAAAATCTTTGAGGTCAAGGACTGTGTGATTTTTGTCATATCTCCAATGCCTGGAACATAGTAGATCTTGATACATTAAAAAAAAATTTAATTGAATTCACAATTTTGCCAAGCTTGGCTCTTCCTAGGGTATTGTCCTTGTCCAAAGTAGCATGAGAGTTGATCAGGGTATACTTTATGGACAGTACTAGGAGCCCTAACTCTCTCTAGCTCTGCCTCCATAAAGAGACTGGAACATAAATGCCATGACAAAGCTCATAGGACCATAGATTTAGAGATGGAAGGGATTTTAGGGATTATCTGGTCTGATGCCTTAATTCTCCAGCTGAGGAAACTGAGGCCCAGAAAAAACTTGCTGAAAATCAAGATGAACAGATGTTAAAAAAAACAGAAATGGTGAATGGCAAATTTTGGCAGTTACTGGAGTCTTTCCCCCCATCTCTGGTGTGCTTTAAGAAGACAAAGCTCATTAAAGAGTTTACAGCCTTGGTTTTGCTGCTAAATAAAGCAGCATATGTCACCTTAGGTAGGTCACTTCCTCTCTTACTGGCTCACGTCTTCATTTGTAAAATGAAGTTATAGTATATGGTCTCCCACATGCCTTCCACCCCCATGATCCTAAATACATTGAATATTGCTGCTCCAAAAATGTCTCCCAAAGCCAGTTTAGGAGTGCTAAGCCTTGTGCAACATGTGGAAATCATGGTTTTCACAAGGAACATTGCTCTAACTGCAAAGGAAATTAGGCAAGCAGTTTATTTAGGAGAAGCAGAAACAAAAGGAAAGTGATTTGCCTTTTTTTCCTCTTTTTCTCCCAAGACCAGGGTGATCCTGCAAGAATTGAAGAACAGGGCGTAACAAGTCCTTCCCTATTTGTTGGAAAGCCCGCCCTCCTGAAACTTATCTAAGTTTCCATTTTGGATGTTGCACTTTGACCTGGCTAGATGCCTTGAGGTTAGAGAGGAGCCAGCTCAGTTTCTGTGCTTACAAAAAGGGAAAGATGGCAGATTCTGGAAACTATAGATCTTTAAGCATGCACCTTTCTGGGTGCTGTAAAAACAACCACAGAATCTATTAGTCAACCGGCAAACACTTTGAACTCACCAGGGTACTGAATGACTGCTTTATGTTGTTCTTTAATTGTTTTCAGTCCTATCTGACTCTTTGTGTGCCCTTTTGGGATTTTCTTGGCAGAGATACTGGAGTGTTTGCCATTCTCTTCTCTAGCTCATTTTACAGATGAGGAAACTGAGGCAAACAGGGTTAAGTGACTTGTCCAGGGTCACACAGCTAATAAGTATCTGAAGTCAGATTTGAACTCAGGTTTTCCTGACTTCAGACCCAGTATTCTACTTACTGCATCACCTACCTGCCTTGACTGCTTTATAGGGAACATATAGTTCCCATATAGTCAGCCTAATTTAGTATTTTAGTGACAAGTATCTGGCAAATGAAAGAAAGTTAAAATTTACAATGTAGCTTGATTTTTTGACAGTTTTTCCTCTAGACTCAAATGAAAGACTTGCCAAGGAAATATACTTGGAATATGTGATGTACATAATAAAACAATTATGAAATTGTGTGGTTCATACGATCATAGATGTAGGACTCAGAGGTCATCCAGTTAGTCCCTTCAATTTTTTAATTTTTAATTTAATTTAGATTAAATTAAGTTAAATTTAACTTGTTTAATAAATAAAGCAACCAAAGCCCAGAGAGGTTAGGTGATTTGTCCCTAGGTCACACAGGTAGCAGATGGCAGGTCGTCAAGGACATAGACTCAGACCCTGTGATTCTCAATCTAGTTCTGTTTCTACTGTAGTTAGTATAACAATAATTCATCCATCATTTGTCAGAGTTTTAAGGACAATCTACGTAGAGGCATTCTTTTGGTTTGGATCTTTAAAAAAACCAAATTTATATCAATGTCAATATAACAAAATCAGTGATTCGCTGTTGTGGGAATTCCTAGGGATCTACAAATCTGCAGGCAGAGATAAGTCCAAGAGGGTTGAAAAGGCTCAGGGAACCTAAATGACTTATCTATGATCGCAGCTAATAAACATGAGAGGCTAGCTTGGAAACCTAGTTTTTCTATGCCTGACTCTAGAGTACTGTCCATGGTGTATGCTACGCCTCAACATAAATACCAGACATGATTTTTAAGCATAAGGATGATTTCCATTACTGAGTTATGTTTATGTCAATGACCATACTATGTATTCTTTTCAAAATTTAGAGAAGGCATTCTACCAGTTTGTATCAAAATATATTTTTGTCATAAATTCATAAATTTGTTTACAAATAGCCCAAAATTTCTGGGTTAAGCTTCTGTGATTTTGGTGGGGGTAGAGGAGGGGAGAGAGAAGTTGGCGAGAGGAGATTTATAGGGAAGCAAAGGTAAGGTAATTGGGAATTAGTTGTTAGATAGAAGATACTTTAACCTTTACTGCATTAATATGGTCCAGGGCAAATGATGGTAGGAGCAGAGCTTGCAAAGTCAGAATTGAGGCCTTTAATGATGCTGTGAAAGGCCTTTTAAGTAGGCCTCAGCTTTTCTCATCTGTAGGGTAGATGCAGATAAGTGATTATTGAGTTGGAGATAATGAGAATTACAGAATCATTGAGCCGGAAGGAAATTAGAAATCATAGAGTCCAACTCCTTTATTTTACAGGAGAGGAAATTGAGGCCCAGAGAGAGTTGATGAATTACCTAACATCACATAACTAGTTAGTGGCAGAACCTACACTAGAACCCAAGGACAGTGTTCTTTCCTCTTTATTTATTTATTTATGGATGATTTCTTCATTCCACAGATCCCCTAGAAAGAGCCCTGAACTAGGAATTGTACGTCCTGGTTCTGGCTCAAACCTGTGGTAAATGAAACTTTTGTGTAACCCTTAGGCAAGTTACTTATTCTCAATCTCAGTTTCCTCATTTTTAAAATAAAGGGTTGAGCTAAGGGATTTTTAAGATCCCTTCTAGTTCTAAAATTCTATAATTCTAAAAAGAATCCATAATTATGAATTCCAGGACTGTTTTTTTCTCCTTTTAAGCTAACATTTTCATCATAGACTTCAAGAGAAGCCTAATTGACAAGCTTATCAAGTTTGCCAATGACACAAAGCTGGGAAAGGTACCTAACACACTGTAAGAAAGAGTTAAAATGGGGGGGTGTTGCTGCCTAGATAGAAGTTTTTTTGAAAAAGAGCTGAGGGTTTTAGTGGACTGCAAGCTTGAAATGAGTCAGCAGTTTGAGGAAGCACCTTGAAAAAGCAAATGGGGTTTTAGGATTCGTTAAGAGGGGAACAGCTTCTAGGAACAAGCAGATGGTCTTCTAATCTTCCTGTGCCTTGCTCAGACCTCATCTGGAGGATTGTGTTCAGTTCTGGATACTATAGAGTAAGAAGGACATTGAGAAGTGACCAGAGGGAGCCTGGAGAAGAAAAGACTCAGGGGAAACATGAAAGACACATCCAAGTATTTGAAGGGATGTTATGTGGAAGAGGGGCCTGACTTGGGCTCAGAAGGGACCCCAAGAGCATTAGGTGGAAATTGGAAGGAAGAAAATGTAGGCTGGATGGCAGGAAGAACTTCCTACCAGTTACAACTATCCAAAGGTTGAATGGGCTCCCATTCTCAAGCAGAGGTTGGATGGCTATTTGTTGGGTATGTTGCTGAGTGGATTCTTTTATGGATACAGATTGGACTTTATGACCTCTGAGGTTCCTTTAAACTCTGAGATTCTGTGATTCTGTGAGATGAACATAGCCATCCAAAAGCAAGAACAATTTGCCTCCTCAAATCTTAGGAATGCATCTCAGCTCACGTTTAGGTATTCTGTATTCTCTTTTACTATGACCATTTACAGAAAATCTCATTTGTTGGCACTTTCAGAAGAAGAGAAACAATGACCAAAATGAAAGTTTTAGTCTGCTTTAATTCTCAAAAGAAATTAATTATTGAACACAGAGCATAAAAGGAGTGGGAATTTAGATACTGGCCTTCTAAGGGAGTCTTTTTATTTTTTTAATGTTTTATTGATGATTTTATTCCCACCACTGTCATTTCTTGATATATACTCCTTTTTACATTTTTATTTTATTTTATTTTTTCTTTTTGGTGAGGCAATTGGGGTTAAGTGACTTGCCCAGGGTCACACAGCTAGTGTCAAGTGTCTGAGGCTGGATTTGAACTCAGGTCCTCCTGACTCCAAGGCCAGAGCTCTATTTACTGTACCACCTAGCTGCCCCCCTTTTTACATTTTAATAAAGAAAAATAGGTAAGCAAAACCAATTGATAAAGAAAATGAGTTTGACAAGGCATACAAGATTCTGCATCAATGGCCCCACACTCTTCTTTCAAGAGGAGGGAAATGAGTTTTCTGAAATCAAGATTTGTTACAATAAGTCTGAATTTGGCTGCATTTGAGTGTGATTTTATCGTCATTATTTTAATCGTTGTGTACAAAGTTCTGCTGGTTCTGCTTTTTTATTTTTTGTCAAGCACCAGTTCATACAAATCTTTCCATGTTTCTTTGAATTCCTTATATCGATTATTCTTATGCTGCAATAATATTCCATTATATGCAGATACCGCAGGTTGTTCAACCATTCATCAATCAATGGAAACCTACTTTGTTTCCTTTTAAGCTACTTTTTTGTTAATACCAGTCTTGACAATGTACCAGTATATGCTTAATAGTGGAATTGCTAGGTCAAAGGATGAGAGTGACCCGGTGACTTTTCTAGCATCGTCGGACCAATTCATTGCTGCACCAACAATGGACTAATGTGCCTGCATTCACACAACCTACCCCACATTACATATTTCTACCTTAATCTTTGCCAATTTGATTGGTGTATGGTAGAATCTCAGAGATGTTTTAATCTTTCTTATTATCAGTAATTTGTAGCCTTTTTATGTAGTTACTTATAGTTCGCCTTTCTCTTTCTGAAAACTATTCCTATCCTTTGACCACTTATCTATTGGGGAATGTACCTTGGTCTTATTTGTCTGTACAAATTCCATACACATCTATGCACGTGGATATATACGGAAATATCTATATAAACATATACGGAAATTTTCGCGTCAAATATTTCTGATATTCTTATCTGATGCAAAGTTTTCTTCCTGTTCAATAGTATCTTTCCTTATTCTGGTTTCATTCATTTAATACTTGTGCAAATGTTTTAAAATTTTATATGATCAAAATTGTCTATTTTGACTTTTGATCATTTTCTCTTGCTTAAGAATTTTTCCCAGTTATTGCTATGAACCATACATCTTTCTATTTTCTATTTTTTCTAGGGATATGACTATTTACCTTTAAGGTGGTTATCTATTTGGAATTTATTGTGGCATACTATATAAAATGCTGCCCTACATTCGTTTTTTGTTAAACCTCTTTCCAACTTTCTCAGAAGTACTACTTGGAATGGGGATTCCTTCCCCCATAAATTTATATTCTGAATTTTATGAAATACCAGATCAAGATTACTAGTTTTAGCCAAATACCATATAGCGCACTTGGCTCAACACCCTGGATACCTTCACTCATGAATGTTTAAATGCTCAATAATCTTCATGAACAAGTAGAAGTGTGATGTTTTAATCTAAGTGATATATTTTAAGAAGCTATGGAATGTAATAAATTATTCTATAATTCTTTTAGGTCAATAATTGTGCAACATTTCAACAACTTCGGCAGAACACATTTTGACTGGTCTACTTTTGGACAATACTTCCTTCACGGTCAAATGCAGTGTTCAGTGCTGTTGAGTCCAATGTATCCATTTTTTCACTCAATTTTCTACTACTTTTGATTTTTCTTCTGACCTACCTATTTTTCCAACATAATTTATCTTCCTTTAATATCTAGATTAGTGATTAACCATCAAGCCCCAAGATCTATAACACACTGAAACATTTTCATACTTTCTGTAATGTAGTTTGTGATTGCAGCAAATCTTCTTTACTTAAACAATTTCCCCAAAATTTCATATTGATTTTGAAGGAGAAATACAAGTTTTGGGATTCACTTCTCATAATTTCAAGAGTTTGTGTCTTCATACTAAACACTATTAAGTATGAATATAAATAGATGCAGAATACTGTGTGAGAAATGAAAACACATTTTGTGGGCTGAATCACAGGTCATAGATGGGAGAGAGTAGAGGGGGAATTGTGGGTGTGTGCTGGAGATTTCCCCAGGAAGCTTCCACTGGGGTCAGGGTTACTGAAAGTAGTTATGGTGAGATCATTTGATTGCATCAATACTTCCTCCTGGGGTTGCTATAACCAAGGAATTTAAGGGAAACAGAATGAATACCCCTAGTGTGTATGGGGCAAAAATGACTGTTAATATTTTATGGATTTGCAGAAAGATTGTATACAAAGAAAGGGCAAGAGAGGAGCGTAGTAAGCCTTTTAGGTATAGAAGTTAGGTTCCTTCAATGTGCACCTTCTGTATGCACATGTACTTATGTGCTCCATTGGTAATCTTCCCTTTGAGAATGACATTAATGGAGTAGTGGTGTGGAGCTGGGAGAAGGGTGACTAAGCTGATAAGGGGGCTGAGAACCATGCCATAGAAGGATGGATCCACAGAGAAGGAAGGAAACAAACATTGATTACGTGCCAGGCATTGTGCTAAGCACTTTACAAAAAGGTTCTCATTTGATAGTTACAACAATCCTGGGAGGGTCGGTACTATTATTATCCCATTTTACAGTTGAGGAAACCGACAGACAGAGGTTAAGTGACTTGCCCAGGGTTACACAGTAAGTGTTTGAGGATTTGAACTCAGGTCTTCCTGACTGTAGTCCCAGCCCTTTATCCATTGTGCTACCTACTTGTCTCCAGCAGAGTCACAGATTTGCAGTTGGAA
The DNA here is from genome assembly GCF_900497805.2 of Vombatus ursinus. Taxonomy (NCBI): domain Eukaryota; kingdom Metazoa; phylum Chordata; class Mammalia; order Diprotodontia; family Vombatidae; genus Vombatus; species Vombatus ursinus. The sequence goes on from NW_020954598.1 coordinate 11,672,906, forward strand.
AGGACCTTGGAGAATATCTAGTTAAGGATTAGATAGTTAATCTAGACCAAACCCCCTCATTTTACAGATGAGGAAAATGAGGCCCAGAGGGATTAAAGGATGTACCCAAAGGTCATGCAGGTATTAAGCAGTTGAGTCAGGACTTGAACCTAGGTCCTATGACTTCAAATCCAACTGTCTTCCCACTCTACCATGATGCCCTCTAGAAGTAACTGAAAAGAAAAGACTTGGGTGGAGGTGGGAAAGTGGGCATAATAGCAGTTTTCAAGTATGCCTTTTCAGGGCTGGAATGTAGGAGGGAAATTAGATTGTTCTGCTTGGCCCCATTAGGCTGAAACTAGAAGTGGATGGAGGTTACAGAGAGGCAGATTTTTGGCTGATTACAGCCGTCCCAAAGTGGATTGGCCTACTGCCACCTAAGGCCAATCTGGGATCCTGTAATTCTTTGATTTTTGTTTGTGTTTATGCCTGTGTTACCTGGGGCCAAGGAAATGGGCTATGTTTGCACCTAGGGGAAAATGATATGAATGATACAATTAAAAAAGGTATTTGCAGTCAGTGGAAACCACATCCCTACAAACACCAAATCCCTCCTCTGTTAGAAAGATGTTCAAGAAAGATGTCAAGAAAGTGACATTTGAAGGAGCACAGCATGGAGTCAGCTCCCCCCATCCCTATCATTATGGTCACTTTGACAGACAGTACAAAGGCTTGCAGCCTGATGGGGGTGCGGCACTTGGGGTGGGTGATAGCAGGGAACAATTGCATGAAGTAGGAGTCCGCCTACAAGAATGATAGCTAGGCAGGAAATGCTTGCATTTATTTATTACTTCCACAAACCCTAGGTTCAAGTCCTGGTTCTGAGACCTCTTTGCTTGATGACCTTAGAGTAACAACTTCTCTGTGTCTGAATTTTCTCAGTTTCAAAATGGGCATAATAATACTTGCAATACCAACCTGGCAGGGTTCTTGTAAGAAAAATGATTTAATCTATAAAGGGTTCCCTAATAAAGTCAGCTATTTTCATGAGAGAAGCGGACCCTTGCCTTCCAGGAGCAATCAAGCAAGCAAACGATAATCAATAAACATTGATTAAGCACTTGTTATAACCAATAAACATCTTGTTAAGTGCCAGTTTCCTCATCTGTAAATTGAGCTGGAAAAGGAAATGGGACACGATTCCAGTATCTTTGCCAAGAAAACCCCAAATGGGGTCACAAAGTTGGACATGACTGAACAACAACAAAATGCTTATTATATGCCAAACACTGTGCTAAGCCGGGGGATAGAAAAAAGGGTAAAAGATAGTCCCTGCCCTCAAGACCCTTACAATCTAATCAGGGAGACAAAACATGCAAATAAATACGTAAATATTATTTATATATAGGAATTTTTATATACATAAATGTGAAATAATTAACGGAGGGAAGGCACAAGAATTAAGAGGGTTAGAGAAGGCTTCCTGTAGAAGGTAGGGTTTTAGTTGGGACTTAAAGGAAGCTAGGAGCAGAGATGTGTTCAGGTCTACTCCTCCCAGCCAGAAGTGCAGACTATGGTGCAATCAGTAGCCTTCTTTCCAAACCTTTGTCTTTCAGAGGTGGGCATGCAGCAGATACTGCTACCGTTGTCTTGGAAAACACAGCCCCACCCACATAGGGCAGCCTCTCTTTGTAGGCATCTTGGGAAAGTCCTGGGAAAACCCCCCTTCTGTTGCCCTTCATTAACTATTCCTGCCTGAAATTCCCAATTACTCATCTGCTTAGGGTAAGGCACTGAGTGAGTACACCTGCCTGGAAGGGGGTAACACATTAAGTCATAGAGTCCAAGATCTCGTGATCTACTAGTCATTATCTGCTCTCTGCTGGTGATCCCCTCCCTTCCAATTACCTTGTACCTTTGAATCTATTTGGTTTATGCTTTTTATCACAGACACATATGCATATATACTGTATATGTGGTACACGTCTCCTCCTTGAGAATGTAAGCTTCTTGAGGTCAGGGACAATTTCATTTTTGTCTCTGTAGTCCTACTTCCTAGCACAGTGCTAGGCACTTAATAAATGCTTATTGATTGATTCCTCTGATCAGGAAGCCTCACTTAAAGGTGAGCTCTTGCCAGGGCATCACCTTGCTTCTCAGCTCATCAAGTTAGCTCATCAAATCAGCTCATCAAACAGCCGAGCTCTGAAAAAATGGGGCACTGGATTAAGAAGCTCTGATACTGGAGATGGAGCCTAGAAAGGTCTCTGGTACGGCCTGCTTCTGTGGATATACTACAGTGGAAGAACTTCAGGCACCTGGGGGATCTGGACTAGGTCTAAGGTATGAGAAAAGAGGACTGAAAAGGGAAGAGAATACCAAAAGGACCTGGGAACACATAACAAGGCTATTATAAGGCCTGAGGTGATGTGACCCTCTGTACCCTCCCTCACAAAGCAAGGACGAGAGTGACAGTGAGGAAACCCAAACAGGAGTTGATGAAGGAGACACACCAGAAGGTTGTTTTGGAGAAATTCAAGCCAAAGAGATACCCGAAGACAAGTCCATTATCTCCCTCCTCATTGAGAAGTGAAGAAGAGGTTGGAGTTTTCAGGGGCCCCAGGACAGAAATGAGACTTTCTGTAGTTGGCTTTATGTAGATGTACAAATGGAGCCTTAACGAAAAGGAAGGAGCAGCTGCCCCAGTGAATGTGGAGAAGTAACAGAGGCACCTTGTGATGTTGGCAATCTTCTGGACTCTGGACAAGGACAAGAAGGAGTGACAGGAGGCCAGAGACCCAGCAAAGAAGAGGGGGAAAGCCCTGGATAATTCACATTCTCAGAATCAAATTTGGTGGGCCTCACAGAACATGGGAAACAAGAAGTGAAATTTCTCTAACTCTACTGAGATCCATGCAGTTCACTTGTAGGGGGCAGTTTTGATACCAAATTATCCTTATTATGCAAATTTCCTTACCAAGTGGCTGGTTCCCAGTTATGCATGGGGAGCAGTGGTGGGTACATCTGCTTCCCGTTCTGCCGATTCACAGAGAAACCATCTGCTTGGCCTCATCCCGAACAGCCTGTGCAGAGCTGATTAACTTCCTCCCGGCACCAGTGTAGGGTCAGCTGGTTGCTGGATGCTGCAAGGTGTATGTTTGACTTTTTTTTTTAACTGTTTATGAACCAGGACCCTGGCTTCTCCTGGCAGATAGGAAGACATTAGACCTTGTGATTTGTAGCTAGAAGGTAGTAATTCTCACCCTTGAGAAACCTCAGAGGTTTTGATGGATAAAACTGGGAGCTGATGCATATTCCATGTCCTGACTTTAGGCCTTTCTATGAAAACAAAACAAAACAAAACCAACAAATGAAAAACAAACAAACAAACAAACAAAACATCTGGAGAGGCAGCATGTTTGGGTAGATACAGGGTTAATTAGCCTTGGAGTCCAGAAGACTTAGGATCAAATCTTGCCACTGACATATTCTGGTTGTGTGACTCTGGGAAAGTCACTTTAACCTTTTGCAACTGTGTAAGACTATAACTAACAACATGAAATAGAGGGAGGGAATTTCCATACTGGAGTTTCCATGTTAATAACATAACAGGTTGTGATAGAGGGGTTTTGGAGTTTGCAAGGAATTTGTATGTATCATAATATGGACTTGTAATTAGAGTTTTACAAAAAAATTACGTTGAGAGAGATAGGACTGGGCTTTCGATTTTAGAACTCCCTGAAGAAACTCTATCAATTCAAGTCAGCGCCTTCTAGGCAACTTACAGTCTTAGACAGTGGCCCAAGTACTAAGAGGTTAAGTGACTTACCCAGTGTCAAACAACCATTATGGATCACAGGCAAGACTTACACTTGGGTCTTCTTGGCTTTGAGACCAGCTCTTCATCCACTACACCATGCTGACTCCCGTATTGGTTTCCCTTTGGAAACAATTTCTCAAACACAGTATCTTCCATTTCTTTAAGAGCGAGGTCAGAGTTGTCATACTGACAGTATTAATTAAGGGAGTATTAAGGAGGTTTGACTTCTGTTCTCTTTCTTAGTGATTTTGTCCCTTTCCTTGATAGGAATGTATATGGTTCTTTAATCCTAAGCATGGACTAAACCCGGAGCTATCTGTTAAGTTTAATATAGTAGACTGGAAAAAAGACAAATTGGCTGCTTCTGGGAATATTTCTCCAGACCAGAGATCCTTAAACTTTTTTGTGTCATGGATCCCTTGAATAATCTGAGGTAGCCTATGGGGATCTTCTCAGAAAACATTTTCTAAAATTCATAATTTAATTTTATAATTTTACAATTATTATAAGTTAAATTAATAATTCCAGTTAAGTTTAGTTTTTTTCCCCATCCAAGTTCATAAACCCGCTGAAATCTGTCTATAAGCCCCAGGTAAAGAACCCCTGCTCTGAACTGATGGATCCTCAATGTTTTTGTTAATAACGGTGTCTTGAACAAGTAGGCACTTAAGGGGAGGGAAATAAGCTTTTATTAAGCACCTTCTCTGTTAGGCACCCTGCTAATGTTATCTCAGTTGTTTCTAATTAACAACCCTATGAGGTAGGTGCATATGATTCCCATTTTACAACTGAGGAAATTGAGGCAGACTGAGGTTAAGTGACTGGCCAACAGTCACACAGTTAATACAAACAAGTGTTTGAGGATTTGAACTCAGGTCTTCCTGAATGCAGGCCCAGGGCTCTATCGATTGTACCACCTAGGTGCCTCTATAATATCTGTTGAATTGAACAGCTGTCACCATCAACATAAATTTCCTTGGTTCCCTTTCATTTCTCCCCTTCTACTCTATAATCTGCATTTCTGGATACTTCTCATATCTCCAGGTACCACAATCTACATGTGCTAATTCCTTGGGTCCCTCTTTACCATTTTTATCATTTTTAGTCCTTTCTGTCCACAATTCCCTCATCCATCTTAGTCATTTGAAAGTGTCCTCCATGAAACAGAACAAATCCCAGGAAATAGTCATTTTTCTGGGGAAACTCTTTAGAGGAGGAAAAGTTTCCATATGTAATCCCAATGACTTTCTAGTAATTTACAGAAAGTATATGCAAATCATCTCTCAGTCACTTCTGCCCAGTATTATGGGATTTCAGGGTGTAGGAACAAATTTTTTCTTCTCTCTCTGCATTTATGGGTTTCTGGGTCATTAAATGACCCAATGGCATCTTTTCCTTCAGAGTGACATGGCAACTCAGGAATTTATCTATATTATAACCATGTAAGTTTTCAGTGGAAATTAATTATCAGTGTTGATAATTAACAGATCATTTTAATATTCTAGGTCACTGATAGAGTGGAACCGTCCAAGTTAAAGACACTTTGACCACAAATTTTGCAGCATTTGTGTTTACATTCTCTCTTCCTCTTCCTTCCCTCTCCTTTGTCTACCCTCTCTCTTTTTACCTTTTCCCAGCTCTTAAATTCTTGGTATGTGTCTCTTTACAGAGTAAAACAGCCTATCACCCACTGAAAGTGGGGAAAACCAACTCTGAATATCTGATGTTGGCAAAAGACAATTCAGTGTTTCTCTTGGCTTCACAGTTTATTCAAATACCTTAAAGGGGTCTTAGAAATAACTGAGAGCAAGGATTTTTAACCTGGGGTCTATGGATAGTTTTCAAGAGGTCCATGAACTTGGCTGGAAAAAATTACACCTTTATTTTCACTAATCTCTAATTGAAATTTAGGATTTCTTTTCAATTCCCAATTTGGGTAACAAGAATTATTTTGAGAAGGAGTCCATAGGCCTCCCCAGCCTGCCAAAGGGGTCCATGGCACACAAAACCTGGTTAAGAACCTCTGATCCACATCAGCCTCCTTATTTAACAAAGGGGAAGCTCAGAGAAGGTCAGTAGCTGGCCAGGGGCAGGGCAAGAGTCTCATTTTTCTGTATATCAACAATACTAAGATTTTCTTCAAGTGGAATTAGCCAGTTTTGCAATTTCAGGGTCAATAAGCAATAGTGGAAACTATTTGTTATTTAAAACAAAACAAAAAGTAACTCAATGAACTGTGTCATCCATGAGAATATCAGTGTGGCACAATGGATAATATATACGACTTAGAATCAATAGGACCTGGGTTTGAATCCTACTTCTATGTCTGTGTGACTCCAAGAAAGTTACTCAACCTTTTTATTCCTCCATTTCCTAATCTGTAAAATGAGGATGATAATAACAGCTTTAAAGAGCTGTTATGAGGCTCAAGTGAGATAACTTATGTATGCAAAGAACTTCGTAAGCCTCAAAGTGCTTAATAATTGCCAGCTACTTGTTGTGGAGTCAAGTCCAACTCTTCGTGAACCCACTTGGTGTTTTTGTTTTTTTTTTTAGGCAAAGACACTGGAGTAGTTTGCCATTTTCTTCTCTAGACTATTTTGCAGATGAGGAAACTGAGGCAAACAGGGCTATGTGACTTGCCCAGGGTCCCACAGCTGGTGTTTGAGGCTGGATTTGAACTCAGGTCTTCCTGACTCCATGCCTGGCTGTCTATCCACTACACCAACTCACAGCTACCTAGTGGTCAGCTAGTACTAGCTTCCAATCGTAGGTGAACTCGCTGTTACTCTGTGATCTAGTGATGCTGGCCTTCTTGCTATTTCTCACACAGGACATTGAGCATTTTCTGATCAACTCAGAGCATTTTCACAGGCTCCTCCTGGCTTCCTTCAAGTTTCAACCTCTACAAGAAGCCTTTCCCAGTCTCCCTTCATACTTGTAACTTCTCTTTGTCGACTATTTCCAATTTATCCTGTATATATTGTTTGTATGTTGTCTCTTTCGTTAGACTGTGAACTCCTTGAGGGCAGGGCAGGGTTTTTTTGCCTTTCTTTGCATCTCTAGAACTTAGTACAATGCTTGCCACATAGCAACCACTTACTTAATGAATGCTTGTTGACTTCATTTGATATTGAAGAATATAACATTAATTATGCTTGGTTGGTCATTGTTTTCCAAGTAGACTTCATTGTTGATACTTTATGTTTTGTGGAAAATTACAAAAATTCCATATTTCATTTTAATCTCACTTTAAGGAAACTTTGTAGGTAAAAATCTATTTTTTTTAAAAAGAGAAATAATGGGGTGATTTTTTTCCTTGACAAAATAACTTTTGCTTTACAAAAGCATTTATTATAGGTGGCATCCTCTCAATGTCCTGTGTCAGGAATGGCAAGGCCAGCATCACTAGATCACAGAGTATCCAGTATGCTTACCAAATTTGTTAATAATATAAATATGAAAACATAGAATCAGCATTCAAAAAAGACTAGAAGAGATGGGTCAAATCCACTAAAATGAAACGTACAAGGAATAAGTGTAAAGTTCTATACTTGGGCTCAAAACGTTAACTTCTTCACAAGCCTCTGCTGAGCGAGGCAGGGCTATATGATACAAAAAGACCTGGGGGTTTTAGTGGACTACAAGCTCCACGTAAGTCAACAATGTGGTATAACTGTCAAAAAAGCCAAACTGACCTTGGGATACATGTTGGGATTGACAGTACTATTGTACTCTGCCTTGGACAGATAACATCAGGAGTGTTGTGTTTAGTTCTGTGGCTGAATTTTTGAAAGAAAAAAAGGTGGAGCTGAGGACAGTGATTGGGATAGTGAGGTTCTAGGAATGCTTAGCGTCAAGAAGAGATGATTCCTCTGTCTTCAAGTCTTCAAAGAGGTGGCATGGAGAAGACTCATTAGAATTGTTTTTCAGAGGACAAAACTAAGTATCAGTGGGGGGAAGTGGCAGAAAGGTAAAGTAGTTTTATGTAGTTTCTAACCCTTAGAGCTGTCCCCAAATGGAATGGACTGTCTCTGGAGGTAATAAGGTGCCTTTCACTGTAGAACTTTTAACAGAACCCAAATGACCACTTGATGGGAATGTTCAGGTAGATTGGATTACATGACCTCTGGGGTCCCTTATAATCTTGACAGCCTAGAACGATTTTGATTATTCTGTATTGCCTTCTTTCAACTTTAATTCCCGACTTAATTCTGAAATTGGGCGGCTAGATGGAACTCACTGCTTAGGTAAACTACTTGAAGATTCTAATTGGGGTTTGGATACTCTCTAAGAAGCAGGGTCAGAGGTTTTTAGATTTCAGGTCACCTGACACCTTCTCTTTGGTCCCAAACTTCTCATAAAATTCCTAAAACCCATAAGGTAGGATTTGACAGCAAATGTTACAGATTTTTTGAGAAATACATTTATTTCCTCAAGCATGTGAAGAGAGACTGCAGGATATGTCAAGAAGGTTGTCACATCTGGAGTCAGAACACCTGGGTGGGCACCGTTGGTTAACTTTTCCCTCATCTGTAAAATGGAGGGATCTGCTATTCTTCACAGAGCTTAAACGATGTAAAGCGCTTTGTAAACCTCATCATGCTGTATAAATATCAGCTACTATTATTGCCTGTGACTAATAAGAAATGCAATTGTCTGCTCGAATTTCTCAAGGAAAGTTAAGTGAGCATCCTGTAGTTCTTGAAAGAGAAACTATCAGCTTACCTAGATAACTCAAAAGTAAGGATCAGCAAAAGGTATTCTTATTTATTCTCTTCCCATCTTCACCTTGAGACCAAGAGAAGAGGCTAATATTATTCTATGTTTGTCTACAAGAGAAAAGCTAGCCTTAAATCTTATTTTTTTTGATTTTTTTTGTAGCCTTGTATCTTGAGAGGTAATAAGTTACTTTTCACTGAAGTCTTCATGTGGAGACTAGATACACACTTGACAGGGATGTCGTGTTACAGTAACAATTGTTATAGCTAGCATTGATATAATACTTTAAGATTTGCAAAGTACTTTACAAATATTATTTCATTTTATCCTACTATTATTTAATTTTATCTTACTATGCTATTATTCCCATTTTATAGATGAGGAAACTGAGGTAGATAAGGTTAAGTGACTTGCCCAGGGGCACATAGTTAGTAAGTGTCTGAGGCCAGATTTGAACTCAAGACTTCCTGACTTCAGGTCCAGTGTTCTATGCAATATTGCAGAGAATTCCTGAACAGGTCTGATTTGAACTAGACAATCACTGATGTTCCTTCTAGCTCTTAAATGTCTAAATTTCTCTTATTTCAGGTTTGGCTCCCTATTAACTCTAATATCACTTATAAACCTTTATTTTGCACATTTCATGCTTTTCATAACCAGGCCCCAATCCCCAACCTAACATTTCCTGGCATATTATACATGACTTTCCTTCATGCCTCCAAGATACGGTCAAACTGGCTTTTTTTAAAAACAGTTCCTGCCATCTAGGAGCTCATTCTTTTCCTCTTTTTTATATTAATTTATTTAGTTTTAATTTTCAACATTCACTTCCATAAGATTTTGAATTCCAAATTTTCTCCCCCTTCCTCCCCTGCCCCCACCCCAAGGCAAGAACCTGATACAGGTTCTACCAAACTGGTCTTCTTATTGTTCCTCACACCCTGGCACTCCATTTCTTTCTGTCCCCTTCTTAAGGGTTATCTCCCATGCCTGGAACTCTTTCACCTCTGCCTCTCAGGTACTTCAAAATTCAGCTCAAATACCACCTTATGCATGAAGACTTTCATGGTTTTTTCAATTTATGCTTATGACCTCTGCTCCCAAGATTAATTTTGAATATAGTTATATGTGTATGTTACCATCTCTTCTGCTAGAACATAAGCTCCTTGAGGGCAGGGATTGTTTCATTCCTGTCTCTGTAGCACGAGTGCCTAGCCCATATGAGGCACTTAATATTTGTCGATTAATTGGGTCATCTATTCATTCTCTCCATGGCGATGTTGCTGAGTGAACATTTAGCCTCTGATGTAACTCTAGCTCCAATCAGACCCAGACCTCTTATATTCTTGAAGTACTACTCATGCTTTTACTCACTTTTTTGGGAACATGGTGACTGAAATCCTCCCCCTTCTTTTTGCTGTCTATTTTAAAAGGGCCTCAAGTTCTGATCCTAATGTTGCTTCCTTCAAGAAGACTTCTCTAATTCTTTGTGGCCTAAGTTGAGATCTCCCATCTCTGTGTTAGGGGCTTCTGCTCCACCTGTTGACCTGGAGTAAGGGGAATGCTTCAGGCAGGGTACATTCCCATAAATGCACTGAATATGTCAGTACTTTTTGCTTTCCTCTTTTCTCCTTCAACCCCCACAATTACTCTCTTCATGGTAATCTTTGTGGTGAGTTTTAGATGTGACGTGAAGTTATAGAAGCACGTTAAATGATTTGTGGAAAACAACTAATGTCTTCTACCAAAGAGATCTTCTTGTCATCTTTTCTATCACAAGAGCGAGGATCGTACACTGGACCTGTATAGCTAACATTTAAACTATACTCTCATACTTCCGTGTATGCAGCTAGAGACAGGCAGTAGTTAGTCTATCTGGCAAGAACTCTGGGCCTGGAATCAGGAAGAAATGGATTTGAATCCCACTTTTGACAATTACTATTGTGTTACCACAGCCAAGTCGCTTCATCTTTCTGATCCTCAGTTACCTCATCAGAGACTTGGGACAATAATACTATAGTACTTGCCTCACAGGATTGTGGTAATGATTAACTAAGATCATATCCATAAACTACTTTGTGGACCTTAAAACCTAACAGAAAGGTTTGTGTTGGATAAACAAAAATTCAAATTGGGATTATGAATTAAACTAATTTTTAAAAATATGCTAGACCTCAGACAAATGACTATTGTCCTTCAAAGTAGTTGACCTTAGGATAACATTGATTATTCCAGCAACACAGCCATTTCTGAAAACACATCTAGAATACTTTGGGAACAGCCTTCAGCATCGGTCTATAAATGACCCAAGAAAATCACTCTCGTTACTTTATAGCCATGTGTAAGCTATTAATCAGCTTGATGAACCACTAGTATTATTTCCTAAATTTGACTCCAAATGGCTTTTGGCCACAGGCAATTACAAAGTTATTCTCAAAGAATGAAGATTCACTATCACTTAAGTCAACTTTTAACAATGGTATCTTTTTTTTTTTTTAATCATGATCCCTTTGATAGTCTGGTGAAGTGTTTCTCAGAATAATGTTTCTAAATGCATAAAATAAAATACACAGAATATAATGGAAACCAATTAGGAAACCTGTTGTACAGTTGTCAAAATATGAAACAAAACCCAAATTCATGGACTCCCTTCCCTTCCTGGAAAATATTTATGACCACTGATACAGAAGAATGTGCAACAGGAGGTGTGCTAGTGTGCAAAGAACACTGGGTTTGGAGTCAGAGGACATAGGTTTGGTTACTGATCCTGTTTCTTTACTGCCTATATTGTGTTCATCAAGGGATTTCATTTCACATGGCTTCTCATTTTCTTATCTGTAAAATGAAAAAAGCTGAACTATATCTCTAAGTTGCTTTCCAGTTTTAGATCCTTTGAGGCTTTCAGAGTAACTTCAAAGAAGGCATTCTAGAAGAGTACTGAGCAATAGCTGAAAGCATCATTGGGACAAGCAAGTTGCCTCTCAAATAGACAACTGTCATTTGGTTCCGCAAGTCCCAGTATGGCTAAAAAAATTATCTGCCTTGTTACCATAGAGTTACACCTTGGATGATGACTTGGTGAAGCTTATCACAAGTTGGGCCATCCTCACGTCAATAACACATGCTGATATCTATCTATGGCAGGGAGGTCCATTATCTGCTTTGCAGGACCATTTTCAGAGCTCTTGTGATGGCCCCAGGGACTGCCTATGAGCCAAAGTGTGCATCTGATGGGGCAGGAAGGCATTCATTGAATTTATCTGTGATAGAATAGAAGAAGAATTATACTATAGAAGAATACACTATACACTACAGAAGAATTTCAAAACGAGTACAAAATGATATTCTTCTATTTTTTTGCAGTTGTACCTTCCTTTCTTGTATTTACAATTCAACAGAAAATTATTAACATAATCACTATCAGGGATAGGTTGGAAATACATGCTTCCCTCCTCCACCACCCCTCTGCCCCATCACAATTCTGTACACAGATTTGCCAAAAAGATACTTCAGGATCTGAATGGTCTCGGATCTCACCATTGTTGAAGAAGATCTTAACAATGACCACCCAAACAATTATAAAAAAAAGTACAAGAAAGCATCTGAAACCATAAAAAAAAGTACAAGAAAGCATCTGAAACCATACTGCATATTTCAGATGTGACCAGACATTTTTCACAGTAACTGCTCTTTCTTAAACAGCATATGCACTTTCTTTTATTGACACCTATACATTTTAAATACATCTAATTTTGGCTCATAACAAGTAAAAAATAATTTTTAAAAATGAACAAAACATATGAACAAAAGCATCACACTTTACATCAACTAAGAAAATTTAGGATTATTTTGAACTGTTGACCCTTTTTTATTGCTGAAAATTGATGGATGAAGAACTGTAGGACATGTTGCCTCTTTGTTTGTTGATGTCTGTTTCATCACTTACTTCATATTTTATAGATTGATGGCTGTAACTCAAACTTGGAAACCAAACCAACCCAAATCAGAAAAGTTACAAACCCCCCCACCCAAATAAAACAACTTTGTGCCAAGTAGAAGAATTTCTATAAGTATAACAGATTACAGTCTGCAATTGTTTTGACTTTAAACTTAGAGAAAACTTGCATCTATTTGCAGTGTGCTCTGGAGATCAGAAAGAGTCTGGACAGGAATTCAGTGATAGTAAATAGTAATGAAAATAACTGATAGTGGGTTGTGTTTCTAATCATTTTGACTCCTCCTAAAAGAGTAGGATGGTTCTACACTTTTAAATGCTATCTTTGCCAATGAAAAAAGAGGAAAATACAGTGTAAGAGATAAATAAAGGTTCTGGTTTTTAAGGTCGTAAGCTATGAAAGGGGGTGGGTATGTGAAATGGCAATTCTGATTTGTGAAAGACAGGTCAACAAGTTATTCTTAATCCTCTTAATGCCTATACGCATTTTAAGTGCAATGTGGAACCTCTCCACTCCCAAAAGGGAACACAGCTAGGTGCACTTCTCTCACATGGGTGTACCCCAAACATCGCACAGGCGTATCATCACATAAAACAAAAGGAGGCACAGAATGTGTAATTCTGTGTACAAGAAAAGTGTAATACCATGCAAAATTCTACTTTTACCAATGAGAAGAAAACTTCTGATACAGAATGTGGGCACATATCAAACATAATTTAATTACACATTGACATTTTATGAAATCTACAATAGTTGAAAGGGGAAGAATGGTGTTACAATATAAAATCACAGCAAAAGGATGTGTAAATATAAGTTTATACTGGCTATAAAAGGCAAGAGGAAAGTAGGATAAGAGTTTCAGAAAAACACTCCTTCAGGAGCAGCTATATACAGTGCTGGGTACAGTTGTTTGGAATGTCATTGGTTAAAACAAATTGCATAAACTAGACTTCACTCTTTTTATGAGATGGATGAACGAGTATGAAAGTACATTGCCCTGAACTTGTGCTCTCAGCAGGATACCATTCTGTAAGCATTTACTTTCAATAAGGTCTATCCTTTTTTTTTTTTAAAGTTCCATATAGAATTTTAACGATCTTCCATTTGTCAAATGGATAAAAAAGAGAAGTGGTGAAATAAGAAGATAGGACAGGTTTTGCCTCTTCTTTCCTCTGCTTTGAAGTATCCTCTGCAGTACATGACAAATTTCCATTTTACTTATTTCCAGTGTTTAAATATTAATCCTGTCCTGGAAAATATGAAAATTTGGGGGGGGCAAAGAAACACCTGTGCCCATACTAATTCATGGGTATATCAGTAAGACCCAACTATCCATGAATAAGAATAGTTGTAGGAATGCTAAAGAAATTCCATATTTAAAGAATCACTATAAACCCAGGACATTTCAGATCAGATCAATAATACCATACTTTGAGAACATGGCCTATTGTTGGTATCTGACAAAGGCTGATTATTGAGGTGGAGTAGGGGAATTCAAACCTTGGAAACCTTGGAGAAAAGAATAGTGATGATCCTTTCTCATCCCCTCCGAATACTTTGGAAATAACCAAGAACTCTATTAATATGGAGCAGAGATGTAAATATATTAACATTTTTGCCCTTCTGTGCCTCAGTGTTAGTGGAGAACTGTTCATTGTTTCTCTGATGCATACTTAAAAAATAAAACATTTTTACTAAAACAGTGATACAAATTCACATGGAAATAGTCACCTGACTGCTGTAAAGAAAGCCTTTACTTCTTGTCTTTACAAAGTAAATATTTAAAAAGTCGTCTCACTACTATGGGATGTACTCATTAGATCATAGTGATACTCTGCCATCTTTGTTACCACCTATCTTGTATGCCCCTTATGTGATATTAAAAACACGTATTCCCATTTCAGCCATACGACATAGTTAGCAATGTTATTTCCTAGTAACTTCTGATGCCTGAAATGGTGCAAAAGAATAATAAATCACATTTACTCATGGACAAACTTGTAGGCCCATATTCTAGTGGAATGGATTTTCCAGTTATAAGGATTTAAGACAGAGAAAGAGGAATGGGGTGGGATGGTTCATATACATGTGTGTTTATTAAGGAACTGGATTAAATTTTAAAGGAGAAGATATTTATGGGAAGAGAGGTCAATTAAAGAAGTTTGGAATGAAATTTTGGCCTTCAAGAAAATAAACATTTAGAGAGGCAGTATGGTGTAATGGATAGAGAATGACCCTACAATCAGGAAGATGTGGTTTTGAGTCTCATCTCTGACACACACTGTCCGTGTAATCCTGAAAAAGTAACTTAATTTCTCAGTGCCCCAGGCAGCTCTTTAAGACTATAAGTTATAGAGAAGGTGTCCATCTGCAATGGTAAAACGCAATCCTCATCAACAAAAATACCAATGCAGTGTCAGATAGAGTAAAATATTTCAAAGGGACTTGAATTTCTCTGCAGGGGGTAGGGTTTGCAAAAATGATTGGGGGTCATGTATGGGAACCAGTAGCTTAAAATAAAAGCTCTAGTGCTTGTAAAGAAGTTCCATGTGAACAGATGGAGAAGAATGTCTAAATGTGACTATGCACCAGTAATATTTGGCCCCAAATGACTGGAATAAGTTTTGGCAATATCCTTGAAGGTTCTATAGGCATTGTGAAAAGGTCCTCGAAGTAAAATAAGACCGTATAAAAAAGATTCTCCTAATTAAGCATCTCTTCATTGTCAGCTTAGGTTTTTCTCCTGGAATTACCTTTTCTAAACAAACTGGATATTTTCCTATACAGATAATGATTCCAAATAACATTTTCTTTAAAACACAAGCAAACACACACTCCCACACAGCAAGAAGGAAACATATAAGTCCTTGGAAACAAGAGTTCTGGGGCCTCATAATCCTTCTAATTCAGACGAGTCCCAAAGGGTACCTCTGATTCTGTCCTCAACATCATTTTACTCCTATTTTCTTTAAGATAGCCAAATATCTTCTTGTGTACAGACTATTCATGGAAAGTCACGGAATCCACCTGATGTGAGAATCTGAGTCTTAGCAAAGGGTCACAAGTAGAAGTGGACTCTTTTCTTTTCCAACCCTTGGCCTGTTTTTGTATGGGTTCTCTATGAAATTAGCTTTTGGGGGAAGGGATGCTTACAAGAAGCAAAAGATGAAGGAGGGGAGTCTGATCTAGCAGTCTACAAAGCTCCTACTTACATTAACTAATAATTTTTTATGCTCTAAAATTCAACCCTGCAACTAACAATAAAAATCTCATTGCTCTCTTAAAAAAAAAAGAAAGAAAAAATGAGTTGCAATTGTACAACCATCCAATACATGCTTCAGAAAGGAAGAAAACAGGCATCTGATTCCTTTTTCTCCTGATGCCTTTTTTGTTTGTTTTTTTGTTTTTCATATGTGTGGATGTTCATGCAACTCTAGGCATAGACTACTTAAGGTTACATTAGCAGAGAAGGGAGTTTTAACTCATGTGGAAACGGTGCTCCCCTCGTGTTATGTGGGAAGAGAATTCATACCTGTCCTGACTGTGATAGCCACACATGTTGCATTCGAAAGGATCACGGAAGCCATGGCAACCCATGTGGATAGTATACATCACATGGTCCAAAAAGAGGACCCTGCAGTGTTCACATTTATACACCTTCAATGGCTCCCCATTGTTGCTGATCACTTTGAAAGCGTCTTGGGAATTGTCAGTTGCTGCCCTCAGGACATCATAGGGCCTATGCTCTTCTTTTATGGACAAACCATTTCTGGCATGTTGGTTTATATGGTTTGTCAGGTAAATGAGGCCACTCCGTTCCTCGTTATTACTCTCTGTGTCTGTGGAGTCTTGGCAGCTGTTGCTTGGGGAGGCATCTCTTTCAGAGGAGATGGATTTAGCCTTGGAAAGCAGCAATAGATTTTCCACGGCGCTGTCCTGGGCTGTGTGGTTAGGGCGTGGGTGGCCATCTGCATGGGGCTTGTGAAGCTGGTACATGGAGCTGATGACTGGTACAACCTCGGAGCCTGGGGGCGTCTGCACCAGTGGGCGCAATGATTCAGCCCCAAGGTAGCTAATGGCATTGTTGATGGCCTGATCCATGACATGGGTCTGCATCATTTCATTCTCCTTCTCATAATTGGTGCTGGCATCATATGGGAGATCTGACAAGCATTTCTCACCTGACAATTAAAATGGGCAGTAGTCAGTTAAGACCTGAATTTCTCTAGCATTTATTTATTTCTTATTGAGAACCAAGATTAGTCAGTTAACAATTTATCTTTATGTGTCAGGCACATTGATTACATGAAATAATCAATAGGAAAACAATTTTAATTGTTTAAACAATTGTTAATTAATGATTTAATTAAATAATTTTGGCATATTGGAAAATATCCTGGGGAAATAATAAAAAAAGGCAGGCATACAACACAAATTATTTTAAATATAGCATAATAAAAATAATCAAATGAGATAATGGATGCAAAGCTTTTTTTAAAGTGATATAAAATTTTAGCATAGTGTAATGGACCCAAAGCCAGGAAGACTTGGGTTTGAGTCCTGCCTCTAACACATACTGGCTGTGCAACTCTGGACAAATCCCTTCACCTCTCAAAGCTGTAGGCGACTCTCTGAAAGACTTCCACTGGTCACACTGAGATTCCTTACACCAGTATAAGGAGTTCCTTATACTAATGAAATCATAGGTCTGGTTCCTTTCCATCATAATCATCATCATATTTGGTATATCTATTGAAGGGATTAGCTGAGGATTTATTCTATCAGTTAAGGATATTATATTGAATTTCAATGGTAATCATCTCTCCACAATTTCGGACAAAGAATATATCCCTGACACTCCCTTGGCAAAATGAACAAGTTTTGCTCTCGAGATGTTAATGTAACATTTGACATTACAGTGATGGTTTGAGTATGACCTTGTGAATGAAGACCACCATTTGTGGTTATGTCACTGACTTAATGAATGGTTGAATACAACTCATCTACCGTGTTTGTCTTAGCTTCCTCATCCTAGCAGAGGACAGACAATGATTCACTTCAGAGCATTGTGTCATGGTTTAACTCATGTGTGATAGTCAAGAGCTTTAAAGACAATTGCTTTCACAATTATAACAAGGATGGTTTGCCTCTTTCTTCTAATTCTCTTCCCCTTCCCACCTTTTAGCCGACTAGATTTCTAATCTCCTTTCAGAGAGATGATGATAATTACAACAATAAAAACCCTCTTTTAAGTGCCTACTGCTTATAAGGTCTTCTGCTAAGCAACATGGTCCAGTGGAAAGGGCACCAGATTTGAAGTCAGAGCCTGAGTTCAAATCCTGGCTCTGCTACCTACTAACCTATATGACCTTGGGAAAGTCATATCACTTCTCTTGACTTCAATTTCCTCTGTAAAGTGGAGAGAGTTGGGCTCTGAAGTCTCACCAAGTTCTAAATTTATGATCCTATGATCCACAGGTATTGGAAATACAAAGGGGAAAACTCTCCAGTTCCTTACCTTAAGGAACTTTTAGATTGAAAAGGGAGGTATGACATGTAGAAAATTAAGGATGATACAAGTTTGATTTCCATGAAGTAAAAGAAATATAACAGTGAAATATAAACTTCTTGACGTCAGGGTCTATCTTTTTTCTGTCTATCTCCAATGCGTAGCACAGTGCCTGATATATAGCAGATGCTTAATACATATTTGTTGAATGATATAGGGAATAGTATAGGAAAATCAAAGAGAGAGAGAGGGGGAGAGAGAGAGAGAGAGAGAGAGAGAGAGAGAGAGAGAGAGAGAGAGAGAGAGAGAGAGAGATTACTTTCAACCAGGAGGGATTTGAAAAGGCAAAGCCTAAGAGTTGAGCCTTGAAAGAAGAACATAACTACCTATGAGAGCATTCTATCCCCATTACCGAATGTAGTAACACACATAGTAGGTGCTTTAACAAATGTTTTTTGAATTGAATAATAGTGGAGAACAGAGGACCATTTAATAAGCATGAAGTTGAAGGTAGAAACAAAACCAAGGGAATTACAGGGAGGGAGAAAGGGCAACAGTTTTAAAGAGTAGGAAGAGATCTATCAGAAAAATATCAATTGTTTAATCCCAATTTTGTTTTTATAAGCTAGTTTTCCAATTCTTTAGATATTTCACTATGGAAAAAGTACAATCAATTTCCTTTGTCATATGTTATTGTTTTATATGTCACAGGTATGGCAGGGTTTAAGACCAAATGGTGTCTAATGCCTGTAACATGGAAGTGGTGCAGTCATTAATTAGGGCCCCATTTTACTTCAGTTCTAAAAGCTAATTATTTATTTGTTTTAAGTGAGGTGTTCTGTCTTCAATAAAGCCATTAGTTTTCATTAATAAAAAAAGTGTTTGAATTTCTACAAATATGATTTGATGTTGCTTCTCTTACATTTCATAAGGGCCTCATTCTTTCCAGTATGATAATGATATCTGTCATCACTGTATTAATTTTCTGAGTAAGGAGATTATATATATGCACACATACATATATACACATATATGCCTGCATATAAACATATGCAGGTATATATGTATATATAAGATATAAGTATATATGTAAATATAAAAACAGAATCATGCTTCATGAATTTGCTAATTGGACTTCTCTGTTGTGGTCATTAGCCATTGGTAACATGTATACACTCTCTCTCAAACTATAATGTCCCATAAAGACTGCCATATTCCAGCCTCCTTTCTTATCTGTAATTGCATATTCAACCCTGAGTTTGCATTCATTTTAATCCAATTGTAGTCATTAACATGGGATAATGGGGTTCATTTAGCAGTTACTTGCTTTTTGATTATGCACCCTTATCTACTGAACCAAAGATCTTTAGAATCTAACAGGGAGAAAAGTTTCAATAAGTCATCATTCATACAGATAAAGTTAATCAAGTCTAAAGACTTTTATAAACTAAGTGACAGATATCCATCTTACAAACAGAGAAAATGGGTGGTGCTTCTGTTCACATAAGCTTAAAGTAAACAGTGAATACTATTTCTGAATCTATACATGGAGTTGTCACTGTTCTCTCATCAGGTTTTTGAAATGATGATGAACATACTGGTAAGACTCACATATTTTACCAGCCTTTGCTATAACTGAATGCATTTTAACTCATAACTAGGAGCTCAGAATTTAGAATTCTTAGAACAAGGAGTAATGAATGAAAGTTGCAGAGGAAGATTTTGGCTCAATAGAAAGAAAAACTTCCTAATTAGTGATACAAAAGCTTGCCTTGGGAAGAGGTAGCTTTTATGTCACTGAAAGGGAATGCTTACTCTGTTGACTTCTTTTCCCTATTTATTCTCATGATCATTGCTTTTTTTTTGGAATTCCTGCAAATTTCCTGGAATATATGTATATATATATGTATATGTATGTGTATATATATATACACACACACATACACACATACATACATACATACATACATACATACATACATATATATATACATACATACATATATATATATATATATATATATATATATATATATATGTTGACAATGATAGGTTTAAATCTGAAGGCTATATTCCAAGCATAAACTTATCAGAGAAGAGTGTAGAGGAGTTTTATGTAACGATGCCTTTAGGTGTGAAGATTTAAAGAATGCCGGATATTTCTGCTCCCATCCTATGTAGCAAAATCACAGCATGCACATTATTGAAATAGATGCTGATTTTAATTTACTAAATGCACTTGGATTTTAGTTGCAGAGCTTAAGCTGAAGAAGTAAAAAGCATCTCTTTTCAACTGGATTTGTGAATGTTACTTAGACAGCACTGAAGGTTGAGTCTCAGGTTCATTATTTGTTAGCTTTGTTAACACTGGGCACATCACTGAACACCTCAGCCTCACTGTCTTCATCTGTCAAGTGGAATCAGATCACTTTTAATACTTACTTCAAAGGGTAAGAGTCAAATGATAAAGTACATGTAACTGTAAAGTTCTGTATAAATGTGGGTTATGATTGTTGTCGATTTCATTCACAAAGCCCAGCACTAGCCATTTACACAATTCTCTGAACCAGCAGGCCTTGCTCTAAATTCTATCTATAGGAGGCCCAGCAACAACATAGATGGAAGGCACACAAAATTGAGACAAAACAGATTTTTTTTTAACTGTCCATCTGTCAATAAACATTTATTAAGCACCAACTAATGTCTACAAATGAGCCTTAAAAGGGGAAGAAACATTCAGCTTACCTGTTTTTTTTTTTTAAATTTCCTCCTCCTTTTACCCCCTAGCATAAAGCAAGTTTGAAAGCACCCATTAGCATGTTTGGTTTTTAAGAGACATCAAACGTTGAACTCTTACCCACAAATTTCTGAGGCATAGAGCTCTTACGTTTGGCGACGTTACTTGCTAGTCTATCCAGCACGAGGGATCTCTCGGATCCAATCTTGCACAAATCTTCGGCCATTTCACTATGGTTGGTTTCTTCTTTAATGACTAAAGCCAAGGGAAATCAGAATGGTCAGCAATACAGATCTCAATAAGTTTAAGGGCCCGTTCTGCTAAGACAATTGAGTAAAGTTGGAATAACTCAAGAGAAGCCCCTAGCTGACTTTCAGTGCTCATAATGGTAGTGGCCAACTCTTAGAAACCTAGTTCATTTTTTATTATTTATTTTCATTTCTATTTTCATTATTTATTTAAGTGGACTATTTCAAAGTCCACTTAACTTTTTACAGGGGTTTTATATTAGATCCTCAAAATAACCCTGCAATTTAGACAGAGCAGGAATTATAATTTATATGGAACAGATGGAGGTACTCAGGCTCAGAGAGTTAACACATCCAATGTTATCCAAAGTGCTACTCATACAGAAGCAACTAGAACTCAGGCCTCCTGAATCCTAGATCAATGTATTTTCTAATATACCTCACTGTCTCCCATGTGCTAATTACACATGCTAGTGCTAATGATAGGAATCCAAGTACAAAGAAACATGTAGTTGCTTTGCAAATGAAGCATCAAATGTTCCTATGTGTTTCAACTGCAAAAGGTTCAGGGTAGTGCACAGAGGATTTTCTATTGAGTCTTGCTTAGTATGATCCAAAGGAACTCCATTTTCATCAGGAACTCTCAATGAGCACAGTGGGTTAGTGATGGCCCTTTAGTAAAGGAGAGGCCATTCAGAGATGATAGTCAGTCCTTTCTAATTTTTCAGAGTATTGCCATGAAATCTAAATTCAATTTTAATTCGTTTGATGGGTTATTATTTACTTAAATACTGACCTCCTCCAGTTATAGGAATTTGTGGTTTTCCTCCAGTACTCAAAAAATAGAAAAGAGGTGGTTGATCAATTATGCGCAGTAAGAGGAAGTATTTAAAAGTAGAGCTCCTTAACCTGGGGTCCAGAGGTGTGTGTGGATAGATTCTGGGGGATCTGCAAACTTGGCTGGGAAAAAGTACATCTTTATTTTAATGTGATTGGTTTCCTTTTTAATTCTATGCATTTTATTTCATGCATTCAATAATGGCGATGATAGCTAGATAACATTTATATAGTTCAAAGTGTTTTTACAAATATTATCTCTTTTATCCTCACAACAATCATGGGAAGTAAGGTGGTTTATTATCCTCATTTTACAGATGAGGAAACTGAGGTAGGCAGAGGTTAAGTGACTTGCCCAGGGTCACAAAGCTAGTAAGTGTCTGAGGCTGGATTTAAACTCAGGTCTTCCTGATTGCAGGCCCAGCGTTCTATCCACGGTGCCACTTAGCTCCCTTTAAACAACAATATTTGAGAGCACAGAAGGAGTCCATAGGTTTCACCAGACTGCCAAAGAAGTCTGTGACAGAAAAAAGTTTAAGAGCCTCTGGCTTAAAGTATGCTCATAGAGTATCCTCAATAAATACAGTAATACTGTAAACTGACTAACTTAAGGACATTATGCAACACTGAAGAAAATGAAGAAATGTGGTCTAATTATTATCATTTGCTCTCCAGTGGGGACATATATTGTTAAAGCTATTGCTGCTCTTCCATAAAATTTCAAGTGCTTATGTGATGTAATTGAATAAATTATAATATATAATATAATATTAACATACAATATAATAATATATAATACAAATTACATTAAATTATATAAT
Source organism: Vombatus ursinus (assembly GCF_900497805.2). Classification (NCBI taxonomy): domain Eukaryota; kingdom Metazoa; phylum Chordata; class Mammalia; order Diprotodontia; family Vombatidae; genus Vombatus; species Vombatus ursinus. The sequence continues at coordinate 11,695,535 of NW_020954598.1, forward strand.
CATAAAGTGATAAGAGATCTTGGAGATAACATAGCACATCTTAAAAGTGGGGGAAACAGAGTCAGTACAGTTTAGGGAAAGGAACCCTTAGATTTGGATTCCAAAGTACTTAATGGACTCAAATTCTGGCTATTCTACTTTTACTAGTAACCATACGACTGAGCCATGAGACCTTTCCTGGCTCCTTCTCTACCCTCCCCAGTTGCTGGTACATCTCCTCCTCAAATTACCTTGTATTAATTTTGTACATAGTCTGTATATAATTACATGTCAGCATGTTTTCTCCCATATTAGAATGGAAACCCCTTGGAGAAACGGACTTTCACTTTGGTCTTTGTATTCTCAGAATTTAGCATTAGTGCTTGGCACATAATAACTACTTAATAAATGCTTATTTGTTGATTGATTGACTTAATCTCTCTGGTTAAGAGGATTGACTTAGATGATCCTGAAGAGTCCCTTCAAACTCTAGATGCTATGGTCAAATCATCAAGTACAAGTCAGACTAATCTTATGTCTATTTTGATAGAGCTACTAGACTGGCAGATGAGAGGAATGTTAACAAAGTATTTGACAATGTCTTGTGATTTTCTTACGGACAAGTTGGACAGATATAGAGGAGATAACAGAATTACATAGATTTGGAGAGGATGCTCATGGGGACTTGGATCTGTGCTGGTTAACGTTTTTATCAACAACTGGCATGTAGGGATAAGCAACCTGCTTATCAAGTTTGAAGATTACACAAAGTTGGGAGGGAGCCAAAAGAGTCTTACAGGCTAGAATGATGGGTAATTAAAGAAGATAGAATTTAATAGGGATAAATGTAAAGTTCTTCACTTGGGCTCAAAAAATCAAAACCAACTGCACAAGTGGAGGTTGGGGGCGGAATGCCTAGGCCAGTGGTTCTCAAACATTTTTGGTGTCAAGATCCACTATTTTTTTTTTTTGTGAGACAGAGTTAAGTGACTTGCCCAGGGTCACACAGCTAGCAAGTGTCAAGTGTCTGGATTTGAACTTAGGTCCTCCTGACTCCAGGGCCATTGCTCTATCCACTGTGCCACTTAGCTGCCTCTAGATCTGCTCTTAAAAATTATTGAGGACCCCTCCCAAAGAATTTTGGTTTATATGGATTATATCAATAAACAACATCTTATTATTATTATAAAAATAGTTTTGACCTCATGGACCCCTTAAAAGAGATCCCTAGGCCATACTTTGAGAACTGTTAGTTTGTGTATAAGAGATCTGAGTTTTTTTAGTGTATCTATACACTCAATCATGGTTGAGTGTGATGTGGTGCTTAAAATAAAAGTGAATACCACTTTAAGCTGCATTGCAGCATCATATACAGAAGAGGGAGACAAGGTAGAGGGCACTAAGACAAGAGGAAGACTGGAAACCATCCTTTACAAGGATCAGTTGAAGTAACTGAGGAAGCTTACATAGAAGATAAGACTTAGGAAGGACGTGATAGCTTTTTTCAAGTTTTTGAAAGCAGCAGCACAAGAATTAAGATTTGTTCTGGCTTGTCCTCAAAGAGCAGAACTACGATCAATGGAGGAAAAATATCTTAACAATTAGAACCAGCCCAAAATGGAAGTCTAAGCGGAGGCAGAATGGTGGTGGGGATGTCACAGAGGGGATTTCTGAATGGGAATAGATTGGATTGGATGGCCTCTGATGACCTTTCAACTCTGTGATTCTTTTCTTTCATTAAGGCAATTGGGGTTAAGCGACTTGCTCGGGGTCACACAGCTAGTAAGCATCAAGTGTTTGGTCTGAGGCTGGATTTGAACTCAGGTCTTCCTGACTCTAGGGCCGCTGCTCTATCCACTGCGCCACCTAGCTGCCCCTCAACTCTGTAATTCTTTAACTGACTACTCAAGACCACATAGCTAGTCAGTGGTTTAAGCTACTTTTGACATAATTACACTGTTTATTAGCACAGTTCAAAGTTCACATCAAAAGACAACTTTCACCTAAATCCCAGTGAGCTAAATTTTCCTGGTGTTCATGAATGAATTCTGTACCATTTCTCCTGTCATGCTTTAATAATAACAGCTAGCATTTATAGAGTGCTTTATGGTTTGAGATGCACTTTAGAAAGAGCATCTCCTTTGATCTTCACAAGTAGGTGCTTTTATTATCCCATTTTATAGTGGAGGAAACTGAGGGAACAGAGGTTAAGTGACTTGCCCAAGGTCGCACAGATAGTAAGTGTCTGAGGCTAAACTTGAACTCAGTTACTTTGAAGCAAATGAGGGAGCCAATCTGCCTGAATTGGGTGATTTAGGCCAGAAGTGATTGAGGTAAAATGCTAGAGTAAATGACTTAACACTCCAAGCCCAGTGAATTCAGGAATAGTTATGATGATGATGATGATGATGATGACAGTTAATATGGGCCGGCTCAGTCCTCATAACAACCCTGGGAGCTGGATGCTATTTTTACCCTCATTTTACATATGAATAAATTGAGGGAAACAGAGGTTAAGTGTCTTGCCCAGGGACACACAGCTAGGTGTCTGAGGCCAAACTTGAACTCAATTATGGAGGGTCTACTACACATCGAGCCCTGTAGTTGGTATTACAAAGGATATCAGAGTGGTCTGTGAGAAGGTCTCTGCCTTCAAAAACTTTATAGTGTCTTTAAGGAATCAATTGAACATCAGAAGTATATAATTCAGTGCTAAACTGAATACAGCCAAGAGCCAGAACATGTGGTACTGAAAGTAAGCTCCATTTATTTTGAAGCTAGAAACATGGTCATAATGTTTTATGGGACATCATTCCTTAGGAAATACTGCCATTTTCTTTGTCAACAGAATACAAAAATCATCACTTTGGGACCCCTAAATATCCTAAATATATTCTGTCATAACCTCCTCCAGTCCTGGGAGTCAGGAGGAATATGGGTTTGAATCCTTGCTCCAATGTTTACAGGCTGTAGGACTTTAGATAAGTCATCTACCTTGTCTGAGTCTCAACTTCCTCATCTGTCAAATGAGAGTAATCATACTGTTTACCTCACAGTGTTGCTGTAAAGCTTAAAGTACTATTTAAATACTGATAGATTATTGCGACTCTATGGTAATACCCTTTATTATTAGCTAATGAGTTGACTAATGCATTTGGTTGTATAAAGATCACTGGGTTTTAACCAAATTTAACCAATCCTTTCTATCAAGCCAAGTAAGTTGACTCCTCTTTTCTGTTTTTAATCCTTCAACAAAATCAGAAGCGGGTACAGCTTATGGCACCATCCCCTGTCCTACCCCAGCTTCTTTCCATGCAACTATCAGGTTTATCTACTCTGTATTATCTGATGAAACACCTTCATGTACTACTCCAGAGCTACATTAGGAAAAGAGAGCATCAGTGCTCAGAGGTCAAATGCAACCTTTGTGTTTCATCATTTGGCTGTCAGGGTCAGACAGATATGTAAAACATGCAGCTAATCAAACAAGAGACAAGCTCACATGTTACCCCCTCTCACATCCTACTCCTTTCCTTAAGGCTGCTGTGCTGTCTTCCTGAACTGATGCAGAAAAGCCTTTCCTACAAGCTCTGCCTTGCAAACCTTTGAAAATAATAATAATAATAATAATAATAATGATGATAACATTTATATAGTGCTTATTATATGCCAGGCACTGTGCTAAGTTCTTTACAATTATTATCTTATTTGATCCACATAACAACCTTGAGAGGCAAGTACCACTATTATCTCCACTTTATAGAAACTGAGGTAGACAGAGGTTAAATGACTTGCTCAAGGTCACATAGCTAGTAAGTGACTGAGGCCATATTTGAACTCAGGTCTTCCTGACTCCAGGCTTGGCACTCTATCTACTGTACCACTGTGCCTATTTTAATATATGAATTTTCAGTTAGGACTCATGTGCTCTGTTTCCCAGGGACAAACTCATATTATATACTTGATATAAGACTTGAGGACTTCTGAAATGATTTGTTCAATGAGATTTCATAGCTCCAATAATTAGTAAGTATAAACCTAAGATCTGTAGGGCTCAGTGTTAAAAAAAAAAAAAAAGAGGAAAAGGAAAAAGAAAAAAACAAGACACAGGCCCAAAGGTGTTTCTTTCATGCTGTGATTTCAACAGCTTTCACAAAATACAACAGTAGACAGTGTTGCTACATACTGGGAGTAGGCTCTGGCCTTTATTTTAGCGTGGTGTTTGCCAGCACAACAGAATAAAGCCATATTGATAATAATAGCCAGTGGCTTTACATGTAGTATCTCCTTTCTGCCTCATCTGAGAGGTATGTGCTACTATTATCATCCCCATTTTACAGATGAGGCTCAGAAGGGTTAAACGACTTACCCAGGGCCACTCAGGTTGAAAGTATCTAAGGTAGGATTCAAAACCTAGGTTTTCTTGACTCCAGGCCTAGCATCCTAGCCAACTAACATGCTTCCTTTCATCACAGCAATAAGATCCATGTCCTAACCCTTTAGAGATTTCCTGGGGAAAGGGAATGGTGTATGTGTAAAGGCATACTATCCAAGTGACTTACTTCCATGGGGACATTCTTGCACTGGCTCCATTAGAGCCACCTGTGGGGTTGGTCTGGGTTCCTGGAGCTCTTACCTGGGTACAGAGTGTCTGGGAGGCCCATGCTTTGTAAGTAGTTGTGGCAACGCTCTTTATGTTCCTCTAAAGAGCTTCGCTGTTTATAGCTTCGGCCACAATATCCACATTTGTGAGGTTTACCAACTGCAGAAAACACAATTGAGTTCGAGACCCCAATTAAATGTCTGCCTTGAGTGTAATGGAAATGCACACAATAGAGTCATTAGGAAAAATCAAAAAAAAAAAAAAGAAAAAGAAAAAAAAAAGCAGAATTCAACTCTGAGAGCTTTAAAAGGCAATATCGATTTGGCCAAAATGCTCCTATTAAACAGGTTTAATACTTCAGTGGTTCTTACACTGTGGCCAAGAATTTCAGCTCCTAATCTTACTTTATATATATTTGTATAGCACACTAATTGTAAAATTAACTTTCTTTCCCCATAGTAGCCTAATGGGTCATGGAACTTTTCAAGATGAAACCTTTATCATTTGTCTAGGAATTCGGGAGTTTGGGAGCTGGGGGTGGAAGAGGTTTCAATGATGCATCAATCATAGTTACATCTATGAAGTAGGGCTCAAGACTGAGTTTACATTCTGGAAAGGTTCCAGCACAGTAACATAGCCAGATCTACTGAAAATAAGGAGAATAGATGGATAGTACAATTATCTGTGAGACAACGTATTGGTAATTTGCCACCTCCAGACCATCTCAAAGAATGATTTTATTCAAATGAGTATTTTATGTTCCAAAAAAGTACTTTTTACCTCTAACATGATATAAAACTAATTGAACCTGAAGAATTTTGTGATTTTTTAAAAAACACCTAGGTTGTAATAGACTAGCTGTTTCTGAATTTTAAGTGATACTAACAGAAAGCATGACAACCAGGTCTCATTCTACAAAGTCTCAAGGAAATTGAATTTTATTGGTGAAATGGAACTTTGGGGCTTTCTTCCTAATTTTCAACCTTTGAGGAAGAGCATGTGAATATTCAACGTGAAAATTAGAATTCTCCTTTATGGCCTCCTAATAGTACTTAATTGCACATTATAAGGAATCAAACCACCAAAAGTATGAGTGTTTAGTGATACAACTTAAGATAATGCCAAAAGATAAAGGCTGAGCTTACTCTCTGGCTTAAAAATAATCTTAGATCTAAAATTGGCTACGCAATAGAGGCCAAAATCTGACACCATGAGCATTTAACTATGGAAGAAAGGAAGTTAAGTTGGTGTCTTGGATCACAGACCTAGAAGAAAAAAGGAAACTTTAAGGTCATCTTATCCAGCTCCCTCATTTAATCTGAGGCCCAGAGAGTTTGAGTGACTGCTCTATGTCATACGAGAGTAAATGGCAAAGCCAGGATTTCAACTCAGGCACCATGACTCCAAGTTAAATCTTCTTTCCAATAAAATCTGAGAATATAAACTCCTTGAAGGCAGGCATCATTTGTTTTTGTTTGCCTTTTATCTGAAGTCCCCAGCACAGTGCTTGGCACATGGGAGATGTTTAATAAATGCTTACTGAATTCAATCGGAAGAAAGTAACATCTAGCACTCTATTTAATAATACTCCTTGTCAAAATGCTGAATGAAACTCCAGATCTCCCTGCGTGCTGCCTTCATAGTTTAAAAAGGTGCAAACAGCAAGGGCTATTTACTTTCCAATGATAACACTTTGTCTTCTGGCATGTCATTCCATAAGACGACCTGTTTATGAATAGTGCTCTTCCCAGCTCTCCTCCCTGAAATATACCCTATATTATAATTTCCGTGTAAATAATTTAGTTTAGCTCAGGCATAATTCAGGAGACTGAGGGCAAGGAACAAACTCACAGATAGAAAAGGAACCTTTGCCTCAGCAATTTGGATGGGTATCCTCAGCTCGCTAGGAACAGAAGAAAGACGGATGGATTATCTTTGCCTTGTGGTCTTGTATAACTCCTTATGGAATGTGATCTTTTAAAATTTTTTTTTAAAAATTATTTTTAGTGATCTTTAGGGATATTCCTTAAATGGAAGGTCCATGGAAGATCTGCTGATAACAATGATGGGGTATATAGAACTTCAGGGCTTTGATTTAGCAAGATCCTTAAACCAAGTCATCAGTCAACTGATATTAAGTAGAACTATATGTCCAAAGCTGGAAGGGTCCTGAGAAGCCATTTTGTCCTACCTCTTCATTTTGTAGATGATGAAACTGAGGTCCAAGGAGGTAAGGTAACTTGGCCAAGGTCTAATAGGGAGCAAGGAAAAAGCCAGGATTTGAACTTGGGTTCTGTGACTCCAACTTCAACACTCTTTACCCTGTGCCACACTACTTCAGTGCTTCAAACTGGTACATAATAGGCACCTAATAAATGCTCATTGATTACCTTCTTATTTAACAGCTAGCTAAAGCATTTTTAAAAAAAAATTAAAGTATTTTTGTATGGCCATGGAATCTAGGGGGCAGGAGAGAATTTATTCACTGTGAAAATCAACAACCTACTGTAAATCTTATGTTTAGAGGAGTCATGAGAACTACATATTAAGGGATGCTGTGTTAATAATAATTCCTGTCTATGTGGCATTTTAAGGCTATGGAAATGCTCAAAACAACAGTGCCTCTGAGGCATTATTATTTCCATTTTACAGATGAAGAAACTGAGTATTAGAGAGGTTGAGTGGCTTGCTCAGTGTCAAAGTGGTCTTCAAACCTGGGTATCCTGACTCCAGATCCAGAACTCTTCTCCCTATGCTGTCCCACTGTAGTCATCTTAAGCTTACGTAGAGACTAGAATAAAATATTCTCTACTTACATTACCACCATTTTCCTTGAGTGAAGACCCAAGGATTCACCTGATCTTTAATAAAACTTCAACACTGAAAGCTGGGAAGCAGCAGAAATCATTTGGTGTCCCTGGGAGCCAGGTACCAGTAATATTTTAGGACATTAGATTAGTGTTGTTAGAGGTGGATACATTCTGGTGTTCTCACTCTGGTATTCTATCTAGCTTAGAGTGTCTATACTATACAAGCTAAGGTGTGCCATGGCAGCACACAGATCCATTGCCTGTCATGTCTGATTAGTTAAGTAATTAGTCACGACTGGGGCAAGATACCATTGTGCCTCAAGTAAAATTAGCAGCCATGAGGCTGGAATAATATCTGGGGGCAGTTCCAATACCTAATTGTCCTCCTGTCTCAGATTCTGTGTTATAGCAGAGATAAAAGAAATCAACATGACTTTACATTGGAATGAAGGAGTTCCTAGTCCTGGATCTCTCTTATTAATTGAAATTAAACATTTCCAGCTGCCAATGATGAGCCAGTGACAAGAGATTCCTACAAATGCTCCATCCTGCTCATAAACACAGCTAAACCTCTTAGTATAATCACTCATATTTTCTGCTAGAATGGAAAGTTATGTCTTTAACCAGTGTGGGTATTGCCATGCCAGTGAATGACGATTCTAGACATAACTGCCCTCTATGTGTATCTTGACTGATAAATGAGAGATGCATCCTACCACTTTCCTCATCTGTAAAACAGAGAGGTTAGACTCATAATAACTCACATTCCTCTATTGTTTTAAGGCTTACAAAGCGCTTTTTTTGTACAAGCTTTTCTTATCTCCATTTTCAAATGTGGGAACTGAGGCTCAGATTTGTTCATGGTGACCCAGTTAGAAAAGGTCCTAGCACAGTGCCTCGCATATACATGGTGTTTAATAAATGTTTATTGAATTAAGCATGATTTAAATCCAGGTCTTTTGACCCCAAGTACAGTATTCTTTTCATTGTAGACTCTCAGGAGACTAGATGACCTTTTCTTTGCTTCTGTTATATTCTAGTAGGCATATCTGGGATTCATCATATTACTGAGATCTGAGCAGAGTGGTAGGTCTACACATCCTCTTTTTCACAGTCACTCAACTCACAACCATCCTTGGTAACCCTTTCAAATACTTAAAAATCTTTATTGTCAAATTGTAGCCTTGACCTTTTGACAGTCAGTACTACAATGCTCCCTAGCATGCAGACGAGTAGTAGATTAATAAAACAAACCTTATCCACCCATTATAACTAACTATCTTCCTCAGTCAAGAGGGTACATGATTATCTTAAAGTCTATTCTAATGGGTACAGACAACATGGTCTCACAGATCCAATGGTACACTATTCATTTTTCTATACAACTATCTAAAAAATGTGTAAAATATGTAATTGATTTTTCTCTCTCCATCTTGTTGTTGATGTTCATTTACAATATCATTTCATTGACTTAAGATGCTTAGAAAGGGGGGCTTTAAATCTGGTGTTAAGGGAAAGTTAATATCATTATTCATACCAAATGATGCAAAAGTCTTCGACTTTCCTCTTGGAGAGCCCTGCTCCCTGGTCCTCAGGCTCTACTTCACCAAATGGGAATATGAAGAATTGATTCCACTTCCATTCAGTTACTGATTTACATACTAAGTGTACCAATAACAGTACAGTGGATTTAGCAAATGTCTTTCTTACAAGAATCTTAAAAGCCTTCACTTAGATGTTCTATTTAAGGAGATTTCATGTAGGCATCAGACAATACCCAGCCTCACAACACTGCTGTTAAGTAGGTGGATGACTGGAATACTGATGCCTCTTCAACTAGTAGAGAACCAGTCATAGATATTAAATGCATGTGACATAGCACTGCTGAATGGAGACAGAACTTTCATTCACAGTATTATAACCCCACTTCTCTCTCTTTTTTTCATTCCTTTTAATGCAGGTCCATCTTTGCTGGCTGCATATCCTGCTCTCTCTCTCTCTCTCTCTCAGGAAAACCCCTATCACACAACCATTGCCTAAAACTCAAAACCTTTATGAGATTTATTTGGGAAATGACTATAACAACTTCTCAGATTTGTAGTCTAATAAAGGAAACTTTAAAAGCTCATGAAGTGGTTCACCAGTGGTTCCAAGCTGTTGGATTCTCTCTTAGGTCACCCATTTCATTAGTTTCATGTTTGCTCATCACTACTAGGAAAAACAGAGAAGTGATTCCACATGCCCCTAGTATGAAAGAAGCTGACAATCTATTATTATACATTCTTCTAGACTCTAACACCTTGAAGGCAGGCCTATTTCTCATTCATCTTTGTGTACCTCAGAGGTACTATCTTGCATGTTCTAGGTATTTAATAAAGATTTATGGAATGAATGGATAAAGTGAATGACCTAGGGCATCTATGAGTTCCTTGAGGGCAGTGAATGTGTTTTCTATTCCTTTCTATCCCTCCCTTTCCCCACTAGCCTCCAAGGCACTGTTCATTGTATTGTGGATGCTCAATGAATGTTACTGACTGAATGTGATTTGAAAAAAAAAACTTTACTCTGAAAGCCACATTATGTAATATCAAATCAAAATTAGAGGTTTCAATGAAATACTTTACCCCCTACTGAACTGCAGGAAGATCTAAGTTATGAGAAACCAGTTTTTCAGGTAGCAAAAGACCTGATGTGGTTTCCATACAGGTAGGAAAAAAGCAGGATTTGTCTAGAACTCCAGAAAGAATTGTCAAGGGAATGTTAAGAAATTGTAGCTTCTGGAATCTACTGTAGATTTACATAGGGGGAAAAAGGTAGAGGGAATCTCTTCTCACTTATGTTGCTCCGATCCGAATTTTCTAATTCCAGAATTAATTGACTTCAAGTATTAGAATCATTAAGACCACAGTCCAAGGGAGTCTGGCTATTGCCCCCTGGTTTCAACCACTTAACAAATGGCGGCAGAATCTAAATTGACTTGATCAACCAGCTCTGCAAAGCAAAATATCCCACTGCTGACACTAGAAAATATGCTCTTGGTAAAGAGAGTAGTAGGTCAGGCATTAAAAAAGATTGAAAAAGTTATCTGAAATTATTATTTGATACCACTGGCATCAATAGTACTTCTTGGTAAAAATCAGATCAAAATTATTACTTGACTTTGAACTCTTTGATCAAATTGACTGAGAGAAAGAAAGATGGAGTTACTTTGGAAATGTGTCACCTAAGGTATGACTCCAATAAACCTGTCCCTTCTTTACCTTCCACCATATATTATCGACAGGGACAAGAAAGTCAAAGTAAAGAAAGTTTGCAACTCTTCTGACAAAAGAACTTGGATGGATTTGGAAGCTTTGGACTGAAGATGGAATCAAGGCTAGTGCCTAAGGACTCCCTTCCTTCCTGTGAAATACATCAAACACACGTGGTGGCAGCCAAGATGTCCGCAGCCATCTCGGAAACAAGAGGGGGAGGATGAGCTTCTCGGGGCCCACGGGTATTGCTTCCTAAGGGACCTACCCGAATGAGTCCTCAGGTGACCTGTGAGGGCATCCCTCCTGCGGCATGCGTAGTTACAGAGATGACACTTGAAGGGCTTCTCACCAGAATGCAACTTGATATGACGGAGGAGGTTGCCTTTCTGAGTAAAAGAGGCACCACACTGATTGCACTGGAAAGGGCGTTCTCCTGAAAGAGGGGGAAGAAGAAATATGTGAGAACAAAAATCTAACACGGGAACAAGAGAAAGATTTCAGTGAAAAAGTTGTTTTCCCAGTGGTGCTCCATGACTTCTACCGGCTGCAGGTTTGATAGAACATGAGGCTTTCAGACTAAACCTGCCAGTTTCTTAACGCTTCACTGGTTGGGTCAATTTGATCTGAAAATCTAATTTTTTTTTCCTAAATCAGAATGGCACATCACAATGCAAATTCAAACTCATTTAAATAAAGTGACTGCAACATTTTGTGTTGAAGAGCCACTCTTCCTGATCAGCAGTTTTGGAATAAACCAATATCCAATTTTGCGTGTTGTGGCATTTGGTGGGGTTTTTAATGTGGCTTTTTTCAAAGGGTCTTTAAAATATGCCACTGAAGCAGCAAAATAAAAAGGAAACTCATTAAAAATGCATTTCAGGATCACAAGTTCATTTCAGCGTTACATTCTTATATTTAAATGAAAGGCACTTCATTATAACAGTTATAATAACTTCTTTCATTTACATTTTCCCTGTATTTTCCCTTTCAATTTCTTCTCCATTACCTGTCTGTCCCTAAGCAGCCAAATCAGGAAAAAGAGAGAAGGAGCGAGAGAAAAAGAGAGAGAGAGAGAGAGAGAGAGATTGAATAAAGTAAGTTAAGATACTATGAAGGAAACTGTCTCCAAATTAAAATCCTGTCTCTCCATGTGGCAGGATTATAAAATCTGAGTTGCATTAATGTTGTTTGTTCTTTCTTCCCTCAAATCCTCTTTCTCCCATATCCTAAAATCTTAAAATTCTTATTTCTCTAAATGTATTGAAAGTGTAAATTTGAGAAGAAAGCTTAATAGCTTAAATTGCTATTATTAGGGTTTTTATTTTGGGGGGGATGTGGGAGTAATATTTATAATCTCTTTTGAAACCAAAGTATGCGACTCAAAAAATGTGTAGATCTTTCTAAGTGTGATAGCCTATGTTCTGGGCTTTAACAAAGGGGTAAACCGGTAAAAATTTACATAAGAAAAGAATGTTAAATGCTGCTATCATTCTAAGGAGTTCTGAGACTTAGGAGATCAACCAGCTGGACATTTAATTTAACCCTTCAAATCACATGAATTATTTATTTCTATATTTCATGGGGAAAAAATATTTGGGTTTAAGTCTTTTTGAAGATGAACCCTTCAACTTGGGCAAGTGTTACATGACAGAGTACCATGAACTTAAGATACCTTCAAAAATATTTAATTATACTTATTTTTCTTAAGAATTATTTCTTGGGCTATGCTTCCATATGGCAGAATTTGACCTGCTTTAAAATTGACTGACATGTTTTAGGTCAACTAAACGTTGGCAATCAATGGTAAATGGAAGGCTAGATTGGGCTAGAAAAGTCTACATTGGGTTGATTTTTAAGATCTGATGAGCATCTAAACTCCAAGATATAAAGCTATAATGTCACAGCTGAAATGGACCATAGAGGTGGCAAATCTCTACAGAAGGCACAACTTTTTAAAAGTCTAAAGCAAAAAAAAAAGCCCGAGTTCCCTTCACAGTATCTTAACCTCTCCTTTCAATCTATTGTTCTCTGCTTCTGTCTGCTTAACCCCCACACCCTTCTCTCTCAATTTAGTATTTTAACTTCTCATTTTATTCTATCTGTTTTTCTCTTTTTTTTTCTTTCTCTGTGTTGCTGGTTGCCCCCCCTCAACCCTCTTCAGATCTGGTGGCTATTATAATGGTTGGGAAAAAAATCATAATATCCAATTGTAGGGCTGGTTGGTAGGTTTCAATGTCTGTGTTAATGCTACAAAGCTGAATTGTGTATTCTTCCCAGAGTTTAATTTCTGGATTGCACTTTCCCAAGAATGCAGAAAAGATTTAGAGTCAAATAACTCGTGATATTGCTAGTCAGTCTAAATCTCTGTGTCTGATGATAAGAAACTTGGGGGGCAGATCTGAAAGCAGAATTTAAAAACAGCTGAAAACAAGATCTCATTGATGGACTCCCAAAATGAAGAATCAGTTAATTCTTAATAAGCAGCTTTTTCTGTCAGTCAGCATTTTATTTCTTAGTTTCTTATTTTAATTTGGAAAAGTGGACATAAAAGAAAAGGATGCTCAGAGTGTGCAGGGAGACCCATAATGTGTAAGAACAAAATGTGTTTCCAGCCCCCAGTTCTCATTTTGACAAGGTGAAACCTCAGGCTATGTGGGAAAGAAAGGCAGCTGGAGAATCTAAAATTCTGTAGACATACATAGCAAGTACGTGGGGGCACAAGCCTTCCCACACAGATAGCACCTGTGGTGTGATCTAAGCCCACAGCACCCATACCTAGGTTGCAAAAAAAGAAAAAAAAAAGCAGCTAGCCTTTGCTCTGAAAAGGGGCTGCAGTTTCCTTTTTTTTTTTCCTAAATTTGAAATGGATGCAAGAAAACATGAGTGTGTATGCCTCAGCAGGAAGAATTTTCTTTAAAGCAATAGTAGTAAAGTCAGTCTGAGATGAGAAAAGGTGGGATGCTGACAGTCAAGTCAACTTTCTTCAGAACAAGACACAAAAGAAAGGGAGGCATCATTTCTTAGAAAGTAAAATCTGTCTTTTAATTTGAGTAACCACTTCTCAGATTTCCTGCTCTGTGTCTTAGATATCTATATATTCCTCCTGGCCAAGTTTACTGGAACTCCATTTTTTTTTTTTTGTCTGAATTCCTAAGCATGCATAAATATGTACCTTAGTTAGGGTGTGATGCCTTTTTGTAGGTCATACTCCAGGCTGTTAGAACAGAGTGTCAAGCCTCAAGCTAGCTTGCTGGTTGGTCTCCCTGCCCCAAATCTCTCCCTTCTGCAGTCCACCCTCCACTAATCTGTCAAAGTGGTCTTCCTTAAACCCAAGTCTGAACAAGTCACCCCTCTACTGAATAACCTCCAGTGGTTTCCCATTGACTTCGGGATCAAATATAAACTCTTATCTTTGACTTTTAAAGCTCTTCATAGCCTGAACCCTTCCTACTTTTCCTGTCTTCTTATACCTTACTTCCCCTTCTACTCCAGTGACACTGGCCTCCTTGCTCTTCTGCCAAGAAAACATTCCAACACCTGACTCTGCATTTTCACTGGCTGTATCCCACATTTGGAATTCTCTTTTTCCTCATCGATGCCTCATAGGCTTCCTTTAAGTTTTAGCTTCTTCAAGAATTCTTTCCCATTCCTCCTTAATTTTAGGTCTTTTCCTCAGATGATTATCCCTAATTTACCCTGTATATAGCTTGTTTGTACATAGTTGCTTACATGTTGTCTAACCTATTAGATTATGATTTCTTTGAGGGTGGGAATTGTTGTTGACTTTTCTTATGTGCGCTTATGTCTTTCACATAGTAAGTATTTAATAAATCTTTCTGAATTGACTTGATTGCCTAGAGATGTTCTTAGGGGGAACTTATTCCAGGGGGTTCCTGAGTGAATGTTACCATAGTATGTGCTAGTATAAAGATTTTCTATTTATTTGATTGAGTTCATAATGCCATATTTAGACTTTCGGTTAATGGGAATTCAATTTCTTATATTGTTCCTTAATTTAATAGGGTTGACTACGTGGTAATGTTGCATAGAAGAAAGAGGTCTGATCTCGGAGTCAGAAACACCTCAGTTTAAGTACTGTTTAATGGGGCAGTGGAAAGTATATTGAATCTGGAGTCAGAGGACCTGAGTTTGAATTCCTGCTTTTGACACTTAACTCTATGGCCTTAGGCAAATCCCTTAACCTATCTGAGCCTTGGTTTCCTCATGAGGTGGACGGGACTCAGTAAACCTCTGAAGTCCCTTCCATCTCTAAATCTACAACCATTTGATACTCTATACATCCTAGCTGTGTGACCATCGGCAAGTCACTTAATCAAATGAGATGACATATGTAAAAGTACTCTGCAAATCTTAAAGTGCTATATCAATGCTAGCTACTATTATTACTATTATACAATACTAGCTATTATTACTATTAACTAACCATTCAGTCCCCTAGGCAAGTGTCCAGTACTATGGTGTAAAGAACACCTAATTTGCAGTCACAGGATCTATATTCAGATTCTAATTCTGCCAGTTATCATCTATGTGACCTGAGAAAAATCATTTCCTCTCTCTGAGCCTCATTTTCTAAACCATAAAATTAGAAGGTTGGTCTCTATGGTCCAAGACCCTTACAGCTTTAACCATGATCCTATGATGAGATAGTCAAATTGCGTGGAGACTTGGTACTGGGAATTCCTGACACCAATAAAGCACAAGTCTTCACACACACACACACACACACACACACACACACACACACAAATACACATACACACACACATACATCCTACAAATTCAGGGCATTTAAGGTGTGTAAAGGCAGATAAAACATCCGTAAGTTGCAGTGACTAAGGTCTCTTACTTCTTGATCATCTCTTAAGAAATGTCGGGCAATCCTTACACCTTGAATTCATGGGAAAAACAATACTTTGTATCAGGCAGTTAGGTGGCATAATGGATAGAGTGTCAGGCCTGAAGTCAGGAAGATCTGAGTTCAAGTTTGGACTCAGATACTTACTAGCTGTGTGACCCCGGGTAGGTCCCTTAACTCTGTTTGCCTCAATTTCCTCATCTGTAAAATGAAATGGAGAAGGAAATGGAAAACCACCTTGTTATCTTTGTCAAGAAAACCTTAAATGGGGTCATGAAAAGTCAAACATGATTGAAAACAACTGAACAACAAAAATCTACAACCTGAAAAAGCTTGGAGTGGATAACACATATTCTGATTCAAATTTAAGAATATTCTTGATGAAATTTAGCTTCAGGCAGCAAAAATCCTCTGATACTTGTTAGATCAGCAGAATTCCTGTTTGGCTCCAAGTAAGGCATATAGTCCTTGATTCATTAAAGAGAGGGGACACATGTGCACATCTTTTTTCAGCACTTTGTAAAAAAAAAAAAGCCAGCCTGTTCCTCATTTTAAAATATTCTTATAATTATTGACTATATTTATAATTATTTATTATATTTATAAACATAAAATAATCCCAATGGGATTAGTAGGAGAGTTATTATTACTGCATTCTAGGGCAGAGATATGAAAGAATAACTAGTTGACACATTATTGAATTATGCCTTACTCTTCATGATCCCATTTGATTCGTGGAAAAGATACTGGAGTGGTTTGCTACCTCTAGTTCATTTTGCAGATGAGGAAACTGAGGCAAACAGGGTTAAATGACTTGCCAAGGGTCCCACAGTTAATGTCTGAAGCCGTATTTGAACTCAGGTCTTCCTGATTACAGGCCCAGTGGTGTATCCACTGCATCATCTAGCTACCCTTAGTTAACACATATAAACCTACACTAGAATGTAAGCTCTTTGAGGACAAGGATTATTTTATTTTTGTTCCTACATATTGCACATTTAGCACAATCTCTAGAACACAGTTGGGACTGAAATACTAGTTGAACGAAAGTTAGGCTATAAAGATGACTGCAGATAAAATAGTGTTATGAATAAAAAAAAACATTTCTAAAAGTCCCTTCCAGCTTTGGATCATGTTATCTAAGTCAGAGGAATGAGATCTATGATCTAACTCAGATACATCTTATCATTGTCTATTAAGGTTGGAGTTCTAGAACCCAGCCAAAACCAGTGAGGGGAGAAGATAAGGAATTCATAAGGTCATAGATTCAGAGCTAGGAAGGACCTTAGTGACTGAATCAACCCCGCCTTCGTCATTTTACAGGTGAGGAAACGGTGGTTCAGAGTAGAGGAAATTACTTGCCCAAGGTCACACAGGTACATGGTAGAGTCGGAATTCCAAGTCAGGTTCTCTGTCTCTAAAGCCTTTGCTTTTTTTAAAACATGACACTCCCTCAGTACAAATGAGAGCCCTCTAAGGAAAAGGACCAGTAGTGTCCTCATTGCAAAGATAAGGGGGGGAAAGCAATTTTTTTGGAACACCATGGCTGATCTTAATTGACACAATAGTGTAAAAGAGGAGATAGGATTCTTAAATTTCACTATCGATTTTTGAAATGTAGAATCCATTTTCAGTGAAATATTTAAAATAGAGAACTGCTCTGAAATAAGCATTTCTTATTGTTTCTGGCATAACTATACTTCCATTCTATCTAAGGATGTTCCTAAACAGGGCGATGCAGGGGCCAGCTTATACCACCAGTTTAGTACAACCAAGCATTCAATTTTCAGTGTGAGTATTTATACCTTGGAAATCAGCAAGCACTACAAATCAGAGCTTGGTTTATTGTTTTTGTTGATTATTTAGACACAAGAAAGTGATGGAGAAAAATTTAGTCAACTTAAAAGTGTGTCACACATATATTTTCCCCCCCTGTGAATTGGTTGTTAAACATTTAGCAGTACATCACTATTCCTAAACATTGCTTTACCTTATGGAATTCAGGAAGAGCTATAAATAGGTCACTTCACATAACACATAGGACATAACATTGAAGGGTAAGGCTATTAGACCTTTTTCATACTCGAGCCAGGATCCAGAAATGTGAAATACTTCTTTTAATCAATGGATCCAGTCCACAAATGTGATATGATCAACAGATTTCCACCTGTATAAGGCTACCCTGTAGGGCAGAGACACAGATTGTTCTGCATGAGGGAAAATACACTGTGATGCCAACCCTATAACAAATCACTGAGCGTAATAATCTGTCTCAAATCTTTTCCCTACAGGTTAATGTGGGAAAAATAACTTAAAGATCCACTGCCAACTAAAAGATTGGGGGTGGGTGACCGTGACTTGAATTGACTTGCTCTGTAGGTAGAAGAAATAAAATATACTGGAGAGTCCTTGGTACTTTACTGCTATTTGTGGGCAGAAGTGGGTAGCAAACAGCAGGTGCTGCTATGCATATCTGCACTTGGCAGGTTTATTCATTAAATGTAATTATTCCTTTTATCAGGTCAGCCAGTCATTATATTTCAGCATTTTAGTATGCCAGAGCTTTATTCATTTATCAAATATTTATTTAAGAGAATTTCACCATACATGCGGGCTTTACATGAATTAGCGGCAAAGTAATTCATTTGCAAGGTTTATTCCTTCATCAGGAATGTATTAAAATAGGCTTCAGTATATTCTGTTAAGTGTCTATCACATAGTATCCTATTTTCACTTTAATTTTCACATCACTACAAAAGGGGGAAATGTTATTACTATTACACAGCTTTAGTTCAGACTATAAGTAATGTGTCTATTTAATTGGATAATTTCAGGATTCAGGAGCCTACTTGGCAAAGCAAAGTTTGCTCATTCTAGAAATTACATTTTCATTTAAGATAAATTCAGGGGCTAATTAGTGAATTTCGATAAAATGCCTCAGGCATATTCTATATGAGTTACCTTATTTTGGGAATCTACCTCTTCTCCACCTCCAATAAATCCTTCTTTAGATCAGCCAAAATACTTTGCTAGGGAACACAGGTTAGTTACTAAATGGCTTCTGGAACTCCTGCTTTCTATAAAACATCAGTATTTACCCCCAATACAAGGCAGGCTTATATAGATGAGGGAATACATGGCTGAATAGAAGACAAAGCTGGACAGCTGAAATCAACTGTAGGGTAAAATAAAAAGCCTAGTGATGTCATGCCATGGCATGCCTCCTTCTGTGTCTTGCTTTCTTCAGGTTTCGTTTTGTGGCCATGCACTGCTGTATAGAAAGAATATAGTCACCTTCTTTAGCACCCTTGAAGCATGGCTATCTCTACAAATACAACAGGCTAGTGTGATCTGGGAAAAGAATATATGGTCATAGACTCACAAGACCATGTATCTAAAAGTAAAAGAGTCCTCAGAGACCATCTAATCCAATCCCCTCATTTAAAGAAGAAACTAAAGCCCTGGGAGGTTGATTACTTACCTAAAGTTAATTCAAACTCTATCCAACCCTTGGGACACTGATTCCATCTTACATATTTTGATAAATGTTCATTCTTCTAGGAAAGACTAGTCAATTCCACTTTTATCTCTATGATAAAATATGATATGATATCTCTATGATATGATATGATATCTCTATGATACATTTTCGTGATTTCTCTTAGGTTGTGAGGTGGGTGGATACTAACTTTTTGGATAATTCGGAAAAGTCAGTAACTTACCCTTAAACGGTAGCACTAACTGAAGCCTGGCTATATCACTGTGAAAGTTTCAATGACCTCTCAAGTTAACCAAGGTCTGACTCCACAGAAACAAAAGTGAGGATCTGGTTTAAATACTCAGGAGGCTCTAACGTATGACCAATGACCAAATTTGCTCCATTCATATTTTAACTCCCAGATTCAGCAGTATTGGTGATAGGGATCCAACAATTCTGCTGGCATATTACTACGCTATTCAATCAGTGTGGTTAAATGTTAGACACATAGCACATCTCAAACCTTGAATGTTGTTTAGTTGGTTTAGTTTAATTTCTATAGAACTCTAAGCTTTGCAAAGCACTGCACATGCTATCTCATTTGATCCTCATGACAACCCTGTGAGGTAGTGGGCCATTATTATTCTTATTCTACAGATGAAGAAACAGAGGTTAAAAATGATTAGGTGACTTTCCCAGGGTCACACAATTAGTTAGTGTACAAGACAGGATTCGAATCCAAGTTTTCCTGGCTTAGGTCTAGCACTCTCTCCACCATGCCACTTGGCTGCTCTCAGTTTACTGA
The DNA here is from genome assembly GCF_900497805.2 of Vombatus ursinus. NCBI lineage: Eukaryota > Metazoa > Chordata > Mammalia > Diprotodontia > Vombatidae > Vombatus > Vombatus ursinus. The sequence continues at coordinate 11,715,340 of NW_020954598.1, forward strand.
TTCTCATACTACGGTATGCTACTTTACACTTTTCAGGAATTCCTAATCTCTTAAGGAGTGGAGAATATGGTAAGAATGTATGCACAATGATCAGGTAGAATTCTAATTTCAGCCTTTATCAGAGATGATAAGATCAAATGCTCTTTCTTTTGAATTACACTACTTATACAGCTAGCCATTTTCCTGTGGCAGTCACTGGCATTCTAGTCTTTTTATCAGTTATAGGTTGGAGATAGTGGAACTGAAACAACTTCATTTAAATTTCTATATATTCCCATTTGGACCATTTTTCAAGGCCCATTTGTGCAGTTTAAATGCTGAACAAAATTCTGTTATTATAAAATGTTTCTAAAATTTGAAACCTTGTTAGGAAAGAATTTAAAATAGACATATTGATCCTATGCTTACCATCTAATGTAGTTAATTTGCCAATGGTTCTTACCCTTCTAAGACATAAGAAGTGTATTAATGTATGGCTATGTAACATTAATTGATTTAAAGCATGCTTGAAACAGTTTCTTATGTGTCAAGTTAGGCCCACGATAGGACACACATACTATTTGTTGTCATTTAAATAATCAATCTTTTTTCCTCTCTTTCTCTCTCTCTCTCTCTGGTGAGGCAATAGGGGTTAAGTGACTTGCCCAGGGTCACACAGCTAGCGTCATGTGTCTGAGGCCGGATTTGAACTCAGGTCCTCCTGACTCCAAGGCCGCAGCTCTATCCACTGCGCCATCTAGCTGCCCTCTTTTTTCCTCTCTTTCCCCCTTAATTTTTAGATACTCTCTTAATTCCCCCTTAATTAATTTTAGATACTCTCTTTAACTTTATTCTCAGGTAAGAAAGATATGTCTCCCTACATCATTTCAAATGATTTGAGGTGCTGCAAAGCAAGTCAATTTGGAGCATGCTCCCAACCCAGAAAAGAAACAAGTTTGTTCTATGCAGGTGACCCATGGGACCATTTCTAGGCCCCTAAAGGAAAAACTATGTGGGGCCTTACCAGTGTGGCTTCTTTTGTGAACCATGAGCACATTGGGACCGATGCAAATGATCCCACAGATATCACATTTTAGCTTTCCGTTAGGAAGTCGAATGCCTCCAACTCCTGACAAAGCTTTGCTGCCTTGGCCATTGTGTGAACCATTCATTTTCTCTCCCGAGGCATCAAGCATTCGTAAATCCTCCGCACATTCTTCCCCATTCATTTCACAGGCACGCCCATTCTCTTCATCACTCTGAGTCTCTACTTTAACATTACTGGCTGAAAGAAATAATACAGGATGCCACTCAGTTTCATTGCAAAGGAAGAACAAACAAGACAGTGGCAAAAAAAGACAATCAAATCAAAGAGGGCAACTTACTACATGCACAAAGGGTATTAGGTGATATACCAAGGTGAGAGCAGCCATGGATGGAATGGCTTGTTCTGTGTGGGTAACTTCAATGGCATATGGGACAATATGGAATGGAAGCCAGGCAGCTATATACAAAGCATTAATGGCTCATCATTGGTGACTTGATTGCATTCCAAATAGATTTGATTGATATGCATGGGCATGCTCATATGAAGTTCTCACTTTAAACATTTTCTCATCTATAAAGCATGCAAAAGTCACCACTGAATGGCAAATCACTACAATGCTGTTTTTTCCCTAGATCCTTACAAACATTATTAGATGGGGGAGGGTGGTGGGCAAATACAGCTACAAAAATATACCTATCTATACTCAGATACATCAATCTGTGTATGTTAATTTCTGTATATATTCATTCTCCCAAATGAAGTCTGAATTTCTCTCATCTTCATATTAATCTCATTTTTTTCTAAGAGTACCTGCCAGAGATTAACATTCTAATTCCTCATCATTTACTATGAAATAAATGAAATTTGTGGGACAAAATGAACAAAATATTTTTCTGAATTACGAGCCAAATTCCTCCTTTGGATTGCTGAGGGGGTGATTATACTAGTCTATGAATGTCACAGAGCTCTAATCATTTCTCCAAGAAAGAACAGATTGTGGGAGGAGTTTGTATTAATGAAGACAAATTCATTATTGGCTCTGAGACTTGTTCCACTGTGTCACATAAACGATAATTTTCATTTCATTCACTCATTTTGCCTTGTAAAGAGCACTGGAGAAATTTTATTCGCTCTCTTCTGAAGTACTGACTCATAGCACTACTAGAAATCATGTATGCACAGAACAGATTGAGATAGTAATACCCTTTGCCGGGGAAAAGAGTAACAGTATATCTACATCAAGGCTACTATAGCTTTTCAGACTGATACTTTAACTATAATTTAACTAATATAATCATCTGATGACTCCACTAAAGTCTTAATCCCATTCCTCATCCTGGTGCACACATGCATATGACAAGGTCCTGAAGTGTCTGCAGGTGGTGCAATTTCAGACAGATTCTACCAATTTGGAAAAGCTTTGAGTATGAGCCTAGTGATAGGCTGTATGCATATCATCTGAGAACCCGCTTCAGAGACAGTCCTTAGGAGCCAAGAGATGATGAATTTCCTTGGCCACAGCAAGAAGTTAAGCCATTACATGGTATGAAGATTATAAACTGTGCGGATGGAGACGACCCACACCAGTGAAATCCTGGAAGAAACTTTTGGATAGTCACTGAGAAAGACCATTGTATTGATTGGAAACATTGTCAAGCCAAGTTCCCACAGCAGAGTTTTACATGGGGATGAACATTTCTTTGACTTTGGAATAGATCTGGTAAACAACTAGTAGTGAAAAGCAAAGAGATACCACAAAGACACTACTCTCCCTGCAGAAGGCTCAGCTTCAGTTGAACTAGGCTGTACCATGCTCTCTTTGGAGAAAAATCACCATAAAATATTGTCCATCAATAAACCAGTTAGTGTATTAGATCCCCTAGGTGCGCAGATATAAGGAAATGGTGTGAGGTCTTCTGTCCCTACCTTCCATTCCACACTCATGCTATGGATAACTCAGACTCCTGGGAGTCCAGGGCCCATGAGCAACATTCTTACATTTAGGTCAGGCTTTTGAGAGGCTGACTCAGACTGTGAATAAGCACCATGGACAAAATAACAAATATTTCCTCCAATTTTATCAAGGGAGGCAGCCTTTCAGAAGAAAAAAAATGAAGATTCTCAATGTGGCTGGAAAATGAACAAGATTGTTTGGATGACAAGAGAGTAAATGTTACTGCCATTACATGAGGAAAAGAGAAAGGGGTATAAATGTCCTAAATTTGTGGTTTGGGAAACAGTGGGTGTAGATTAGTGAATTCTCTTAAAATCTCTGATATAGCTATTGTAACATTAATATTTAACTGACACTTTGGGGGTAGATATAAATTTGGAAGGCCTTACCAGTTCACTAAGCTGCGTTGGCACATTAAGGATGTAGGAGCATCTTAACCGAACACTGGTTTAACTTTGAAATTTTTAAAAATTATCTACTTCAGAGTGGTTCAAGCATGTAGCATGATTCATTTGGAATGAATTCTGGAGTTCAATGGTCTGAATAGTCTTCATCCAAGAAGTTCTTCATGGAGTAACAATTTATAAAAAGCTTGGCTATGCAGAAGTATAGGTTCTGTGGTTTTAGAATAAAGAAACCAATCCATAGAACGTTTATAATACTTGTTCCCTACATTTAGCCATGATTGTTACACCAAGGAGAAACTAGTCAGAGAGGGGTTTGTTTTCTCTTTAAAGTATTTAGAGCAAAATAAAGGCGTTTGGAGATTATTTAGTATAATCCCCTTGGTTTAAAGAGAAGAAAACTGAGGTCTAAAGAAGGGAATTCATTGCCTAAGGCCAACTGAGTAGTAAATAACAATACCAGAATTTTAATCCAATATTCTCTACCTCCAACCCTTCCATTACACTACATGTCTTAATTAAAACGTGGATATTATTATCAGCATAAGAAAGGTCAGTCTGCTTTTCTGGTTGGCTCTTTGTTTTAGTAGGCCTCACAACTGGGGTGTTAATCATTTTAGGACCTCCTGGATTACAACAGGAATAACAGCAATGCTGCTATCTTCATGTGGTTGGGTAAGTGGGACAGGCTGCTTGACTAAGGAGATGGAGCAGAATGTCAGAAAGGAAATGGGAGAGAACTGTATGGGTTCTGAAGAATGAAATAGTGATAAAGTCTTATACACAGCAGGGGGTCTGGGGATATGACCTATGTGGGCCAGTGGATGATATCTGTGGAACTTCTTTGGGAGAAAGGGTGGCCTAGAGAAAGGAGATCTTCTGCCAACCTTTTCCTACCATCCCTTGTCCATAATAGCTGGAATAGAAAGACATTCATTCACTAGGTATCTAGCTAAGAAGCTGGAACAGAAAGGAGAAGAAGGAAATGTCTTTTAAAATGAACATTTGTGAAGATGTAAGACAAATTCATTAAAGGATAACTAACGGGGCTGTGAATTTCTAAATGTGTGGGTATGCTCTTTCTGAGGAGGAAGAAAGTCGGGAAAAGAGGCATTGAGTTGTACTTCATCTCGGCCACCAGGAGGCATCCTCAGTACAGAAAAGCCTGGTTGCTACCCACACCACCTGTACGTGAGTGGGGAGGGGATGAGGAAGTAGCATTCAGACAGCCATAAGCATGGGCCATTCACAAGAGCTGAGTGTCTGTGCCTGGAGAATATCTGGATGAATTGTGTTAAGTATGCATTCATTTATGTGTGTGTACCTACAGATGCATGCATATTGATACCCTGAATATTTCAGAGTATTAAGAGTTTGGGATATTAAATCACTCACTAAAACTTTTATAAATTGTACAAGATAGCTACCTAATTAAAGTGGCATGAATTGGTCACCATTCACAAATAAAAATATGTACAGAAAGACATGTATACATACATCCACACATATATGTGCACACATATATACATATACACAGAGAGATACAAACATATACATTATACACTAGGTTTTATAAAAAAACTATTTCTTACATCTCTGTGTATACACACAGCTGTACCACATGTAAATGGCAAAGGATTGAATTAAATATTACAATATGACTCAAACATTAAAGTTTCTCAGATTTAATGAAATAGTATTATAACATGTACTTTTTATATACTTTTTTTTACTACTTATCAAACTATTTCCATAGTAGAGCTTGCCTTTTCAGATCACAACAAACTTAGTACTATAACTTTACTGTTTCATAATTTTAACTTGTTAAAGTTTCTTTATAACAAGAATACAATTTCAGCATGAAAAGCTGAATCAGACAGAAGTAAATAAGACTGTGTAAAATATTTAAAGTAATTTATTTATGATAAACATGCTGCAAGGGATTAACTCTGACAGTTACATTTTTCCACCCTATTAAAAATGATAGATTATTGTTAAGCAGTATGTCAGAAACCTGCATAGATAATAGGGCTAAAAAAACAAACAAAAAACAAGCCAACTCTACACCCTACCCCCCACCCCCCCAAAAAAAACTTCCCCAAATAACTTTAGTATTAAGTACAAATTTGGTAAAATGGAGTGTCATTGACCCCTTTTGAAATGAGTGCTGTTTGGGCACAACCATTTCTCCTATATCTATCAAAACTGCCTCTTCAGTGCTGTCTGGTCAGTCTTATTGACCCTTCTTTGTTATTGAACAGTACAGTTTCTCTACTTCCATTCCAAAATGGCGACCAACTCATGCCACTTTAATTAGGTAGCTATCTTATACAATTTACAAAAGGTTCAGTGAGTGATTTAATTTCCCAAACTCTTAATACTTTGAAATACTCATTCAAAGAAGGTTACAAAGGTATATTTGTTATCAGTTTTGTCCCTTCCCATTCGACAACTGTTAATAATAAAAAGAAATGGAAATTAACATTTCTTTTGGTTCAACAACATCAGTTGGAGAATATTCAGCATGCACTTAGTAATTTAATACGTCACACATTGTTTCATGCAGCAAGACATGATAGAGTGATGATGAGAGCTCGACTCAAAGGCCATCTTTGGGTGCATTGATTAATATTACTGAAGGGAGCATAGGGCTTCATTTTTATGTCTCCCCTAAAAATTAACAGAATAACCTTTTTTTTTGGCACAAACGATTCTCAGTGTCTGCCTGTGACAGAAACTGCGTACACGGTATTAGGATTCAAATGATGCTCCTTATTGGACAATAACATTCATAAGAGTAGTGTTTTATATTACTAATAGAACTGCCTCTGTTCTCCTACTATCATGATTCAAATCCTGACTTTGGTGCTTGTTATCTGTGTGACCTTGGACAAGTCATTTAATTTCTGTGGACTTTTTCATCTGTAAAATGAGAAGGTAGGGCCAGATGACTTTTGGGATTTTTTTTTATCCTCAAATCTATGTTCCTGCTCTTCTAAAACACATCATTTACTATGTGTTCCATCATCCAAACATCCAAGAACACAATTTACAGATTTTACTTCATAGATATTAAAATCATTGGAAAAAACCTTTTCCATATTTCTAAGATAATTATATTCAAGAAACTTGATGGTTAGATGATTTACCTATTAAAGGTCTCTTTTGGGGTATGATATATATGTGTATATCTTTATCATATATATATGCATGCAGATATAAATATAGATATATATCTATATACATCTACATTAAAAAAAACTACACACACAAACACAGAGCATGCAACATGCAGTGGTTTCCTTGGAAGTAACATGGCAGTCAAATGAATCACACAGCCATACTACTTGCAGTAACTGAAATAAATTCGGGGGGAAAAATGGCCACCTTAAATGACACACATAATTGTAATAATAAGCTGAAGTGGAGAGTTATCACAATTATCTGGACAATTCAAGATCACCAAATTTTCTTTGGGGAAAAGGAGTTTTTCCTCAATGCCTGAATCATCCCAATTATCTTTTGAATATGGATTAAATTTACTATATAATTACTCCACTCTCCATTTCACTTTTCCTATAGTCTTATGGTAGGATTCAGTGTAAAATGTTCATCAATGCTAAGTATTATCTGTTTCTGAAAGCATATGAATTCATAAGGATAAAAATTTGAAACCTTTTATAGTGATCAAATACTCAAAAAGAGATATATTTCATATATTGTTTGCCAATCAAATATTATATGGCTTATGCCATTGGGTTCTTAAAAATGAATAACACTGAATACCAAGCACTGGAATGAACAACACCAAGAAAAAAAATGGATTCAATGTCAACGGGTTGTCATTTTCTAGAAGCAAATTGTATACTTACGAGAATAAGATTTTGGAATTAATGCGTGAAAATCCCTAAAGCCTTCAGCCCCATATGTAACTGCAATAAAGAAGGCAAACAGGAAGCTGGGTTGTGATATTGCTAGAAATATAGTAAAAGTCAAAAAAGATGACATTATCAATTGAAAACCACTCCTTACCTAACCACATGGCACACTGTTATTCATAATACAAGGAACATGGAAAAGATATCGTCAACATAAATATTTAGGATACTAATTATCAAACAGATGAAAATGACAATTTGGTGTTCTTTGTGAACTGACACAAAAAAGTTCTCTTAAAGTTTCTATGTTCTATGGATACCTGAAGAATCTATGGCAAACCCTATGCGGGATCCTTCTATCAGCAAAAATCATAGATCACAATCTGGCTAAGATAAGTCCTAGGGAGTTGTCTGTGGTACAGAGAGGTTGAGTAACCTGCCTAATGTCTTCCTGATTTCAAGCCCAGAATATTATCCACTGTGCCATACGGTTTCTCTTCTGTAAGGGTGAGAAAATAACCACCCTGACTCAGTTTTCCCACTTATGTAATGGGAGTATGTGGTAATAGGGTGACAAGTAATGAGAACAAGGACACGTTTTTGAAAAGAGGATCTACAGCACAGGTTCTTCTTGTGAAGTTGTTTTTAAGAAACATTGCATTAAATCAATTATTGCTAATACAACATGTTAATGTAACCAATGATATTATTGTTAATGATATTAATATTTAACATATTATTCAATATAATTGGTTTCCTTTGTAGTCCTGTACTTTTATTTCATGAGTTTAAAAACATTACTGTACGGAGCCCATAGGCTTCACCAGAGTGTCAAAGGGGGTCTATGACCAAAGAAAAAAAAGTTAAAAATCTTTCATCTATAAAAATTTTCAAATTAGCATAAAATTACCATATCCAATAAAAGTTTAACTATGTGGTCATGAGATTATTTTGAATTTCAATAGTTTTGTTGCTAGAAATGATTTTATGTTAAAGCCAGTCCTCAGGTGCAAACTATAGATCACTAAGCACGCATTTGATTTATCAAGAAGTAAAGTCATATAGCTGTAGCCCTCAATAATGTGGAAAATGTTTAAGTTTACTGCTAAGTGAAATGCTGACCATTCTAAGTGGATAAGATGAGTAACAGAGCTGAATAAGATGCCCTGACACACCTTTACCTTATTAAGGACATGAGTTTCAGTCATGCCATCCATGATTTTCAAGGGAATGTTTTTCACTGCAGTCCATAATACTGAACAGACAAGATAATATTATAACACATTATTAGATGTGAAGTACAGAAAAAAAATTTTCAAAAAATTCATTTAAGGGTCTAGGTTTTTGTCAAATTAATGTGAGGGGGCCTTTTAAACATGGAAATCATTGAAAAGATAAAATACTGGAGGCCAGAGCAGAGGTTAGAAGCAGGCAAGTTAATTGGCTAGCTAGGGTACAACAAGGGGCATTTAAAATATTACTAATTTTATAAATTAACTAATACTTGTAAATTCACAAAATTTTAGTGCCCAAATGTCAGAGTTTATTTGTGATAAGTTAAAGTGGGTAGCAAGCCATAGAAGGTATACTTTTCAGACCTCACTGAGCATACACAAATACCCACCCTCGACTCTAAAAGGTTAATGAAAAACAAAATATGGCAATACCGATTAAACTGATCATTTACACTACAGAAATTGCTAGCAGGATAGTTTCATTTGGATCCAAATCACATGATGGTTTCTGAGTTCAAAAGACGAAGAAATGCTATACGCTCTCCAATGCCTGATTAGGGTTATTTATAATAACCAGAAATGGCAAAAATTCACTTTATTCCACTCCGTTATGTACAAGATCCAGTAGTGAGTAGCTACCATGCTTATTGCTAGTAAATATGCAAATTCTAAAGCTACGCATAATAACCAGATCATATTCAGTATACTAAGGATTTTCCTAGTACATAAGAAACTCCCTTTGAATAAGTAAGGTAGCATGTGAAGCTTTATTTTTCTCTTTCATGCTGCCTAGATGCCACTGACAAGCATGAGTCAATAACAACTACACACGGTACTCTCAGACACACAAAAGCATGACCACCTTGACAATGGAACTAGTACTAAAGAAGGATTTGAAATAAGTAGCGATCCACATTGACCGGCACCACTTCCCATGGCCCAGAGAACTTTGTATACAGTCATCTGGGTGTATGCTGCATCCTCACAGCAGATTATAAACTTTATGAAGTCAGAGATTCATCTTTCTAATCCTAGCACCTGTGGTAATAGATCTGACTGGAAGGGACCTCAGAGGACACCTAATCCAACCTTTGTTTTACAGATGATAAAACTGAAGCCCGAAGAAGATAAACTATAACAATAGCTAACATTTATATAGAGCCTACTATCTGCCAGGCACTCTGCTAGATGCTTTACAAATAGTCTCACATTTGATCCTCACCTACCTTGCAGGTATTATTATTATTATCCCCATTTTACAGTTGAGAAAACTGAGGCAGACAGAGGTTAAATGACTTGCCCAGAGTCACACAGACACTAAATGTCTGAAGCTGAAGTTGAACTCAGGTCTTCCTGATTCTAGGTTCAGTGCTCTGTCAACTGAACTACCTAGCTGCTCCTAAGTGATTTAACCAAGATCATATTGGTCATGGGTGAGATTTGAACTCCTAGCTCTCTGACTCCTCAGTATCCTCAGTAGTGTTATTTCTGCTTACTGATCAGGTACTTAATAAATGCTTGTTGAATTGAACTGAACTGACTGCATCCACATTGTCTGCTCTGTTTTCAAGAGGCCAATGGGAAAAGTACTGATTAATGAATATATCTGCTTCTGTTTGAATCCCTTAGCAAAAGGAATGCTCTCACAATTTATTAGTGTTACTTGCTACAATATGACAATGTCTATACTTCAGTTTCTAGTGTATCTTATTGATTTACTTATAATAAGATATCTTTTTAGTGTCTCATGAAAAGCAAAAATCACAATTCTTCACATTACTTCTGGTAGGATTTTTTTTTTCAGGGCTAACCTGGAGTTAAGTGGGGTAGCTGGGCCATAGTGCTTTCTGTTCCCCATACAAAGGAAGGAAGAAAAAGGTGGACAAAAACTGAGGTAGGCCAAGGTCCTTGCTTTAGAGGCAGGAGCTGTGAGGGTGACATGAGGAGTGGGGGTACAGTTTATTCTTAATGCCTCTTTTTGGGTCACTAATTCAAAAAATGTTTTTCACATAGCTTCAAACTTCTCAAACTTATTTTTGAAAGATGGTATAGACTTATGAAGTCAACACTTAAAATTAAAATTCAGCTTCCTAAATTTACTGAAATTTGCTGTTCTAAATTAAATTAATTTCTATTGGTTTGGAAGAATGCTTTTTTATTCCCAGAAATCATTAACCAAGACTTTGTAATCACTTTCTTTTCATAATTCCCCTAATCAAACTGAGTAGAAGAATGAAAAGAAGAAATTAAAACATGTCATTAATGTCAACAAGTCAACAAGCATTTATTAAGCACCTACTGTGTGCCAGGCACTGAGCTAAGTGCTGGGTGGTACATAAAAGGCAATATTACACCTTCTTTTTCAGTGTATACTTAGCTGTGGGATTTTAATACCCTTTGTCATTTCCAATAAGGAGGCAATCCTTTGAAAACTAAAAAATAATTATATTCCATATCCAAGTTGAAAATTGGCTTATGATATTCTCTGGAGGTGGTAAAAAAGATCTAGACTCAAGTTGAGAATAAAACTGAAAGTGTACTTGCATATATGTTTTTAAAATTCTGTTAGCTTTTCAGACCTATTCAGATCATTATTCTCATATTAACTAGGTTAAATATGGTTTGAAGTGAAGCTTCTACATATCTGATATTTAATAGGTTCATTTACTAAAATGACCACATTGTGATTAAGCTAGGAAGGTAGACAAGTGGGAAAGCGATAGGAAGATATTTACATAAGTGAATAAATATGCTAACATATTTACATTAGAATCAACTCAACCTCATCTCTAACACTACCTATGAATCTTTAGGCAAGTCATTTAACTTCTCTGTGCCTCAGTTTCCTCATCTGTAAAATGTGGCTTATCAGATGGTCTCCGAGGTCCCTTCAGTCTACAGTCCTATGATAGATTCAACAACTATTTCTTACATTTCTACTACATATCAATGACACTGCATTAATTTCTGGGGAACAAAGGCAAAAATGAAACAATTCTTTCCTTCAAAGAGGTTACAATCTATTGGGACGAACAAAACATGTATGCAAGCAAAGTAAATGCTAAGTACATGCAAAGTGATAGAAACTGACTTCAAGAGGAATTAGAGCAGTATCTTGAATGGGGCATTTATAATCTTTTAATAAGAAAGTCTTCCTCTAAGAGGGTAAACAAATGGAGCCCTGTGTTCAGAGAACAGACAGGATTGGCAATGTATCTCTCTAGGACCAGCCTCACTAAGCTTAAACTCATCACCAGGATGACCACAGAGTGATGAATATTTTGGGAACAACAACTCATAAGCTCTATCTACTAAAGCATAGGGGATTGTGACCTGCTTTGGTGAAGAGAATGCCCACACCAATGAAATCACAGGTCCCTAAAGTGTTGATGTTATTGACTGTAAATTAAACTTTGGAATCATTTTTCTTGTGAACATCTGACCTCAATATTCTGTCCCTTATTATATCCCTCTTATAGAAGGGGCAAACAAGGGACTGAACTGATAAGACCTTACTCTCATTCTTATTTCTTTGTTCTCTAGTATCTTCCAACTTTCCCTCTTCATTGAGTCCTTGTTCTCAGATTTCTTCTCTGCCATTGTAGACACAGAAGTGCAATGGACCTCACAAGATATCTAGTCCAATCCCCTCAATCTCCAGGTGAGGAAACTGAAACCCCAGGCTAAATAATTTGCCCAAGGTGGCACAGGGAATAAGGATAAGAAGAATTTAAACCCAGTTCCACTGACTCTAGAACCCCTGTATACTCTTTCCATTGTACTATACTCTCATATCAAATGCACATGGTCTCCCCAATTTTGAAAGAACTTTCACTTGATCTTACTTCCCCCTTTGGCTATTCTTCCACTTCCTTTTTCACTGCTAAATTTCTTAAGAGAGTGGTCTATGCCTGTTATCTCTATTTCCTCCCCACTTATTCCCTCCAAACCCAACGATAATCGAGCTTCTCTTTCTACTACTCAGCAAGCTTAAAGTGCCCTATTAAAAGTCATAATAACCAGTCATCCCTCAGTGAGATAAAGTTCCTTCCTATATTGAATTTAAATCTGGTTCCCTTTAACTACCTGACACCGGTCCTAATTCTGCTCTCTCCTATATTACAGGGTATTTTAAAATGTGAAGATGTCTTCCTCTCCTGTCTAGGCTAAATATCCCTAGTTCCTTCAACTGTTTCTGGGAGGGTTTCAAGTCCCCTTACAACATTGATTTCTCTGTGAATGCGCTTTAGTCTGTTAATGTCTCCAAAAATTTGGAACATAATCGGCCAGATATGGTCTGACCAGCAGAGAGTACGTGGGATTATCACCTACCTTGATTTGGACATTGCATTTCTATCAATGCAGTTGAGCATCACATTGACATTTTTTGGCAACCCCATCATACCAGCCCACCTTATTCTTTTTTCATACCAACTAGCAATGTGTCTCCCATCCTGAACCTGGCCATTTGCTTTTTTTTTTAATACAAAATGCAGAACCTTCTATTTATCCTCAGCAGTCCTACATCACCTTATCTGTACCCTTTTTCAGCAGTTCCTGATGGTGAGGGAATAGTACTTGGAGGGCTTGTTGTCATCATGAAAAGAGGAGGTGAAAGCAGTGGCTACAGACTGTGCTGCAGTAACTAGAGAAGCCTGGTCAATTTCTCTTGCTTCTGGTATTGCTCATTCCATCAGTGGTCTGGTATCCAGGACTTCCTCTCCACAGGGTGTGAGTCTGTGTGTTCTATTTAGGATTGGGTGTAGGCCACTGTCCTAAAGGAATGGGGTTCCACCTGGGGTTCTTCTAATCTGCCTATTGAAGGATGGCTGCTGAGTTGTTCTCCTTGACAATGAAATTATATAGCATGGAAGGTCCATGGTGGTGTACGCTCCTATCAGAACCAGCAGGTTTTGACTGGCCACCTTACATCTGCACTGAGACTAAAGAAGGGGATCATGAGCACTTATCTGGTCTACTATGACACTTGTCCTTATGAACTCAAATTAGATTTTGTGTTAATAGTTATGTGCATACAATGGTCTCCCTTATTAGACGGTATAACCTTCAAATAATTTGTAAAGAAGGATGTTTCACTTTTCTCTTACTGCCTACCACAGTACTTCACACACAGCAGGCCCTTGTTATTGTTATCCCCATTAAAATCTATCCTGATAGATTCACTCCTTACTCTGGTGGTGGGACTTGAGCTTTTATCATTTGGAAAATTCTAGAACGTATAACTAAAGGGATGGTTTATAAGCATATAAGCACTTAGAAACTAGCTAATCACTACAAGCCAGCATGGGCTCATCACGAAAATGTCATGTACTAGGTGTGGTTGCAAGCATCTGTAATTGGGCAGATAAGACTAGTAGTTTGCTTGAGTTCAGGAGTTCTGAGTAGCAAGAGGGTTAAGTCAATCATTTATCTGCACCAATATGGGGAGGCCTCCAGAGTCAGGGGAGGGGGGAATACCAGCCTGTTTAAAGAGGGGCAACATGACTCTGGTTTGAAATGTAGCAGGTCAAAGCTTCCATACTGATCAGTAGTGGAAATAGGCCCATGAGTGGATGCTGCGCTTTTAGCCTGGGAAAGATAAGGAGAGAAAGAAAGAAAGGCAGAAAGAGAGCGAAAGAAAGGAAGGAAGGAAGAAAGAAAGGAAAAGGAAGGAAAAAAGGAAGGAAGAAAAAGAAAGGAACAAAGGAAGGAAGAATGAGAAAGAAAAATCATGCCAGAATAACTTCTTTTTGAAATTCTAGGGACATACCTGGACCTGAGTAAGGCATATGAAAAAGTCTCTCATAGTATCCTCAAGAATAAAATAGAGCTATGTCAGCTATATGATGGATCTGAAACTGGATGAATGGCATAAACCAAAGAATAGACTGATGTTTACTAAGAGTGATATAGCTAGCAGAGGACCCTCACACATCAACATTTTTATCAATAACTTGGACAGAGACATTGATGTCATGCTTATCAAGTTTATAGAAGACATAATGCTTCAGAGGGATAGCTATACATTAGACAACAAAATTAGGATCCAAAAAGATTTCAATAGGTTATTGTAATGGGCAAAATCTAATTAGGTGAAACATAATACACCTGGGTTCAAATGCACCAATTGTATAAACACAGAGGCAGGGACGGGTGTCTAGACAACAGTAGATAAAAAAAAGGTCTGGAGGTTTCAGTGAACTGCAGGGTCAATGTGAATCAAAAGCATGTTGTAGTATCCAAAGAAACAAATGCAATCTTAGGGTATATATTACCCAAAACAAGGGAAGTTATAGTTTTGCTCTGATGAGGGGAAAGTGTTATTTCTTGGTGTTACATTTTAAAAAAGATATTGCCAAGCTGGGAAGAGGCTTGAAATTATTTAATGGGATTGCCTGAAGAACTTGGGGAAGTTTAGCTGGTGTGAAGAGGAAGATCACTGTCTTGTGAAAGATTTGCATTGTCAGGCCATAGAAGGCAAAACTAGGAGCAGTGAGAAGTTGCAGAGAAGCACATTTTTGCTGATCATAAAGAAAACCACTCTCTTGATCAATAAGAGCTCTCTAAAAGTGTAATAAACTGCTTTAGGAGTTAGTGAGTCCCCCATTGATAGAAGTCTCCAAGTAAAAGCTGGATGATCACTTCCTAGAAATTTCTATTCAGGTATGGATTGGATTAGAGGAGAGGCAGTATGGTGTCAAGGAAAGTTCACTGCTTTGGTATTTTCCACTTTGTGACTTTGAGCAAGTTACTTAACATCTGTGAGCCTCAGTTTCCCAACTTGTAAATGAAGGACTTGAACTGGATAGTTGCCATGTCCTTTCAGTTGTAAGATCTATCATATAAATATTTTGCTATCTTTCCTAGTTTGACAGCATTCACAAATTTCATATATGTATATATGCATACATACACACACAGTTTGTCTTCTCCAAATCATTGATCAATATGTTGAACAGAACAAAGACGAAAGACTGGAGCTCTTAAGCATAGGGCTTCCTTCCTCTGATTGCCTTCAATCTATTAATCAACACTCATCTACTCATTCTAACACCTACGCATTCACCTTACTATTATGCAGTCCACATTTCTTCACCTGGTCTGCATTACTGTAAGAGACTTTGTCAGATACTTTGATGAAACCACGATATACTAAAAGGAAATGAAGTTAGCTTGGCATTTTCCCCCACATTGTCTTTTTAGCTTGCTTACTTTTCTAAGTGCTTGTAAATAATCCATCTAATATGGCTATAACTCTATGGCCAGAAGGGACTCTTCAATCCCCTCATCTAGCCCAATCCCCTCATTTCACAGTTGAGGAAACTGAGGCCCAATGAAGGGAAGGGGCAAATGTCAAAGGGGAGGATCTGAACCCATCCTCTGACTTTAGAGCCAGTGTGCTTTCCACTGTACAATGGGATACAATGCGGCTCCCTACTTCTATTTTTCAGGGATTGATTTCAAGTTTATTTGCCTATAGTCTACACAATTTACTTTCTTCACTTTTAGTCGAAGTCCATTATTTTTCCATCTCCAGTCTTACAGCAACTTTTCTGTTCTGCACTCCTTTAACTGGCCATAGAATTTTCCTGAAGTATGAGCTCCTTCCGTTATTCAACTTTCTTGACAATATTCTTCTACATTCCTCCCATCCTTGGGAAGTCTTTCTTGGTTATTCTAGGAACCGCTGCTTCCATGTTTTGTCCAGGATCTTTGTGCCTCTGTGTTTATCAAAGAACTCTCTATTGCTCTGTCAATCAATATATCCCAAATGTTCATTTCTATTCCTGTCCTCTCAATCAAGTTCCAGTCTCTGTCTTTACCTATATAATAGATTTTCCACTTGAATGTGTTTCTAGTCTCTCAAAATTATCAAATCCAAAATGAAAACCATGACTTCTTGGTACTCTCACCACCCCAAATTGGCTCCCTCTTCTCACTTCCCACAAAGTCATCACCATTCTTAAAGTCATCTTTGACTCACTTCACTACTTTACCCTTATAATCAATCACCAAATTTGTCAGTTCTTCCTTTGGAAATATTTCACGGTTTTTTCCCTTTCCTTTCTGTTCTATCCCATTCCTTCACCTTAGTCTAGTAGTCTAGGTGCTGAGCCTCTCTCCTGTATTATTTTAATAGCTTTCAAATAGTCTCCTTACTTTCCAGCCTCTCCTCTATTTCACAAATTCTGCACACACGGCCGGATTCATCATTGTGAGCAACACTTTGATCACATTAACTCTGACTCCACAATGTTTTGAGTTTTTTCATCTGGTACAGGATAAAACATAAAATCCTCTCTACAATTTGGTGCCATAGTCTTATCCAACCCAATTCTCCAATCTTTGAGCTCATTCTGAACACACTATTTCATCTAAGTGGGTTTGTAAACATACAGCAATTATTCTGTCTCTGTGATATCCCATCCCTCTATCCCAATCTTTTAGGACCAGCTCAAGTCCCACCACCAGGCTGAAGTCCTAACTACTACAAGTCTACACTGGTCTCTTCTTTTTCAGTACTACTACAGCACTTATTGTGTTGTAGAATATTTTGCATTGATCTTTTACTGCTCTGAATTGCTTTTTAGCTATTTCATGTCTGCATAACTTGTCTCTAAATTAGACCACTGGAAGAGACCATTATCTCAGAAAATCTGATATTAAAGTTGGAAGGACCTGAGCCACTTGCTATCGCCCAATTCATGGCAGAAAAGTAATCCTTGCTACAACATATTCCCAAAGTAATCATCCAGCTTCTTATTGAAGATATCCAATGAGGGGAACTCAAGATGGTATAGTAGACACAGCTCTGGGCCCAGAGTCAGGAATGTCTGAGTTCAAATCCAGTCACTGACGCTTATTAGTGTGTGACCCTGGAGAAGTCACTTAACTTCAGTCTGCCTGAGTTTCCTTACCTGTAAAATGGGGATAAAAAAGCACCTTACCTCCCAAGGTTGCAGTGAGGATGAAATGAGGTATTTGTAAAATACTTTGCAAACTTTAAAGCACTATATAAATGCTAACTAAAATTCACTATTATTCTACTTACAGACAACACTAATTGTTAGAAAGTTTTCCCTTGTATCAAACCTGAATTTATCTCTTCAAAACTTTCAGTCATTGCTCTGGATTCTGTCCTCTGGAGCCAAAAAGGATAAGTATTATCCCTCTTTCATATGACAACCCTTCAAATATTCAAAGGCAGCAATTATCTCACCCCTTAAACTTCTATATTTCTTTTATTCTCTTCCTTCTCTGCCTCCAAGTGTCCAGCACAGTGCTGAGTATTGTGCAGAGTTTTAATGTTGCATCGAATTAAATGGTAATCCAGACTTTGATCTCTATTAGCCCAGGATCTAACAAATAGGTTCCAATGTTAGTCTATTCCCATCATCCTTCCTTTCACTGAAATGATTTTCATTTGTATATACCCGGTTCAGGCTAAGAAACAATAAGCACAGTACTTTTAGTTACAGGAACAGTAAAGCAGGTCAAAGCAGAAATTCCTCTGCCACAGAATCATCAACTTTTAGAGCAGAATTAGAATTCATCTAGTCCAATGCCCCACAGGAACACAAATGATAAAATCCTTGATATACTGCTTTGGAGTCTGAATCCTTAGAATGTGTTTGACATTCTCCACTATTTAGGAACTCTTTTTCCTAAAAGGCTGAAGTCTTCCTTTTGATGCTCTTTCTTTCATCTCTCTCCACTGCCATTAACTAGTGGAGATGGTTGCATTTTTCCTTAGTCAGGGTCATGCCTTCCTGAATTCCCTCCATGATTTCTTACTATTTTGTTTGACTAACAAATAGTCAAAACAAGCTGGACTGGTCATGTGGTAGGAGTGAGGTTTAAGACATGGACAGCCCAAGTGTATACAGCCATTCTAGAGACGTCAGCAGAAAGTGAAGAATGTTTCCTTCTAGCTACAGGGGTGGGGAACCTGTGGCCCTCCAGGTCCTCAAGTGCAGCCCTATGACTGAATCCAAACATCACAGAACAAATCCCCTTAATAAAAGGATTTGTTTTGCAAAACTTGAACTCAGACCAAAGGCTGCCCTCAAGGACCTAGTAGGTCACATGTGGCCTCAAGGCCACGGGTCCCTCACCCCTGACAGCATGTTGCCATCACATGTGGCAAACTCATGGAAGACACAGATAAGAGTTACACAGGATGAGCAGAAATGGATAAACCGAGATCTGCATCACTGGAGGGAACATCTAAATCAATGACATCTCAGATCTATTTGAGGATTTTGAAATCTTCAATCACTCAAAATATTCTGGTAAAAGATCAGCTATCTAGCTGTGAGTAAACCCTGCATGGAAAAATTAGATCTGCTCGTCGAGCCCCGGTTTTCAGGATACAGAAGACCTGAGTTCATATCCTACCTCTGGTGTATGTTTATTATGTGACCTTGGGCAAATCACTAATTCTCCCTGGGCCTCAATTTTCTCATCTGTAAAATAAAATGAGGGCTTTGCATTTGATAGACTCTGAGGTCCCTTCTAGTTCTTTCTCTCTCTCTCTCTCCATATATGTATATATGTGTATGTATATACACACACATACACACATATGAATATATGTATATACACATGCATCTAATACATACATATGTATATACATACAACACGCATACACATACACACATGCACACACGAACACATGTATAGACACATGCATTTAACACATACACATGTGTACACATACACACAGCATATGCACATGCATACACATAGGTGTGTATGAGTATGTACACATGTGTGCATGTATATGTGTATGTATGTATGATCCTATGACCAACACATTTTTCAGCTTTAGACAGGACAAAATCTTATTTGTGGCAAAGCATTTATTTAACCCTTTGCAAAGAGCTATTCTTTGAATCACTATTTCTTTAGTATCAACTGCCAGCATATGCTTTCTGGGATACTCCTTGATGCAATCCCCCATTATGTACCAGGGAGGAACAAAAGTCAAGGAAATACACATTGCTTTATAACTTAAGTAACTTTCTGTCAGCATACCACCCAGTTAGTGCTAATGTTCCGGAAATGTTTTTCTAAAATGTTTTTCTAATAATGGCAAAGACTACCCTGCTATATATGCTATATACAGGCTTACCTGCATTTCTTTCAACTTAATTACACTGCTGCCAGTCACTAATGCTGAGCTATGGACAACATGGCTCCCTGGGGGGGTTGGAGAGCAGCAGAGATGATGAGCTATAGGTTAATTGCGAGAAGTCATAGGACTAAGAGTAGGGAAGGCCACTAATGATCATTCAACACCGCACCTTCACTTTACAGATGAGAAAAACGAGGCTCCATGGAATGAATTGACTTGTCCAAGAAACAGGGCAGTAAGTGACAAAGCCAGGATTACAAGCCCAGGTTCCGTGTCTCATGCTTAGCATTCTTTCCATTACATTAAGCTGTATCTCACTAGGGAGCTACTCAGGATTCCTCTCTGTAAGTCAATATAATGACATTTTATCACTTTCAGGAATCCCACTTCCACCAGGTGTGAAGAGACAAAAAGTGGTGGTTGGAGGTAACTGGTAAAGGAGGCCTGCCAGTCACTTTCTGTTCCTAACACTGGAAAATCTCAAAGAAGGCTATAAATCAGGATGCATCTGGGTCAGGGTGAAAGTACAAAAAGTACAGGGGAATTTACTATAGCTTACAATGTTGCATTTTTCCTTTAGTTTTCAATAACTATTACATATAAAATTGATGTGAAAAACTGTCAGATCTGAAATGACCTTTGGCTTTCTCTTATGTTCTTTATCTCATCCTTTAACCCTCATCTTCCATTGGTTACACCCTTGAATTATTTGTGCTGCAATAAATCTGTTGATCCTATTCCTGGCTCAGCATTTTACATATACATATATATGTGTGTGTATGTGTGTATTATATATGTGTGGGTATACATACATACACATACAATATACGTACAAACACATATACATTCACACACATATATACATGCACATACATGTATGTGTGTATGTATGTGTATGTGTGTGTATAAACACAGCATTCCCTAAGCAGTCCAAAAGATAACAGAGAAGTAAGGTTTTAGTGAAATCAGGTAAGAGTTACTTGATTTTGTTAGGATAACAGAATAAAGACCTATGTGTATACATATATCTCACTAAATTTTTACATATACAATGCACACATATAGAACTAACACCAATATCTGTGACATTAAACTAATATAAATTAAGAAGTATAACTGGAAAAAATATATTACGTGACAGAAGATGACATGTTATGACTTAGTGTTTGGAAAAGTGTTGTCTTACGTAATAATGATAATGGTGATCTCATATTCAGCTTTTTAAATAAGTCGATCTCAGATTTTATAGCCTATTTTAACTCTAAAATACCTTTGATATTTATACTTGATTTACTGAAAGAGTTAAATAAATCCAGGGGTGTGCTATAGCCAAATTGACCAAATGTTAAATTTTAAACATGAGTATCTGCACCTTGAAAATTGGCAAGTACTACAAACTGGGGCTTGATTTATTGTTTTATTGATTTGGCAGGACTAGATGACTTCAAGGACTATAAATCTATGATCTTATAAATAAGAATTCCATGATCACTATTGGTTGCACTAACAAAGCACCCTTCCCACCTTACCCTTGAACCATCCTTGCCCTTTGAAATAGAACAAATGTAAAGCATTCCAAAAGATGGCCAGACTAAGTTTTCCTTTTGTTTGGGTAACACAGTGGATATAGTGCTGGGCTTGGAATTGGTAAGGTCTCAGTTCAAATCCTGTCTCACATGCTTTCTAGCTGCTGGACAAATCATTTAACATCTCTCAGCCTCAGTTTCCTCATCCGGAAAATGGGGATAATAATAGTACCTACCTCACAGGGTTGTGAGGAACAAATAAGACAATTACCTAAAGCATTTTGTAAACCTTAAAGCACTATACAAATGCTATCTATTATTATTATTAATCATCATAGTAACATAAAAATAAAGATCTGATCAGTCATCTGGAATAGATGATCAATGTATACAGCTAAATTCCAGTCTGAAGAGAGGAAGAAGGGGAAATGCCCACTTCAGAAAGTTTTTCATGTGCTGTGGAATGACTGGGCACCTGCCTCCTTTGGGTTTTAACTTTGATGATACAATTTCCTGTTTTTCATAGTAGAGTAACCAGAGTAAAAAAAGGCTCTTGATGAGAAAGCCACTGCTTAGCAAAAGAAAAAAGTTCCCCATGAAAGCTTTCTTCTGAATCAAGTCAATAGTTAGTATATATTACTTTGCAACTGTAAAGCAAATTCTGAATAATGTTTTAGATCACCAGTTTTTGAGGCACTGAGTTTCTTTCTCCCATATGTACTATGAAAAACAGACATATCAAGTGATACCCTGGTATCCATGACACATATTAAAAACAAACAAACCCAACCTAGAGGAAGACCTCGATCATCTCAGACATATCCTCTAAGAGAATCTTTGGGAAATCATGGACAAGAATCAGCCGGAATGAGAAGATGGGAAAGCATCCTGGCGGGAACACCCACATTGGTGAGAGCACAGACCCACTGAAATGATGTAGTATGTACCAAATTATCTAAGTTTTCACAATATGTAAGGGAAGAAATTTCATTTCCTCTGACTCTAGCCTATTCTCACCTGAGCCTATGCCCCAGCCAAGAAGAAAAAGAGGTATTTTGTTGCCATGATTTTACCTGAAAAATGTATCTGGATGAAGATTACTCCTACCTTGCATACATCTTGGATGCACAGGAATAATTCTGCAAAGAGCTACAGATATAGGGAGTGTATACCTTACAGTTCATTCTTTTGACCTAAGTAGAGACAGGATAGGTAGTGTTCTTCTATTCCTAAGCCATGAGAGGTGGTAGGCAGGGAGTAGTAATTATTTTTCTCATCTCCTCTTGTAGGCTTATTATGAAACTACCATAGTTAGCTGCACACTTTTGTGGTTCTCAGTGCCCACCATGCTAAGAATTCCTAGCTTCTTTAAAATGTACAGGAGGGAAAACACACCATCATATCACATAGCAGAAATTTAATTACTTGTTATACAGGTAGAAAGCTCTTATGGAGCTAGAAGTTTAGAGATCAGATTACTTATTTTAGAGATGAAGGCACTGAGGCCCAGGAGATCATAAGTGATTTGTACTTAATTATTTACATATTATCTGCCCCATTAGAATGAATGTTTCCTGAGGGCAGAGAATATTTTCCTCTTGCCTTGTATCCCCAGAACCTAGCCCAGTGCTTAGCACATAGTATGCACTTAAAGATGCTTGAATAATTTGATTGATTGTTTACCCAGGGTCACAAAGTTATTAACCAGTGTGAGATCTGAACCCAGATCCTTGATCTGGAGAGGAGAACAGGAGGCCATGGGGTCAGTATGCAGATGGTTTTGTATGTGATAGGCCGTCCCAAGGAATACTTGAAGCAGAGGAGCAGAAAGACCACCACTGGATAGAAGATTCAGAAGGATTGATTTAGGCAGGATGCAAGGATGAGCTGAAGAACAATTAAAGCGATCTCAATGTGGCATATGCTGCTACCAACCAGAGGTCCTGATTCCCTCTGCTGGAGTGAAGGAAGTTGTCTGATCGCTTGGGATTCCAGACCAGTGTTCTTTCTACTACATGCCACGGCCTTATTCATCCCCTGGATTATTTCCAGGTGCCCAGACTATTAGGGCTTTATAGTACAAATGGCATATCTTTCAAAAAGAGAAACAGCCATGGGTATCTGGATCACCAAACCTACTAGAGAAATGATCCATATGATTTGTTTACTTATGATCTTGGAAAATGTCTTCCTATCTCATGCTTCCATTTCCCCTTAAATTTCCATTTGTAGAAAAGATTCCATGTTACCTACAACGCTGGACACATAGGATCATGGGTTGATAGCCCTAGAAGTTGAGAGGACCTCAGAGGTCATCTAATCAAACCCCCTCCTTTTACACAGTAGGCATTACTATATAAACGTATGATTGTGCATTATTGTAATAAGAACTTGAGCTACCCAATCAAATATATTACCATACATTCTGGATCCCAGTTTGGATAGCTAACAATAGAAGTATGGGTCATCCCAAATCTTCTGTTCATTTTGTCTTGTTTTAATAGGAAAAACAGATTCAGTTATATAGTAGAAAAAAATGTTAAGAAAATGGGAGGCAAGCAAAACCTGAAATACGTTGACAGTCAACATTTCCAAATACACACAAGGGAAAAAAAGAGAAATGATTATACAGAAAGAACAACAACAACAACAAAGACAGCTAGAAATAGAATGAGAAGATGGAAAGACCAGTGCCCTAGGTGGTTGGCAGTAGGGTATTAAGATGATTTTGAAATTCTGAGTATGTTTAAAGAGCAATGGGATATTGTTCTGTTTGTTCTCTGATGTTCAAGCTTACTAGGGAGGTATATACAATAACACATATGCCAAGGTGGTATAAGTGAATTCTGTTAAATCTTGTCGATTCTATCTCTACAACATACCTCACATTCATCCCCTTCTCTCTGCACAAATTGCCAACATCCTAATCCAGGCCTTTATAACCTTTCACCTGTATTAGTGCAATAGTCTCTTAATTGGTTTCATTGTTTGCTGTCTCTTCCTCTCCAATTCATCCTGTATGTAACTGCCAAAACAATCTTCCTAAAGCACAGGTCTTTCAATGTAATTCCCCTGCTTAGAAATTTTCAGTGGTTCCCTAATGCCTCTGTGCACTTGTACTGTTTTCTTGAGGAACGTAAGGGCTTTGAGGGCAGGGGTTCTTTCATTTGTTAAATTTTGTTAAATATTTCCCAATTACATGTAAAAAAAATGTTAAATCATTTAAAAAATTTTTGAGTTTCAAATTCTCTTCCTCCTTCCTGTGACATCATGCAACACATATATCCATATTGGCCATATTATTAAAAAACCCACACAAAATAAAACAATAAATATAAAGAAAGTTTAAAAAAAGCATGCTTCAATATGCATTCAGAATTTATCAGTTCTCTCTCTGGAGGTAGAAAGAATTTTTCATCATGGGCCCTTTGGAATTGTTTTAGGTCACTGTCTTGATCAGTGTCTTTCACAGCTGATCATCCTTACTTATTACTGTTACTATGTACAATGTCACTTCATTTTGCATCAGTTCATATAAGTCTTCAGAGTTTTTTTTTTAAAACCATCCTGCTTGTCATATTTTACGGCACAATAGTATTCCATCAAAAATATACCACAACTTGTTTAGGCCTTCCCTATTTTATGGGCATTCAATCAATTTCCAATTCTTTGTCACCACAAAAAGAGCTGCTATAAATATTTTTGTACAAATAAGTCCTTTCCCCTTTTCTTTGATCTCTTTGGGATATAGACCTAGCAGTGGCATTGCAGGGTCACAGGGTATGCACAATTTTATAGCCCTTTTGACATAGTTCCAAACTATTCTCCAGAAATGATGGACAAGTTCACAGCTCCACCAACAGTGTATTAGTATCCCATTTTTTCCCACATCCTCCTCCAGCATTTGTCATTTTTTCCTTTTCTTTCATGTTAGCCAATCTGTCAGGGGTGAGGTGGTACCTAAGAGTTGTTTTAATTTACATTTCTCTAATCAGTAGTGATTTAGGGTTTTTTTTTTTTAACGTAACTGTTAATAGCCTTGATTTTGTCTTCTGAAAACTGCCTGTTTAAATCCTTTGATTTTATTTTTATAAATTCAGTTTAGTTCCTTATATATTTGAGAAATGAGATATTTGTCAGAGAAATGTACTGTAAATCCCCCCACCCCATTTTCTGTTTTACTTCTAATTTTGCCTACATTAGTATTATTTGCATAAAAGCAGAATGAGTAAATTAACTTAGAATTATTGTTTTCATTATATTGCCTTGGACTACCCACGAGAAATTAATATTTCCCCAATTGTTTGTTGTTGTTCAGTCATTTCATTTGTGTCCAATTCTTTGTGACCCCAGCTGGTGTCTTGGCAAAGACATGAGAGTGGCTAGTAAGTGACTGACCCTGGATTTGAACTCAGGTCTTCCTGATTCTAGGCACAGCACTCTATCCACCAAGCCACCTAGTTGCCCCAGTCATTTAGATTTGACTTTATTTGTGTGAAAAGTGTTTTTTCATTGTGTTCACATAATCCCTGGGTGTGTCTTCACTGGTAAGATCTGAAGTATTTTACATTGTCTGCAGTTATTTTAAATGATCTCTCCTGGATCTATTTTCTAGGTCAATTGTTTTTCCAATGAGATATTTCACATTGCCTTCTATTTTTTCATTCTTTTAGTTTTGTTTTATAATTTCTTGATTTTTCATAGAGTCATTAGCTCCCATTTGTTCCACTCTAATTTTTAAGGAATTATTTTCCTCAGTGAGCTTTTAGACCTCCTTTTCCATTTGGCTGATTCTGCCTTTTAAGGCATTCTTCTCCTCATTGGCTTTTTGGACCTCTTTTGCCATTTGGGTTAGTCTATTTTTTAAGGTGTTATTTTCTTCAGTATTTTTTTGGGTCTCTTTTCGCAACCTGTTGACTTGTTTTTCATGATTTTCTTGCATCACTCTCATTTCTCTTCCCAGTTTTTCCTCTACTTCTCTCACTTGCTTTTCAAAATACTTTTTGAGCTCTTCCATAGCCCAAGACCAATTAATATTTTTCTTAGAGACTTTGGATGTAAGAGCTTTGACTTTGTTGTCTTCTTCTGGCTGTATGTTTTGATCTTCTTTGTCACAAAAGTAAGATTCTATATTCTGAGTTTTTTTTTCTGCTGTTTGCTCATGTTCCCAACCAATTACTTGACTTTTTAACTCTTTGTTAAGGTAGGGCTCTGCTTCTAGTGAGGAGAGTGTACTGCCCCAAGCTTCAGGAGTTTTGTGCAGCTGTTTTCAGAGATACTTCTAGGGACCTGTAAATTTTCAGTTCTTCCAAGGTGGTATGATGAAAGGAGAGGTGTTTACTCCTTTCCTGGCCTGTGCTCTGGTCTGAGTGACCACAAGCACTCTTTTCTGCCTTGGAACTGTGAGGAGGATTCCCTCTCCACTGCCACCATAAGCTCCACCACGACTGCACTCCTCCTTGCCCCAGGACTGCCACCCAGGACTGCGACTCAGATCCAAGCATGGGCAAAGCAAGAGAATCCTGCCTTAGTAGTGCCAGCAAAGAGATCCCTGCAATCCCTCTCTGATCATCCACTCGATCCCCCCACCATAGGTGGGCCAAGAGCTCCAGAAGCAGCCACTGCAACTGTGGCCACCACACCAGGGCTGGGGCCAAACCAGGCTCCTCTCTCACCCAGGTCTGACAGACCTTTCCCACTGGCCTTCTAAGTTGTCTTTGGTGTTGTGAGTCGAGAAGTCTGCAAACCACCACAGCTAACTTTGATTCAGTCTTCTGAGGCCTGCTCTGGTTTCACTGGGGCCCCCTCTTTGCCTGTGCGGCCTATGCTAAACTGTGCTCCTCTCCCAGACTGGTGCCACAGACCTTTCCCATCAACCATCCAGGTTGTCTTGGGCTGAAAATTTGTTTCACTCTCGTGGGTTCAACTGCTTTAGAATTTGTTTAGTCATTTTTTACAGGTATTTGGAGGGGTCTGGAGAAGGGCTCAAGTAATTCACTGCTTTTACTCTGCTATCTTGGCTCTGCCCTCTGAAGTTATTTTAAATGAAATTTCTCTATCTCTTGCTGCTGGGTTTTGTTGGTATAGTATATAGAAATGCTGATGATGTATGTGGGTTTATTTCATATCCTGTAAGTTTGTTGAAGTTGTTAATTATTTCAATCAATTTTTAGTTGATTCTCTAAGGTTCTCTAAGTATGCCATCATATCATTTGCAAAGAGTGATGGTTTTATTTCTTCATTGCCTATTTTTATTCCTCCAACTTCTTTTCTTCTCTTATTGCTACAGCTAGAATTTCAAGAATAATATTGAATAGTGGTGATAACGGACATCCTTGCTTTACTCCTGATCTTATTGGGCAGGTTTCAAGATTATCCACATTGCAGATAATGCTTACACTTGATCTTAGATAGAAACTATTTTTCATTTTAAGAAAGGTTTCATTGATTCCTATGCTTTCCAGTGTTTTCAACAGAAATGGTTGTTGTATTTTGTCAAAGGCTTTTTCTTCATTTACTTACATAATCATATGATTTTTTTTTTGTTATTGATATGGTCAATACTGATAGTTTTCCTAATATTGAACTCAGCTCTGCATTCCTGGTGTGAATCCCACCTGGTCACAGTGTATGACCTTTGTGATACATTGCTGTAATCACCTTGCTAGTATGTTATTTAAAATTGTTGCATCAGTATTCAGTAAGGAAATTGGTCTATAGTTTTCTTTCTGTGTTTTTGTTCTCCCTGGTTTAGGTATCAAAGCCATATTTGTGACATAAAATGAAATTTGGTAGGACTCCTTCTTTACCTGTTTTTTTTAAGAGTTTACATAATACTTGAATTAATTTTTCCTTAAATGTTTGGTAGAATTCACTTGTAAATACATCTATCTTGAGGATTTTTTTCCTTAGGAAGCTCATTGATGGCTTGTTCAACTTAAGACAGAGTTATTTAAGTATTCTATTTCCTATTCTATTGATCTGGACAGTTTGTATTTTTGTAAACATTCATCCATTTCATTTACATTGTCAGTTTTACTGGCATGTAATTGGCAAAATAACTCTTAATAATTGCTTTAATTTCATCTTATAGGTGGTCCCATTCACCGTTTTATAGGTGGTACCATTCACCATTTTTGGTTCTGGTGATTTGGTTTTCTTCTTTTTTGAAAATAAGGGCATATCTATTTTATTGTTTTTTTTTTTCATAAAACCAGTTCCTAGTTTTGTTAGTTCAAAGGTTTTTTTTTTTTAAACTTTCAATTTTATTAATCTCTCCTTTGATTTTTCAGGATTTCCATTTTGGTGTGTAATTGGGAGTTTTTCTTTTTTTAGTTTTTTTTTTTAAGTTGCATGCCTAATTCATTGATCTCCTCTTTGTTTGATGTACACATTTAGAGATATACATTTTCCCCTAAGTTCTGTTTGGCTGCATTTCACAAATTTATTATGTGTCTCATTGCTGTCATTCTCTTTAATGAAATTATTGATTATTTTTATGATTTGTTCTTTGACCTGTTCATTATTTAGGATTATTTTTAGTTTTAAATTAACTTTCAATTTATACCTTCATGACCTTCCATTAAATGTCATTTTTATGGCATTGTTGTCTGAAAAGGGAGCATGTAATATTTCTGCTTTTCTGCATTTGCTTGTGAGATTTTTATGCCCTAACACATGGTCAATTTTACCCTCTGGTTATAGGATATAGGGGCAGTTGTCCTTGATAATTTTTTTTTTGAAATATAACTCTGAAATTATCTTTCCTTGATCTATTTTCCAGCTTAGTTGTTTTTTTCTAATGAAATAGTTCACACTTTCTTCTATTTTTTTCATTTTTTTGACTTAGTTTTATTTTTTTTCTTGATGTCTCTTAGAGCCAGTAATTTCTACTTGCCCAATTCTAATTTTTAAGCAATTATTTTCTTCAGTGAATTTTTTTATTTCTTTTTCCATTTGGCCAATTCTGCTTTTTTTTTTTTTTAGAAGTTATTTCCTTCAGTATTTTTGGTCTCTTTTACCAAGCTATTATTGTCTTTTCATTATTTTCTTCCTTGCCTTTCCTTTCATTACCTAATTTTTCCTCTACCACTCTTACTTGATTTTAAAAATCATTTTTAGCTCTTCCAGAAATTCTTGTTGGGCTTGTGTCCAATTCACATTTTTCTTTGAAGCTTTGCTTGTAGATGTTTTGGCTTTGTTATCTTCTTCTGTTTGCGTTTTGCTCTTCCCTGTCACAACAGTGGCCTTTATGGTCTGATTCTTTCTTTATTTTCTTTTTGATCGCTCATTTTCTCACCATTTTTCTTGATTTGGAAATTTATCTTAATGTTGGGCTCTGTTCCCAGTGTGTGTGTGTGTGTGTGTGTGTGTGTGTGTGTGTGTGTGTGTGCTTCAGGCTTTTTCACACTGCTCTTTTCAGAACTAGTTCGAGGTGTTTGGAAGTTTTTGGTGCTTCTGAGGTGCTGTGATCTGGGGAGAAGTGTGGTCACTGTTCTACTGGTTTGAACTCTGGTTCTCACCAAGAAAGGGCCCCTGATCCCTCGGGACTGCAACTGATATTGCTTCTCAGGGCTCCTGTTCCCTTGGGACTAGAAACAACCCTGTTCTTTAGAGTCCCTGTTCCTTTTGGGCTGAAAGTGATATTTTCCCGCACAGCTCCCGTTCCCTCTTGACTGAAAATGTTACTCCCCACCCCGTGAGCTATGACTCAGAAGCGGGTATAGGCAAAGCAGTTGCCAAACAGCATCTGGTCCTGTGTCCCTTGCTAGCACAGGGGGTGCCCTGTAATCTCTTTCTGAGCATTTGCCACATTTCCTTACTGTCTCGAGCTTGAGAACTCTCGAAGCTGCTGCTGCTTCTGCTGCGACCACCTCGTCCCAACATTTACGTTTCATCTATATGGGCTGCAAGTTGACCTCTTCCCTTATTCCTCCTGTCTCTCTTTCTGACATCCTATTTTTGTCTTAGGCTGGAAGAATGTTTCACTCTGACCTTTTGTTGGCTCTGCCACTCCAGAATTCTATTCAAGGCATTATTTTAAAGTTGTCTGGAGAGTAATATTGGGAGAGCTCCCCTGAGCACTTTCTCTACTGCCTCATTTTAAGTAGGGTGGTATATAAAGGATAGAGAGCTGAACTTTAGTCAGGAAGGCCTGGGTTCCAATTCTGTCACTGATAATTATTAGCTATGTACCATGGACAAGTCACTTAACCTCTCTAAAGCTCAGTTTCCTCATGTGTTACATGGGTATAATAATACCAGGAGAGCTTATTTCACAGGGTTGATGTGAGGGTCAATTGTTCTTTTTTCTTATTTTTGTATTCCCAGTACTTAGCAAAGTGCCTAAAACATAGTAAAAGCTTAATAAATGGTTGCTGAGTGACTAATTGAGAAGATCAGGGGTGGGGAACCTGCAAATGAATAGGAAACCTGCACAAATGAAGTTTGTTCAAAGGGCCTCACTTGAGGACCTAGAGGGCCACAGGTTCCCCACCCCTGGATAAGATGATGCATGCCATGTGCTTTGTGAACCTTAGAGTGCTATAGAAATATCAGTTGTTGGTGTTGTTTCATTATTATTGTTATTATTTTAGTTGTTTTGCCAACTTGGAGTCTTAAGACCTGGATTTGAAATTTGACTCTGTTACTTTCGACCTCTGTGATCTTAGGCATGGCACTGAACTTCTTAGCTCGATACTCTAGAAAGCATACTGTTCCTGGAGTTAGAAGACCCAAATTCAAATCCCCACCTCTGCTGCTTACTTTTTGCTTGACCTTGGACAATTCAGCCACCCAGCCCGACCCTGATGGGGTTGGCCACTGAGGCTCTTTCCTTTGGTTTCCTCATCTATAAAATGATGGGGGAAGAAGGGAGAAGGTTGGATTAGATGATTATTATTGTCTGGAGGATCCCTCCAAGATCCAAATTCTATGAACCTATCATGGTGAGGGCCACACTGATAAATCAGAGCAAATTTATAACAATTTTTCATTGTCACTAAATATATCAAACAACACTTGGAATGTGTAACGACACAAGGAATTGTGTAAGTGTTTTTAAAGGATGCTTCTATTTGTATCATAAATATCAGCCTGTGAAGGCAGGCTAACTTTTATAATAATAAGGGGTCTGGGGGAAGGTAACAATATGGTGTGCCTTGCAGTTTTGATGGCATGTGACAAGAAGATCAGGCTGGGTGTGGCAAAAACATCCGGGACCGGGTTATTTAGACTGTATATAGCTATGACTATGTTCACCTGCCTAAAATACATGAATGGAGCATATGTTAAAAACAGAACGTTATACTGACTTATTCGTGAAACAGAATTATGTTAGGAAGAATACTCTAAATCATTTATTCCTTTACCAATATGCAACATGAATTTAAGGTGAACAGCACAGACTCCATTGTGTTTTAACAGCGTATTCTATGTTCTAGGTCAGAAAGTAAATTTTTTCAAGGCTGTTAGTAGTACCCTATTTCACAGATTCAGCATCAGAAGAACCATCAGTACCACAGCAGGGCACATTCCAGAATGTTCCTTGACAAACAAAGTCACCCAACTTCTAGAGGCCTTCTTATTCTATGGCAGTGAATGATTCAAAAATACTAAATAAATACACAAGTATGCTTATGGTACTTAAAAGCAATAATTAATTCCATGCATTTAATGATTTTGACTGAGGTAACAAGGTCTAACAAAAGTCCTGGAGTCATAATTGGTAGATCTACTACCTAACTTGCTTGCTGTGGAACCCTGAATGGCAGTAACACCTACCTCTGGTAAATTCTGGGTGGCTGTGAGAAAAAATGAGATAAGAGATGTGAGAGTGAGAGAGTGTAAACCACCACCACCATCATTACCAACTTGATCATTTCTTTGAAAGAACAGGCTCAACCATTTTCCTCTAAAATTACTTGGTGTCAGCTTATTTCTTCCTTCTGGCAAAATAAATTTCAAAATACTGTACATGTAAGTAGTCACCTTTTTATAAAAATCTAAATGAACTTTCCTGGATTATTTGCTAGTTCTCAAAATGTCAGTGCAGGGTACATTTGTCTGCAGATGGTGGGGGCTGAAGGCAGCTTCAGTGCCAGGCTAATGGCAGGGGAAATTATACTAAGCATTGGGATGGTTACCATTTGCTGGCAGCAGAAGTGCTCCCATTTCAACCATCTTTTATTAAACACCTACTATGTCCTGTGGAATATTGGATAGAGAGCTGGCCTCGAAGCCAGAAAGACCTGGGTTCAGGTACTCTCTCTGCCACATACTAGCTGTGGGAACTTGGGAAAATCACTTCACTTTGAATGCTCTAGGCAATTCTCCAAGACTTTAAGTTACATAAACGGTACTGATCTGCATTGACAGAGGAAGGACCTCACTGTGACCTCCCTAGGTCAATGAAATCCCAGGTCCAGGCCCCATCCCTATGTACAACACACTAAGTTAGGTGTGAAGGATACAAAGGCAAAAACAAAACAGCATAAGCCCTTAAGGAGCTTACACTCTACTGGGGAAGGCACAACATGAGCAAAGATCAATAGATCCTGGTTAACCTGAGGAGGCACAGGGCACTAAAGATTGTGGAGATCAGGAAAG
Source organism: Vombatus ursinus (assembly GCF_900497805.2). Taxonomy (NCBI): domain Eukaryota; kingdom Metazoa; phylum Chordata; class Mammalia; order Diprotodontia; family Vombatidae; genus Vombatus; species Vombatus ursinus. The sequence continues at coordinate 11,748,108 of NW_020954598.1, forward strand.
GCTCCACAGAAGAGGTGGCACTGGACCTAAGTCTTGAATGAATATGAAGATTCTGAGAGGCAGAGATGAGGTCAGAATGCATTGCAGGGATTGGAGATGGCTTCTGGGAATGCATGGAAGCCAGAGATGGAATATGGAGTTCAGAGGACAGCTAACTGGATGGGAACATTGAGAGAATTAAGGGAAATAATATAAGATAAGGTTGAAAAGCTCAGTGGAAAATTGAGCAGTTTGTATTTTACCTTAATGGCAATGGGGAGCCACTGAAGATTTTTTAATAAAGGAATAGTCTGACCTGCCCCTTAAGAAGTTTATTCTGAAAATTACGGAGGATGGATTGGAGAGGGCAAAAGCCTGAGAGCAGGAAGACCAATTAGGAGGCTACTGCCACAGTTCAGGTGTAATTGAAATAACAGTGTGCACGGAACCAGGAGAAAGCTAGGTTTGAATACTGCCTAAGAAAGTTGCTGGCTGTGTAGTTACAGGAAAATCACTTAACTTTTCTGGGCCTCAGTTTCCTCACCTACCAAATGGATATAATACATATAGTATCTGATAAACTAACAGGGTTGTGGTAAAGATGAAAAGACAATGCACACAAAATGCTTTGCTAAACTTAGTGTTGTGTGTGTGTCTGTGTGTATGTATCTGGATGGACTGGACCTGGAACTTTGTGCATGTAGAGACTTCCCAATGAGGAACTTCCTCTATTAACATAATCTGGCACCTGATCTGCTTAAAGTCTTACAAAATTGTCTGAAGCACTGACAGGTTAAATAACTTGCTAAGGGTCACAAAGCCAGTAGATATTAAATGAATACTTTGAACCCAGACCTTTCTGACTCTGAGATTGGCTCTCTGTCCACTGTATTATGTGGCCTCTCTTTAGGAATACACACACACACACACACACACACACACACACACACTCACACACACACACGTTATTATTGTTCAGTCATATCTGACTCTTCATGACCCCATATGGGGTTTTCTTAGCAAAGATACTAGAGCTCTTTGATATTTCCTTTTCCAGCGAATTAAGGCAAACAGAGGTTAAATGACTTGTTCAGCATCACAAAGCTAATAAATATTTGAGGCCAGGTTTGAACTTAGGTCTTCATGAATCCAGGTCCAATGCTCTATCCACTAAACCACCTAGCAGTCATATACACACAGTATGTATGTGTACGTCATACATGCATAGATGACGTGTATGTGTGTGTGTGTGTGTGTGTGTGTGTGTGTGTGTGTGTGTGTGTGTAGATGCACACAGGGTATCCTATTAAAGCTATTAAATTTTAAAAACTACTCTATGACTTTTTGGGACACTCTGTATAGGTATATTTATACATAAGTAACATGTGTATCACACATATGACACAAATCTATCTAACTATCCATCTATCCGTCTCTCATTTTCTTTCAACTGTAAAATGGAGACATCAACATTACCTTTACTCACATTATCCTTGGGCAGAAATCTCTTAAAGCATTAGAGAAATGAGCTACCTTTATTATTTCATTACATATACAGGTTCCAATAAGGTTAGAAAATGATTCCTAAGCAGCTTGAAAGAACCAGAGGATCCCATCTTCTCAATTTGTTTTCTGTTATAGTATTTGTCATCAAACTTACGACATTTTAAAGCAAATTCCCTCTTTATTGATAAGGTTTCTACAACAGTATGGTGGATTTATTCACATGAAAGAAGAAAGCAATAGTGATACAGATTACTAAAGCCTAAGGGCAAGGCAATGACTACAAGCAGATGTGTGGAGAACATAAGTAATTTGGTCTATGCCTCCTGTTTACCCACGATTTGGCCAGTCAGTGTGGACTAAGGCCAGGGAGAGGATCGGTAGAGAACAACAGCAAAAGGAGAATGGGACTGAAAAAAAGAGGGTGACAGGATGACTTGGACCATGAGTTGGACCAGTACTTTGTTGGACCAGACTAGGAAAGGGCGGGTAAAGTGAAGAATGTTGCGATGTGAACCCTCCTTTCATAACCAATTGCCAGTGGCCGCGGAGAATGCAGTTCTACTAGTACTTTGTGTTGCATCATTAAAAAGAGGCCCACTTAAGGTAGAATAAAAGAGGTCCTATAGCCTTCTGACATCAGCTCTCCCTTCCTCAATCCTTTAACAAGCAAAGAGAAGCTTGAGTAATGGATTTTAGTATTCTGGATTAGAATTTTACTATTTTGAGCTAGAAGAGATCTTAGAGATATTTCAGTCCAATCCACTTCTTTAATAGATGAGGAAACTGAAACCCAGAGAAGCTATGGCTTGCCCAAAGTCAGAGACGTGGTAAAGGCAGGTCTCTACTCTAGATCTTTCTATTACAACACACTGCCTAATACGCCAGCTTGGAAAGATCAAAGTACCAAATGGCAACTGCAAGCCTTTTATGAGCTGGAGAACAAATTCCTAGAAAACTGAAGTTGGATCCACATTTTAAGTTCCATTCCTTTTAATAGCTAACCTGGTAAGTTGCAAGCTGATGTTTGGTTTTTCACAGTATTTGGCCAATTAAGGAGTCAACCTTTGGCTGGGAAATGAGATATCCCTTCTCTGTAGTTCACAAATTCCCCAGAAGCCTCTGGCTTCCTCGAATTTCTTTTAAAAATTCCCAATCTCTCTCAGCAGTAACACATACACAATTTTCTCTAGAAGATATCAGAGTCCCTCAGGTTTTGTGATGTCTAGAAAAGCCCTAATGTTCTGCTTGACTCAAAATTCCTTCTAAATATCATAAGTCACCCACTGATGGGTTACTTTCTCCTCTAATTTTTTCCAATTTTTAAATTTAAATTTGACCTCTCCAAAGCTTTTAATAGTATCGGGTTTCCCTCTCCCCCACCCCCTCCACACCCCTGACATTCTCTTCTCCCTTGGCTTCTGTTACACTGCTCACTCTTGGGTCTCCTCCTATCTGTATGATCATTCCTTCTCAGTTCTCTTTACTAGATCATCTTCCTCTTCTTGTCCACCAAATATGGGTGCCCCCCAAGCTCTGTCCTGGGCCCTCCTTCCCTCTATATTCTCTATACCTTGGTGGTCTCATTAGCTCCCAAGTTTCAGCTGTCATCCTTTTGTACAACTCTCAAATTTATTTATCTGGCCTTAATTTCTCCTGAACTCCCATCCTCCATTACCAACTGCCTGTGAGGCATCTCCATCTAGATGTCTGATAGGTATCTTACATTTAACACGTCCAAAACAGAATATTTCCAAAAAAGCCATTTCTTCTCCAAAGTTCCCCACCCAGTTCTGCTGATGGCACCACTCTCTTTATAGTCACTCAGGTTTGCCATTTTGGAGTCACTCTTAACTAACTATTGATCCTCAATTCTCATATCCAAACAGATTCCAAACCTCCCAGAATTTCTTTATTTCCTTCTCACAATTCTCACAGCCTCTGCCTTAGTTGAGGCCTTTATCACCTGTCACCTGGACTACTGAGTCTACCATTTGGTCTCCCTGCCTTCAATTCCTTCTCTCTCTCTAATCCAGCTTCTACATAGCTGCCAAATTGATAGCCCTAAAACACAAACTGAACCATTTCATTTCATTTCTCAAAAACTTTCAAATGGCTCCCTGTTACCTCTAGGATAAAATAAATAATTCTTACCCTAGCATTTAAAACCCTATCACCTTTCCAATATTATTTATAACACTCCATTTTTCATACTTTATATTCTAATCAAACTGATCAACCTGTTCCCCACACAGGACATTCTATTTCCCATCTCCTCATTTCTGTACATGTGTTTCCCCATGTCTGGAGTGCATTCCACCTCACTATCACCTGAGAGAATCCTTAGCTTTCTTCAAAGTACAACAAAAGCGTCACCTCTTACACGAGGCTTTTCCTAGACCCCCTTAGTTATTAGCATTCTCTCTTGAAATTACTTTGTTTTAATTCACATAAAATTTACATACTTTTGCACATGTTGTCTGCTAACTCCCTGTCCTCCAGCCCCTACTCCAAGTAGAATATAAGCTTGTTGGGGACTTTTTTTCAATCCTCAGCACTTAGCACAGTGCTTTGTGCACAGTAGGTGCTTCAAAAATTTGCACTGAACTGGGTTAGATTGAATTCACCAAACATCCACTGAAGAGTTGTAAAAACAAAACAAAGCAAAACCCAGCTCCAGTACTGTCTTCCCATTTTAAAGGTACAAAAATACAAACTATATGATTAAGCAGCCTAATATTGGATCATGTTTATTACATCAACTCACCCTTGACTAGCAACAGATGCACAGAAACCTCAGCTCTTACGAAGCAATGGATTGTCATGGTCAGATCATCATGCTAAAAACACCACAGTTATTTCAAATCTTGGAATATAAAGTGAAAAGCAAACTTCTGGGATCTTAAAGTTGGATCTATGTCTCAGCTCCATCATTTTTAGTAGCTAGGCTGGTTTGTGTTCCAGCTCATGTTTGGTTTCCATAATAATTGGGCAATCATACTTTAAAAACAAACAGCCCAGAGAATCCTAGTTTCCTGCAGGCGTTAGGTTTCCAGAAGCCTTAAGTTCCACATTCTGTCATCTTCTCTCTCCACACAATTTATCTTCCTCTTCCCTCCACTCCACTCATACCACCCAGAAGCACACATCCTTCTTCCCCAGGCTCCAGAAGGTAGCACTGAACGCCAGCGATTGTGACACTGAAGCCTGTGTGTCATATTGTAACTGGGTTTCCACATCCTCCTGTCAGTATTGTAAAAGCCCTAGAAGAGGAACAAGTGCAAATAATGAAATATAGGAATGTAGGAAAAGAGGAAGCAGCCGGGAGACAGCGGCCCAACTGAAATACTAAGAATTATGGAGAAGTGACAGAAAGGGAAGCAAGAGTAAGGAATTGCATTTGGTGGCTTAGAGCCACCCCCCCCCTTAAAAAAAGCCCAGAACACATGGTTTTCCTTGCCTCTAAATCAATTTTCAAAAAGTGCCTATCTGTGGTACTTTAGTACTGTGAATGGTACCAGGTGACCCTTCAATTAAGTGGTGACTTTTTCAGCCACTAATAGAGATGCTCATAATTGGTGAGCTGGGTAGGATATCAGAGACAATGTAGTTCAATCACGCCATTTTAGAAAAGAGGAAACTGACTTGCTTACCAAAAATGCCAAGAGATCCCAAGAGATTGGAAGCTGCCAGAGAAGTGATAAGAGCACCAGTTCTAGATTCAGAGGACCTGGGTTCAAATTCTGATTCTGACACCTACTATCTGTGTGATTCCAGGCCTCAGTTCCCTCATCTGGAAAAATGAGAGGGTTGGAACAGAGGATTTCGGAGGATCCTTCTAATTCTAGGTCTGTGATCCTCGGAATACTTAAACCTCACATCACTACGGCTACATTTGTTTTGCTCTTAGTTTTTCTAGGGCATGTACAAAGATTAGAAATGCTTACTCCATTATAACAGACACCTGAATTAAAGACAGGCACAAAGACTAGGCTAATCAACCATTAAGGATGAACATGGTGAAACCTCAGACATAGAACAAGGGTCATTTAAGAGAAGGGGGAGGGAGTAAAGACAGAATCACTTGAAACTTAGTGGGAATGAGAATGAAAATTTGAATTAGACTTTTGGAAATCTTCAAAGTGGAATGATTAGTCAAAGATGAGTTTCTAACTTCTTGTTACATGATGAATTTGATAAGGAAACATTCTCATCTATCATCTACCCAGGAGTTCTGCTGAAGTTAACAATGGGCAGGATTATTTGGTATGTCTTTCCAATCCATTAATCACATCCAGTGTCTGTGAATTTAGATGGAAAATTCCCTTTGCTACTGCAGGTTTTAGAATTAATGTACAGTATTTCCTCTTCTCTATTTTCCAGAAGAAGCCCCGGCTAAACTGGGAACTTATCTAGTGTTCCTTTCACAGAAGGCAGAAGACTATCTGTTGCAAACACCTATTTTTTAGTGGTACTCTCTGACAATTGTTTTTTTCATGCTGATATGCATAATATGACAAACTGAACTCTGAATTAAGGTTAAGGCTGTAGAGATCAAACAGTGTAGTAAAATAACCCTTCATAACAAAGATTGTGAATTTTTTCAGTATGGGCTTTCCCAACAAAGATCTCAATCCTTCCCTGCTTCATCAGATCACAAGATTGTAGAATCATAGATTTAGAGCTGGAAGGGTACAGAAGAACCATCTCATCCAATCCCTCAATTTTAAAGATGAGAAATCTAAGGCCCAGAGAGATAAAGCAACTTCAATCAATCAACATAGCAATTGCTCAATAATACTTGTCAATGGAGTGAATGACTATTGAATGGGGTCAACAAAGCATGACCAGATATTAAAGGTCTAATTTATTATTAGATATCTCAATTAATGAATTATCTGGCAGTAAAGCTACTTTTTCATGGTTGGCCATGTGAAAACATAAGCGAAGGAAACATTCGTTCTCCTAAATCATCATCAGCAGGTGATGTGTGTCCATGGCTTAATTTGTCCATACCCTAAAAGAGATTTTATTTGTCTTCACACAGCTGAAGTTAAAATGGTTCTAGGACAAGCCTGGTAGAAGTTGGAGTAATTTATCTTTGTTGTCTCCCTAGCTTCCTTTTCCTATGACCTTCTACAGCTTCTGTTGGGTCCCTCTTCTTGTTCACATTGCAGTGTCCTCAAGCTCCCTAAAACTTTGTTTCTTAAAAAAAAGGAAATAATCAAAATCAAAATAATCAGTAACAATCAAATAATCAATACTTAAAGGTGAATAGGTTTTAGTCAATGCTTCCTTGCCTAGGAATTTGCATTTTAAGCAAACTGTGGAGTGAAAGATTTCATCATCTTAAAAAACAACATTCTGGTAAGAGTTGTAAAATATTGACATTTGTTGAGAGGGGACTGAAATCTCTGGAATTACACTTCCATGACCTTACTGCGTATTCTTTGGGGAAGTGTGTGGTGGTAATTTGGTTATTCTAGGAAGTTAATGGAGGCGAAGAAATCACCCCACCCCTACTACTCACCAAGTACTTTTTTGTCACTTTGCCTATATTTTGTAGTTATTCTTTTGTTTACACATTATGTCCATCCACTACCTTTTGTCTCTGTATTCTTTGTACTTAGCAGAGTCTGGAACATAATAGCTGCTAAATCAATGGTCTTTGAATTAAAGTTTATATTCTACTACCAGGATCTACTCTCACAAATCTACCTGATAAAATCCTTTTCTTCCAGATCCTTCCCCAAGTGAGCACCTAGGTTTCCTATCTCTTATACCTTAAACCTCTCTGACTATCTCTATGAAGTTGTTAAGCTATTTGAGGGACTCCATCTTATTGAAACTTCAAATATTTCCCATTTTTTTTAGCATGCTGCTCTGCACAAAGTGGGTGATTAATAAATGTTTACATATGATGATGTTTGTTGATGACTCCCAGACTCAGATATTTCTGATGCTATTTTAGTTAGTATTTAATAATATTTTCATGACATAATCCTCCTTTTCAGACATCCTGCAAAGTATCCCTTTATCTCCAATATGATTTCTACCTCTGGTAATGGAAGTTGTGGCTGAAAGTGTTTAGCCAGGATATAGCCTTTCCTTTAATAGAGTTATTATTTGAGTTACACATACAGGCATCATGTAAGCACATGTACTCAAACCTTGGAAGGAATGAACCCTGGAACTTCAAAGATGCCTTACTATGGTTTTAGACATTTTTAAAGGCAATTGATAGAACTAAATCCTAATTATTTAAAAAAAACAGAATAAAATTAAAAATAAGTACCACAGACTATAACTCTAGTAGTATGAATGAACCCACAAAGTATCTGAGTTTTTATTTTGTCCAGCTAGCTGTGCCAAGTTGTCCTCCCATCTCTGAATTTGGGTTTTCTGTGTCTGATGGCTGAACAGTAGCCAAGCTTCCCTGTCTCACGTGAGCATAGTTAAGAATTAATTACCAAAAAAGACTTTCTCACAAAAGGCAGGGTACCCCTAGCCTCCACCCCTACTTCCCCCCACAGGAAAAAAAAAAAACAGACACTGACATCATCTCTACTTGGCACTACCCGAGAAGCAGGATGAATGTGAACAGCCTCCTTTATTTCTCTGGATCTGTCACTTTCTCTTGCGTTTGTCATTATGTTTCTTGGTAAAACTAGAGCGTGACTTTAAAGTTCTGTAATAGGCTAGGGGGGAGGTTCTGACCTGAGCAGATGTCACCACTACATCCACATTTGAAAGCTAAGACACAAGAAAAGAGCGGGGGTTGCTCCAGCCCATCTTTCCAGGCAGATTACATAGGACTTCCTGTTACGACTCCTTTGCGTGCACTCTGCAGTATAGTCAAACTGGTCTTCTCCTTGCTCACGCATGCTATTCCGTCTCACACCTGTGTGCCTTTGCCTGCAATGTTCTCCCTCCTCGGATCTGCCCCTTGGAATCCCCAGCTTCCTTTCAGGCTCAGCTCCAGTATTACGTTTTGTATTTGTTTTGTATAAGTTCTGTACTTACTGGTGAATGTGTTGGATCTGCCTGGCACAGGGATTTTTAACTTGAGAACCACAGACCCCCACAAGGCCCATGGATAGATTTGAGGGGGTCTGTGGACTTGGAAGGGAAAAATACATCTTTATTTTTACCAACCTCTAACTGAAATTTAGCATTTTCTTCAATTATGAATTAAAAAAAAACATTATTCTGAAGTCCATAGGCTTCACCAGATTGTCAAAGGGGTCCTCTGCAATGGTAGAATGCATGCTTCTTCAAGGCAGGGGCTTTCTTTCTTTTATATCTGTCTCAACTATCTAGCTCAGTGCCCAGTACGCAGCTGCCTCTTAATACATGCTTGTTGACTTTAGGTCCTCAAAATGTGGTTTGTGCAAAAGCAGCCATGGTACCTATGTCGTTTGACCTCAACAGCTTTTGTCTGGGGGAAAAGTTTATTTCAAATATCTATATGGAAAAAATACTTATCTAGTAGTTTTTGAATAATCACTGAAAAGAGGTTTTTGCCTTCATAACCATAAGGCAGCTAGGTAGCACAGTGGACAGAGTGTTGTACCTGGCATTAGGAAGTCTTGAGTTCAAATGTGATCCTAAATACTTGCTAGCTATATGACCATGAGCAAGTCAATTGATCCCTTTCTGCCTCAGTTTCCTCATCTATAAAATGGGATAAAAATAGCACCTATCTCTCAGGGTTGTTGTGAGAATAAAATGAGATAATATTTGTAAAGCACTTTGCAAACCTTAAAGTGTTATACAAATGGTAGGTATTTTTTTTTAGTAAACTATCACATCATCTGCAAAGAGTGATAATTTTGTTTCTTCATTGCCTATTTTTCAATTTCTTTTTCTTGTCTTATTGCTCTAGCTAGCATTTCTAGTACAATATTAGTAACAGTGATGATAACGGAAATCTTTGCTTCACTCTGATCTTATTGGGAAGGCTTCTAGTTTATCCCCATTATTGATAATATTGCTTTGGATTTTTAGATAGCTACTACTTAACATTTTAAGAAATGCTCCATTTATTTCTAAGCTTTCTAGGGTTTTTTATAGGACTGGGTATTTTATTTGTTTTTTTTTAACTCAATTTTTAACATTAATTTAAAAAAAAAATTGAGTTCCAAATTCTCTCCCCCTCTCCTGCCCTTCCTACACCCACTGAGAAGGTAAACAATACATCAATTACATGTGAAGTCACGCAAAATATATTTCCATATCAGCCATGTTGCAAAAAAGCAAGAAAAATAAAGAAAGTGAAAAAAGTATGCTTCAATCTGCACTCAGAGTTCATCATTTCTCTCTCTCTCTCAGTTCTCTGAACAGAATTTTTCATCATGGGTCCTTTAGAATTGACATGGATCATTGTCATGAACAGTTTTACAATACTGTTGTTACCATGTACAATGTTTTCTGGCCTCTGATCATTTCATTTTGTACCAGTTCATATAAATCTTACCAAGTTTTTCTGAAACCATCACCCCCTGTCATTTCTTATAACACAACAGTACTCCATCACAATCGTATACCACAATTTGTTCAGCCATTACTCAATTGATGAACATTCCCTTAATTTCCAATTCTATGTCACCACAAAAACAGGTGCTATAAACATTTTTTGTATAGGTCCTTTTCCCTTTTCTTTTATCTCTTTGGAACACAGACCTAGTAGTGGTGTTGCTGGATAGAAGGGTGTGTACAGTTTGATAGCCTAAAATACTAGCTATCACTGTTAACATTATAATCCACCTCAGGAAAGACTTAGATAATAATGATGACTTAATTCAACTTAATATTTCACGATAAAATTTCAGAGAGATTTGTCGTCTAGGAGAAAGAGCACGGAGATTGTTGTCAAAGGAACTCCTAGCTGTGTGACTTTGGGCAATTTCCTTTCATCTCTGAGCCTCCATTTTTCAACTATAAAATGAAGAAAGTAGAACTAGAATATCTCTAAGTTTCCTTTCAGCCCCAAATCTATAATGTTCAATCCCACGGTTCTATGTGTTAAAGTGATGAATCTTAGACACATGACAACTCAGCTAACTGCTTTGTGCGTTATGATGCCAACCATATCACCTATGCAGTATTGTGGATGGACTGAGGAAGGGAGAGAGAAGGAGGAGGAAAGAAGGAAAGACAGGACTTCACTTCTTTTATACTTCTAGGTAGGATTCAGAATATAGCACAAAAGCAAAGCGGTAGTTTCAAATTCTATTCAATTCAACCAATACTTAGTAAGGGCCTACTATGTGCCAGGCGCTGGGCCAAAGTGCTGGGAATAGCAAGACAAAAAATGAGAAATCAGAGGTACAGCAGGCTTTATAATTTGTTCCATTGTCTAGTCCTACTCCTCATTTTGCAAGTGAGGAAACTGAGGTCCAGGGAAGAAGTTAAATGACTTACCCAAGGACTCAAAGGCAACAAGTATAAGAGTTAGAGTCTAGACCCAAGCCTTCTAACTCCAGAGCTCTTTCCACTGTACCACACTGTCTCCCATATGGAATTTCTTGTTCTCTAAAGGCGGACACTCTGTTAAACTTTCAAGTTTAATTCAATGTTAGTAGTAGCCATCCTGACAACCTGAACATCTTCTGGGCCAGTAACATGGCATGTAAGAGTATCTGATGGGCTGAGAGCATTTTAAAGAAAGAATGTTGATTAGTAGGCTTGGAGAAAAGGCATGGCCCATTCCTGTTATTATATATAGGGCCTTAGTGAGATGAGAAAACCAGAAGCGGCTGCATATTCACCAAATGAATTTGATGGCCAAAGCTTATTTCAAAGAACTGTAACTGAAGCAATGTGTGGAGATAATTCTCTATGACGACTCTGAAACTGTCAAGGGATCCTCTAAGACCTTCATCTCACATACCAGGAACACAGTATCAAAAGGCAGAAGATAACATCCCAGAATATCCTAGAACCACACTGGGAGGCAGCATGCCAAGGTAGAAAGAGAACTGGATTTGGGATAAACAAGTCTCAGCTTTGGTTTTCGGTCTGACATTTACTATGGAGGGATATGGTCTTTAAAAAAGCCACATAAAATTCTCTGAGTCTTAGTCTATTCATCTGTAAAATGAGGATACTAATGCTTATGCCACCTATTTCACAAGGCTGTTGTGAGGGTCAAATGAAATAAAGTAAGTAAAGTGTTTTTGTAACCATAAATTGCCACATAGCAAAGTGGTACAGTGTATACAGCACTGGGCTTGGTAACAGGAAGACTCATCTTCATGAATTTAAATCTGGCCTCTGATATCTATGTGATATCTAAGTGACTGAGCAAGTCACTTAACTCTGTTTGCCTCAGTTTCCTATCTGTAAAAATGAGTTGGAGAAGGAAATGGTAAACCACTCCAGTATCTTTGTCAAGAAAATCCCTAAAGGGGTCGCCAAGAGTCAGACACAACTGACATGACTCAACAATAAATTTTTATTAATATTGGCAGTGAATTAAACCAAAAGAGCAAAAATAAAAGAGAAAAAAGTAACAAAAGAGAAAAAAATAAAGTAACATTGATTTCATCAATTGATAGATATTTATTAATCATCTACCTTATGCAGGCACTTTGCTAAAATTAGCTAAATGTTTCATTCTACAAGGATAAATCTTTCATTCTTCTAAGATTTCTTGCAGGAGAAGAATAGCTATAATACTACTAAAATAGTAATGATAATCCAATGTCTAACACTTAGGTAACACTTACCATGTGCCAGGTATTATGCTAAGTACTTTATATTTGATCATTTGATCCTCACAACAATCCTGAAAGGCAGGTACAGGTAAGGAAACAGGCAAACAAAGATTAAGTGATTTGCCCAGAGTCATACAGCTAGTAAATGCCAGATTTAAATTCAGATCTTCCTGACTCTAGGCCCAGCACGCTATCCACTGTGCCATCTCATTGCTTCAAAAAGGAAACTAACAGGCATATTTTTGTATGTGATTTAAAGAAATATTATTTGCATATTATTTATTTTAGGTTGGAGACAATTTGTTGTTATGGTCTTACAGCACATACTCATAATCAGAATGATACTAATAGCAGCCAAGGAAACTAGAGACATAGGATTTTTACCCTATTCTGAAAAGATAAAACTGAAATAGATGCAATACCTTCAGCTCTTATTAAAACGATCTCTCATTTATCCAGGGAAATCACATCAATTTGAACCATCCAAAATCCAAGAAAGAACCATGAAGGAGAAATATAAAGTCCCTCTTCCTAAAAGTTCATGGTCCTCAACCTTCAGGAGAGCTCAGTCTGAGCCAATTTACTCTTATTTCAAATAATTCTAACAAACTTAGTTACTTGATTTTCCTTTTCAATAGCAGGTCAGAAAGAGCACTGATGAATGACATCCAGACAGGAAGAGTTAGAAAAGCTGGCCCAAGATCTCAAAAGTACAGCAGTTTGGGGCCCACTGTCTCCCCTAGTAGAATATAAGCTTCATGAGGGCAGTGACTACTTTCTTTTTGAATTTTTATCCCCAGTGCCTGGCACAAAATAAGCAATGCTCTGCCTGTTGTGTTGACTGATTGAGAATGTGTATTATAAATAACACATTCCTAATCATTAAGAACACTATTTTTCAATGTAAGCTGTTTAAGAAGACAAAGAAATACGTGATACATTTTAGAAAGATTTTCATTAAAAAAAGACTAAATTTTGGCTTTGAAGTAGTAAGTTTTAATTTTTTGGTCTATACCTATGATTTCCTTCATTAGGGAGTTTCCAAAGAGTAAATTACCTCTACCAAGGTAGCAGTGGTTCTACAATTTATTTTTGGAAGGTTGCCTGGGGCATTGAGAAGCTAAGTGACTTACCTAGGATCTTAAAATGGTCAATACATCTTAGTGATAAGGCCAGCTAGATGGTAAAGTAGATAAGAGTGCCGGACCTGGAGTCAGGAAGACTCATGTGTCCTAAGTTCAAATCTGGTGTCAGAAACTTAGTAGCGTGTGACCTTGGACAAGTCACTTAACCCTGTTTGCCTCAGTTTCTCATCTGTAAAATGAGCTGGAGAAGGAAATGGCAAACCACTCTAGTTTCTTTGCCAAGAAAATCCCAAGTGGGAATCACAAATAGTTGGACATGACTGAAATGACCAAACAATAATGACAACATTAGCGGCAGGACTTGAACCCAGAGTTTGCTGAATCTGAGGCTTACTCTGTACTACGTCAAATTTGAATTCTCCGGAAAATTTGGTCATGTGGAACACCATAACGATGCTGGGGAAATGATGAGTGACTGCTCTAGAATGATGCTTTTTATGAGCTTTGATAGGAATTTCTTGCACATTTCAAGAAGCTTACATGCTATTTTATTTTTACCATCAAATATTCAACAGCACCATCAAATTTTGCCCAAGATTTCAAATCCTGATTAATGGCAGGAGAGAGATTCAATTGCAATCGTGTCCAAGAATCACAAACCTTAATGCATATTACTGAAAACATAGACACCAAGGAAGAAATGCTTTAGTGTAGACCTGCTCCAATGGTCCAGTTTCCAGGAAAGGAAGACATGGAGGAAATGTGTAGTAATTTAGCATAAAAACAGGAAACAGGTGAATTCAGTGCCCCTTCTGGGAAATGATGAAATGAAATGTTTCAAACATAAGGGTTAGAGATATAAAATCAGTTTTATCAAGGTTTATGATATATGATTTCACTTCAAATGCTTACTTTTCAAACACCATAATTGCCAAAAAAGGTTAACTCCAAAAAGTTCCATGGAAAAGTATCTTGGTGTTTGGGCCTCTTATATGTATATGTATATGTATATGTATATGTATATGTATATGTATATGTATATGTATATGTATGTGTATATGTATGTGTATATGTATGTGTATATGTATGTGTATATGCATATGCATATGTATATGTATATTGTGTATGTGTATGCATATGTATATGTGTACGTGTATGTATGAGTGTGTATATATATATATCATATATGTATAAAATGAATATAAGGCAAGGAACACCGATGAACCAATGCAGAAGTCACATATTTCAAAAAAGCATATATAATTCATAGGTTTCCATCATATTATTCCCCGTGACAACACATTCAAAAATTCGATTTTTTTAAAATAAAAAAATAGAACTTAGTAGTCTGCGATAAATAGTATATATAACAGTTTACATGTTAGAAAGTATAGGGGAGACTTTCTGAACTGTTGCTGAATAGGTACAATCTTAATACTAAAGTAACATTTTCTCACACTCCTCCCTTCACACCTTAAGCATATCTGACAGAGTTCCCACCCCTGAGTAGAAGCCACTCTGACAACCCACAAAAACTGATTCTTAAAAGGATAAAAAAAAGTACTGCTCTTCTTACTGTTATTATTTCTCTCCCCAAACCCTATGTACAGAATAGCATCGCAAAGAGTATGAGACCTCCATTTCTCAGCAGCAGATGCAAATGACAAGCAGCAAAAGAACACATGGTGGTGAGAAAGGAGGCAGGATAATTATTTTTACTCCATAACGAACTTCTGACGGTTGAGACTCAGGCAGAGTTATCTGTGGAGTGATGTAAGGTCATCACTAGAGCCTATTTATGTAACGTGTTATCGAAACTCGATTTATCTTCTTGTCTGCAGGACTCCCGTCTGGGTTTGCTCCGTTCTGCTGCACCAGCACCTGCAATTTGTTCCTTCTATTTCAAAACCAATATCACTAGGGAGCCACAAGGAACTAGTGGGTGTAGAACCAACCTTCCTTCCTCTAGGGGCCACCAACTTCACAGATCAACACTTGGTGCTAAGAACTGGTAGGAGCTGGGAGCTAGTATCTGCCCTGTGAAAACCGAATGAAGATGATAGATAAAATGTTAGAGAATGAAAGGGTTTTAAAAATGAATTGCTTTTGTTTTTGTTTTAGCCCTGAATCAAATCTGGATTTGTATTTGGCCTGTCATAAGTGAATAATCCAATTTTCACATAGGCTTTATATAGAGTATGTGATTATATACATGTGTGTTTCAAGTGGAATTACTTCTGCCATAAAACAGGCCTATCAGGGTTTTCCTATCAAATGTTAAGAAATTTCTTAAGAATATCTAACTGGTTTTAGTTTTGTATTTGATGTATCTCTCCCTATTAGAATGTAAGCTCCTTGAGGGCAGACACTGTTTAGTTCTCCATTTTTCTATGCCTAGCACTTAGTATTTGGCGTCTTACACATAGTAGGCACGTAATAAAACATTCGCTGAATTGAACTGAATTTTGTCTGTCTGATAATGTTGAATGATTTGGATTATACTACTCATCACTAAATGGTATCGAGATATATCTTCAGGTAAGTTTATGTGCAATTTTGGAAACAGAAGGGATGCAAGTAAACATTTGAAAATGGATACAGAGTTTTCAATTTACCTATTCACCCATCCATTCATTCAATAAACATTAAGCAGCTTCTGTGTTCAATGCATTGTACTAAGGGTTCTACAGTTTCCAAATATATTAATAATGTCTTCCAAATCTTAGTAACATAGACAGGAGAAAACTCCCTCCATTTCCCCTTCCTTCCTAAAAAGGTATTTACCTCAAAAAATGAATCAATTTATTAATAGCTTACATTTGTACTTTGCTTTCTTCACAGTCACCCACTGAAGTGCATAGTGCAGGTATTATTACCCTTCTTTAAGAGACGAGGAAATCGAGGTGACTTGTCCATGATCATACAGCAAAGAAACAGTGGATATCCTAGGCTCCCACCTCCTCGTTAGTATTATTTCTCCTACACCACTCAATCTCCTGATATTATACTAGACTCTT
Organism: Vombatus ursinus; assembly: GCF_900497805.2. NCBI lineage: Eukaryota > Metazoa > Chordata > Mammalia > Diprotodontia > Vombatidae > Vombatus > Vombatus ursinus. The sequence continues at coordinate 11,764,410 of NW_020954598.1, forward strand.
GTGAGGGAATAATACCGCAATCAACCATTATTCCTTTCCCTTTGATGGGAATTTCTTGAGATTACTACATTGCAGGCTTGCTGTTTTCATTTTTCCTCTGAGTCATAAATTCTCTATGGAGTTTCCTAAAGTCTGAAGTATCCACTCCCTGACACACTATTAAAGAGTGTAAGCATTTGGTCCTCTGAAGAACTGTAGAAGTATTATCCATGTAAGGAGGAAATACGGAAAATCTCTTTAAAATTTTACTTATCATTTGGCAAGATACACTTTCTAACCCACCCATCTTGCTGTTATAGTGACACAGGATTCATCTCACATCTATAATGGGCCACGTCTTTGGAAATGATAACTGGTTTGCAGTGATACTTTATAAAACATCTGGATTTGATTTCATATAATCAGAGCTAAGGACCTTATAGTCTTCGAATTTTATAGATGATGAAAATAAGGCCCAGGGATGTTAAGTGACTTGTCCAAGGCCACAAGGTAGTTTGCACCTCTTCTACTTTCTGGTTGTGTCCTTGGCCATGAAATTCCCCTTTCTAGGCCTCCATTTCCTCATCTGTAAAATAAAATTCATTCCAGCTCCACATCTTGTGATGCCGTGGCCTATGTGTCTATCATGTTCCATTCTATATGGTAGTTATCTGTGAATCTTTTATATACTCTGCTAGATGGTAAAATACATGAGGGTAAGAACTATGTTGAATTAATCTTCGTATTTTCCCAACATAATGCATAGTGAATTGAACACAGTAGATATTTGATACAAGTTTGCTGAAATGAATTGAACGTCACTTTGTTCTTGAGTAAGGAAAGAGTCAATTATTGTTGGGAGTGTCACATTTCCATTCCTAAGATTATACAGATACAGTAAGTGAAAGGACTGGTGTCACTTAGAGATTACAGAGTTTAAGACGTCATGAGACATTCTGTTCTAAAACATTATGTGTCAAGTGAATATCATTTTTTTGGATGCTAGGGCTTTAATGTTTTGCCTCTCTATCTATAGCACTCAGCATAGAGTAGGTGCTTAATAAATGTTTCCTCTTGTTATTCCACAGCCATTTTTTATTTCTTCATTTGTGATATAGAATATAATTGTTTCCTGTTTAAACTAAAGGGTGCCTCTGGGTAAGAAAGTGATTTGCTCAATAAAGTGTTAGAAATAAGGAACTTTTTATAACTTTAAAGTTGATGTCTTACCATTTAATAATAATAATAATAATTATAGATTACATTTATGTAGTGCTTTAAGGTTTTAAAGCACTTTATATCTGTTACTTCATTTGATTCCTACAACAACCCTGATGATGATTATAACGATGTTCAGTTGTTTTAGTCATGCCCTACTCTTCATAACTCCATATGGGGTTTTCTTGGCAAAGATATGAGAGTGGTTTGCCATTTCCTTCTCCAGCTCATTTTAAAGATGAGGAAACTGAGGCAAACAGGGTTAAGTTACTTGCCCAGGGTCATACAGCTAGTAAGTGTCTGAGGCTTGAGGCTAGAGTTGAACTCAGGTCTTCCTGACTCCAGGACCAGTGCTCTACCCACTGTGCCACCTAGCTTTTCTCATAACATCCCTGACATACATACTATTATTATCCCCTTTTTGCAGATGAAGCAACTGAAGCTGAGGGAAATTGTGACTTATTCGGGATCACACAGCTGCCTAGTAAGTACCTAAAGCAGTATTTGACTCATCTTTCTGACTCCACCTTCACCACTCTATCTATTATTATACTCTATCTATTATTATACCGAAACAAGAGGTATAAATTAGAAACGGTGGTATTTATGAGGTTTAGGAGTACAGTGGAATAAATGAAATAAGACCTAGCATTTATATAACACTTTAAAGTTTGCAAAGTATTTTACAAAACATTACCTCATTTTATCCTAATAACAACCATGAAAGGTAGGTGCCATTTTTACCCCCACTTTACAGATGAGAAAACTGAGGCAGAAAGAAGTTAAATGACTTGGCCAGGGTCTCAGAGCTAATACGTGTTTGAGTCTCGATATGAACTTGGGTCTTTCCAACTCCAGATTCAGCACTCTACCCTTTTTTCACTATTAAGCTGCCTAGTTTATCAAATACTTACTCCATATTCAGGTCTATACTAGTCACTTTGGGGTTAGACTGCTATTACATGACTCAATTTAAAACACACACACACACACACACACACACACACACCCCAGTCAATTTAGTAAGTGGTATCAAATTCACACAGAAATGGGGGCCGCTAATCCATACGTAAGATCTCATTGGACTGCATATTGACTTAAAATGTATTGTGATGTTTTATTGTATTTTTATTTTGTTAAATATTTCATTTACTGCATTTTAATCTGGTTTAGGCCACCCTTGGGAGTTTTGTAGGCCTCCTGTGTCACTGGGACTATGTGTTTGTCACTTCTGCTCTAAGTAATGGAACCCCCAACATTTTGGCACAAAACAGTGACAAGGTGAGACTCATGCATTACAAAGATTATTGTGACAGCTATGTGAAGGACAGATTAAAGAAGAGAGAGGCTGGAGTATGGGAGAGCAGTTGGGCCATGGGTTAAAGGTGAAAGGTGTTGATACCTTGAACACAAGTGCTGTCAGTAGAATAGAGAGAAGAGACTATTATGTTAGAAGACATTATGATGGGAGAAAAATCAGGGCTTTGAAAGTGACTTGATGTAAAAGATGAGGGAAAGGAAAGGGTCAAAGACGATGCTGAGGTTTCAAGCCTGGGTGACTGGGAGGATGGTGTTACCAGCAATAGAAACAGGGGAAGTTCGAAGAAAGGGTAGCTTACAGGGGAAGATAATGAGTGGGCAGCACAGAGTAGAAAAGGGAGTATTAGCAGGATTTGGACTCAACATGACCTAGGTTCAAATTCCACGCTTACCAGCTGTGTGACACCGGGCAAGTCACTTAATCTCTACGTGTCTCAGTTTCCTCATCTGTCAAGTGAGGGCCTGGATCAATGGTTCCTTACAGCTCTAAATCTACGATCACATGAAGTAAGCTCTGGATCAACTGAGTCTGAGGTACCAGTAGGACATTCAGATAAAGAAGCCAGAAAGGAGCTGGAAATGTATGATGTCAATTACAATTCTACATGCTTATGTCTTCTTTCTTAAGGAACTGTACTTAAGGAACTTTGCCTTCTCTACAGTATAGGTACAAGGCCAGGGCCTTGTACACAGCAGGCAGTCAATAAATACTTGTGGATTAACTGACAGATGTACAAAACATCAAGGTTGAGAAGGAGGTGGTAGGAAAGAAGATAAAAGAAGACAGAGACACAGGCAATCCCTAGGTTAAAATCACTGGTGAGTTTAGAAATTCATTTGTAAGCTGATTTTTGGAGAACTTGGCACACAGTTTCCTATAATGACATATTACACAGGTGATTAGGTTTCCCCCAGGTTTCTTTTAGTAAGTGATATACCTAAGAGAGAGCATGGAAAGACAGCCAGCCTCCAAGTGACACCTCAGTTGGATTCTCACCTCTGGTACCTACTGGGCAAGTCACTTAACTTCTTAGTGCTCCAGGCAACTCTACATCTTCAGACGCGGCTTCAGAGCTGTGTTTGACCCATGCTGGGAATTTACTATACCAATGAAATCACAGGTTTGATTTTATTTTTAAGGTCCTTAAAGCATAGTTCTGTCCTAAGAGTTCTATAGTATACAGGATAGTAAATATAGATATACTATCTATAGTATATAGATACAATGTTTTTTGGGGAAATCTCCAAGGTTCACCTTGGGAGGCCAGGATCACAACTCACCCCCACCCCCCTTGCCTGCTATAGCCCTGGCAGTAAAGTTGGGTACTTCCTCTCTCCATAATCCACATCTTTGTAGCTGTGGCAGCAGGGACTCTCCCAGCCTAATATTAGTAACAGTGGTGCAGGGGGTGCATCAGATGCTGGAGATAAGCCTCCACCTAGGATTTCTCTCTTCCTTGGATCTCCTCAGAACAGAACTCAGTCTCGTGGCAGCAACTCCTCATTTTACCCCTGAAACAGGTTCACACCTCTTTCAGGTCATTCTAAGGATTTGCTAGCAGCAGAAAAGGAGTAAGAAGGCTCCTCTATGATGTGCCTCCTTCCCCACCCCCTCCAACTTCCTTCCCCTTCTCTTTCTCCCACAGAACCAGCAGGAAAAGACAAGGGAGATAATACTGATTCTTTGGTGTCACAAAGAGCTGAAGTAAGAGTCATCTATGTTTAGGAAATTTACCCTGACTCTTGAGTTGTCTTGGTGTTTCATCACAGTAGCTAGGGTGGCCTGCAAAACCAAGGTGGGAGGGGGAGGGGAAAGAGGGAGAACTGGTCCGAAGCATTTACTTTTCTCTTTCTCTTGCTGTTCTACTTGCCACTCAGCCCTCAACGGGAATTGGGACAATGCGAGAAGAAGGGACCAGTTGGGGGTGGTCAGCCCTAGGGAACAGCTGGCTTTCCAGTGTTGAGGAAGAGGCAAGGGAAGAGAAAAGGAAACTCCCAACACGCAGCAACTGGGAAGCCAGGGGAATTCCTATGGATACCTGGTTGAGGTCACAGGATCATAGGACTATAGTGCTGGGAGAGACCTTATGGCCATCATCTGGTCCTACCTGATTATTTTGCAAATGAGGAAAGTGAGGCTCCAAAGAGGTGATATGACTTACCCAAAAACCCAAAGATAATAAGGAACAAAACTAGGATTCAAACCTACATATAACTCTACAGCCACTATTTTTCCACCTTTATAAAAGGTGGACTCCACCCCTGCCCCCTGGCTCTGATAGGTGAATTTTTGCCTTATCTTGCCAGACCTCCATGCCACTTTCCTGAAGGCTCCTCACCATCGCCTTACTCTGTGATGTCTCAGTTCCCCAGATAACTTGGACTCCCCTGGAATCCCTTGGCTCTAATAGGTGAGCTTTCACCTTAACTTTGTGGGAAGGCAGGCCTCCTCAACACTTCCCAACAGTCTCCTTATGACAGTGATCCGGACCTTCTCTCCCCACCCCACCCCCTCCAGGTTCCCTTTCTTTATATGCGCTCTTCCCTCTTTAGAATTTAAGCACCTCAAGGGCAAGACCAGTTGGCTTGCCACTCCATAATAAATTCTTAATTCTCTCTCTGTCTGTTTGTCTGTCTGTTTCTCTCTCTCTCTCTCTCTCTCACACACACACACACACACACACACACACACACACAGTGCCCATCCCATAGCAAATTCTTAATAAACTCTCTCCTTTCTCTCTCTCTCCCTCAGAGAATAAAGTCATCTTAAAATGTTCCTCCTTTCAAAGTTTTCCTACATAGATTCAAATATTGAGATTCTTGACTTCCTGGCTCCTACTAAGAAGGAATCCCTTACATTTGGCTGGTGCTCTGATGGTTCACAGAAGCGCTTTCACATACATACATACATATATATATATCTATATATATACAGATATATATTCTCATTCTCTCTTCAAAATAATTTTATCAAATAGTCAGGGTGGGAATTACTCACTTGACACCTAAGAATAGTGGATCTCAGAGAGTTTTAATGACTCGTCCTAGTAAAAAGGGAAATGGAACTACAACTTCGGTTACCTGATTTCTAGTCTAGCGCTCATTTCACAGCCTAGCTAGTTAGTTTGTAAGCCCCTTGAAGGCAGGGACTGTCTTTTGCCTCTTTTGTATTCTGAGAGCTTTGCATGGAGCCTGGCACATCACAGACACTTCATAAATGTTTATTGAATTGAATTTAGTAATTATTGTTTGTTGTTCAGTCCTTACAGTCAGCTCTCTAACTCTTCAGGATTCCATTCGGGGTTTTCTGGGCAAAGATACTGGAGTGGTTTGCCATTTCCTTCTCCAGCTCATTTTACAGATGAAGAAACTAAGACAAATAGCGGTAAGTGACTTGTCTACGGTCACACAGCTAGTAAATGTCTGAGGGAGGATTTGAATTTAGGTCTTCCTGACTCCAGGTTCAATGCTCTATCCACTGTGTCACCTAGCTGCCCTGAATTTAGCAATAAGTCCCTATTTTTTTTAAAGGATTTAAAACGATTTTATTGCATACTGAGTGTGTGGGTATATAAAATTATTGGCGTGAATTTATCAAGTACTTTCTCTATGCCTAGGTACCCTGAAAACATACAAGAAGTAAGGTATGTGGTAGCAGTCAAGTTTATCATCTAATTATGAAGATGAGATGCACCTTCATTCATTTTTACTCATCCATTCATTCCACACACCTATGGTAAGTACCCATTATGTGTGAGGCCTTGTGATAGGTGTGGAGACATAAAGATGAAAAAATGACGAACCATTTGCCCTCCAAAACTTTAAAGTCTACTGGAGGGAGTATGACAAACAAGTGTGATACAAGGGATGTGTCGGGATGTGTCAGGATATTACAGGGAAAGGTGAAATTCAGACAAAGAACCCTATGAGGGAGATTACAGTCGTAGGAATCAGGAAATGCTGAGTATATATGCATGTTTATATGTGTACATATATGTATATATGCACATATACATATATATTATATGAATCACACTTGTGTATAATATATACATGCTATGTCTGTTTACCTATCATCTCACAGAACAACACAAAGTCACACACAATGAAGTGTTAGATTATAAGTACATGTTAATTTATCTATGTCTCTGTCTCTATCTCACTCGACAGATCAAGGATTCTTCACCTGCTGTGTCATAGACCCCAAAGGCAGTCTGCTGAAGCTTACGGTCCCTTTCTCAGAATAGTGTTTTTAAATGCATACAATAAAATACCAAGATAACAAAGGAACCAATTGTTGAAATATTGTTATGATTTAGAAAAATTATGAATCTCAGGTGTAGAGTCCCATCTAAGGGCATATACCTATACTAAATCATAGAATCTCCAAGTTGGAACAGTCCTCAAAGGCCACTGATCCAACCCTTACCTGGAAAATAATCCCTATTACAATATCTCCAGGAAGCAGTCAGCCTGCCTCCTCTGGAAAACCTCCAATCACCGGGGAATCAGTATTGCCCAAGGAAGCACAAGTGGGCTCCAGTTGTTAGAAAGCATCTCCTTACTGGAAGCCTAAATCAGCCTCTTTGAAACTTCAACTCACTGTTCCTAGTTTTTCTTCCTGGAGACAAGCAGAACACATCTCATTCCTCTTCCATATCTTATTGAAGGCAGATACCACATATACCCCAAGATTTCATTTTTTTTCCTAGCTAACAGAGGGTTTTTAAAAATATATCTTAAACGGAGCAAAACTGACTCTGGTTCTGTTCAAAGCAATGTATCATGACTGTATATGATGTGAAGGTAGTGAAGTAATCTCACAAAAGATGTATTTTAAAGGTCTACTATAAATTATTAACATCTGAGTTAATTTGGTAGATAGGAAAAAAGAGACTTCCATGTTCACAAAGTATCTTGGGCAAAGAGAAAGAAGTGAGATATGAAAAATCACATGAAACAAAGGTAAGCAATGTATACTACTCTAGTTGGATGGGCAGACTGGATCACATCCATTGATATGATACTGGAATGTCTTTATTAGGTAGCGAGGATATTTTACTCTTCCCTTCTATATTCTTGTATTTCTAGCTTAGCAGAATGCCTGGCACATAGTAAGTACTTAATAAATGTTTATTGATTGACTGATAGATCACACTCAGGTAAGGGTCATGGAAAAATACATTTAAAATTATATGCCTTCTGAACTCTTCAGGCAAGCACTATGTATGTGTATGTATATATATATATATATGTATACATACATACGTATATACACACATACACACACATATACTTGATATACTTAACAAAGTCCACATTTTCCTCAGTATTATTTATCTTGTACGTATCAATTTACATTATGAGAACGTGAGTTCCTTGTGTACCTTCTATGTACATGGAACATATGTGCATGTAATAAAAGTTATGCATCTAATTATGAATGACTAAATATGAATAAATTTCTTTTTCTACAGCCCTATCTAAAACTTATATAAAATTATTTCTCTGAAGTTTTGCTGCCAAACAAGAATACATTTATATTATTCTTCCCTAAATCTATCAAGGCTCAAATTTCATTGATCACATTCCTTACCATCTCATTATTATGAAAGAATCTACAACCAACTTACTAAAAAGTAGGCACAAATATACAGTGAAAAAGTGTAACATCTCCCAACTGACAGCAATTAGTTCCATTTCTCCTTGCTGAAGAGCAACATTTTAAAAAATGTTTTTATTTTCTCAACAGTCACTACTGAATGCAAAGTAATGAATAATAATAATAATAACGATGATAGCTAGCATTTATATAGTGTCTACTATGTGTCAGGCACTGTGCTAAGTGCTTTACAAGTATTCTCTCAACTGGTCCTCACAACAACCCTGGAAGGTAGGTGCTACTATCATCCCTTTTTTACAGATGAGGGAACTGAGGCAAATAGAAGTTAAGTGATTTGCCCAGGCTCACACAGCTAGCAAATGTCTGAGGCTGGATTCGAACTTAGCTGCCCCTAATCAACAACCAGAATCATAATGGACTTTTCCCTCTCCATTATCTCTTGATAACCAATCAGGTGTCACATCTGTCACCATCCTTCCAAAACAGTTCTCACATTTCTCCCTTTCTCTCTACTAACACAGTCTAGTTCTGGCATTATTCATTTCCCACCTGGACTGAGTGATCTTCCTTTGTCTAGTCTCTTTCCTCTCCAACTCATCCTCTACCTAGGACTTACCCCCTATCTTCAAGGCTCTACTCAAGAGCCCATTTCTACACAAAGCCATCCCTGATTGCCTCCCCTTTTATCTGAAGTTTTTCATGATTGTCCTAACTGTTAGAATTCCTTCCTTCCCAAACTACTTTGAACAACTTTATAGGCATAATTTGCATTTCCTAATCTGTGTATAAATTGAGATAATTCTATGGTGTGGTAGATAAACTCGCTGGCCTTGGACTTGGGAAAACCTGAGTTTGAATCCTACCTTAGACAATTACTAAGTGGATGACCCTGGGCAAGTCATTTCAATTGTGTTTCTGTTTGCTCATCTGCAAGATGGGGATGATAGGAGCATCTTCCTCACAAGGCTGCTATGAGAATCAACCATGACATAACACATGGAAAGCACTCTACACATCTGCTCCATAGAAATGTTAGCTATTATTTTAATCACTGTATTCTCCACTGAATGTTTCATTTTTATCTTTTATCCCAAAGCCTAGCACTAGGTCTTGTACAGAGTAAGAATTTAATAAGAGTTGGTTGATAACAAAGTTTGTTGAATTGAATGGAAATATTTACTTTGGCCATTTAAAAAAGATAATGATCCTGCTTACAAAAAATATATAGATAAGAAATTCTAGGGATGGGAGGTACAGGGAAGGAAGTTGAAGCCAAGAAGAAAGGTCTTCAAAGTGTAGAACTATAAAACCAAGGACATAATTTGAATTTTTCTGAAATTTTCCACTACACATTCCATGATGATCACTGTGAGCATGAGAGATTTACATGAATATCATAATGTTATGACTTTTAGGTTAACTTACCGTGTTCAACAAAACAATTTGGAGAAGAGATTCTTAAAGTGATAGATGCCATGTTAGTCTAGCATAATGAAATAAGGGGCAGTGTGGAGTCATGGAAAGAGTATTTATTGGACTTGAAGCCAGAAGATCTGGCTCTGACAGCTACTAGTAGTGTCACAATCGCCAAGTCTCAATCTCAGCTTTCTCCCCTAAAAAAATGGGGACAATAATAGGGGCACTACTTGCTTAATGGATTTGTCATGAGGAAAACACTTAGGAAAGTATAAAAAACCAAAAAAAAAAACCTACCCTGTGTAAATGTAAATTGTTACCATTATGCCAGAACTGATCCATTAAAATGACTGTTGTTCTACAAGATAGTCATCCTGGGGGTTCTTACACATATTCCAATGATGCCAACATTGCTGAAAATTGTTTTGAATTCTTTTGCAGCTGCCCTCAGTTATCTCTTTTTTTTTTTTGGGTGAGGCAATTGGGATTAAGTAACTTGCCCTCAGTTGTCTTTAAGAGCCAACTAAAACTCCTCAGACTCCTTACTTGAGAGTCACAACTCAAAATGATTTGTACCCACCTTGATCAAATTACTAGACTTGGCTCCATATGACTTTTGCCTATTCCCAAGAATCAACTTTGCCCTTGAAGGAGCCCTTGACTATACTCAAAGAATGTGTAATTGGTTCTGAGGGTAATTCCCAAAGAGGAACCACAGGACTATTTGTTTCAATGGAATCATTGGGGAATTAAGGTGTCCCTCCAAGGAGAATATTTTGAAACAGGGTAACATTCATTGGAATATCTAAAATTTTCTTTGCCTTTTTTCCTCTTTCCATGCAATCTAATAAACTAGATTAGATCTTCGCACCTTGAAATGATGACTACTTTAATATAATTTTCCCAGAACTGCAATTGCTTCTAAAGTTCTTTAATTAAACGCTACATTTTTCTCAAACTTCACAAAAGCTGCATTTGTCATGCCAAGTGCAGAAAGACTCAGCCCCAGGAGGCTGCCCACCCAGTGATGATTTTTTTTTGTTCCAGAAATTCATGAAGACTATCTAGTAAGGCATGAAGGTGGGGCCATCTGCACTGTACTGAAATATCCCAATAGGATCATTTTCTTCCTGATTCTACCTAGATTCTGAGGCCATTTAATTCCCAGTCTAGTCATAAGCCCTAAGAAGTAACACAAAAATAATGAACTTAGTCTTTTTCTTTTTATCTCTCAGACAACTATACTCTGTCTTGAATTTCTTATCTTAACTGTGGTCTCGCTGAGTGCTGTGGCAATCTTTCCTCTCTGTCTTCTCCCAATATTTCAGCTTATGAAAAGGCATGAGTGGCTTGCTACTGAACTAAAGTAACTATATCTTGATGTATATCCAAGACCAAAGCAAAAAAAAAAAAAAATATACCCAAACCAAAGCCACATTGCAAAATATGTGGATCACGGCGTGCTCAGGAAGTTAGCAGCCACATAAGCACACTCTTGCCTCCAAAAAGGCAAGAAGAATATCATTTAGCAAGTTCCAGGCATTGCACAGGAAGGTTGGGGTCTGGGTTTTTACCATAACTATACTCTATCAAATGCCATGGTTTATGCCATACATAGGTCATCAGTACATTGGTGGTGGTACTGAAATGCCATGTTTTTCTCAAACTTCACAAAGGCTACATTTGTGCATCTTTTTCCTTTTTTAAAAAAAGTCACTCTCCTCAACCACAGCGACTTCATTGCTTCATCGGTTTCTGCAGCATCTTTTAGGAAGTTATTAAAAGGTTCTCCACAACCATTTCTGCAAAACTATTCCTTAGCTTTGATGAGGACCATCTTTTTATCTTGGCTCTAAATGCTGCCTCTGTTTCCCAAGATTAGTGGCATTTCCCTGGAATGTACAGAGCTTTGCATACTGGGGAGTGGTTTTCTGTTTCTTGACAACTAGTTAAAAAAAAGTGACTTAATAGCCCACAGAAAATATTTGCCTCTCACCTGTTACAAAGGTTCATGGCTGTTCTGAACTGTAGGAAAAAAGTACTGCATTTAGGGTCTGGGCTGGGATCTGGATTCTGCTTCTTACTGTCTATGTTACCTTGCATAAGTCATTTCACTTTTATGGACCCTAGTTTTCTAATGGGTAAAAGGACACAGTTGGATTTGTTCATTTTTAAGGTCTCTTCCAGTGGTATGTGAATGAACAAATGAAATTAAAGACTTTTTTTTCCTATTGGCACAGGATATTTACCTAATTATTGTGAGAAATGATGCTGGTAACATCTTTTGAGAACTAATTTAGTTAGCTTCAATATTTAAGACTTTTCATTAACTTTCATTTGATCAAATCCCTTTATGAATGGTAGTTTAAAATGTATGGCACCATAGCTGTTTAAAATAAAGCCTATGGCAGGGTTGAAAGGAGGGCCTCAGCACATCTAATCTAGTCAAAATTAAACCTAAAAAAGTTTCAAGAACAGGTCCAACCATTTCTTTGTCACTGCATTTGAGAAGGAGTTGCTATGAAGTGAAATGAGCTTTTCAGAGAACTGCCCAGTTTTTACAATTCCTTCTTAAGGTCCGATTCCAATACTGTCATATACATTCAAAAGAATCATCATTAGAATATCTTGGATGCACTTTTCTAAGAAACTCTGGAAGGCATTTAATTGCTTTGCTAATCTTACTGGAAGAGGCTGGTATTATTATAATTAACATTTTAAACTTGAGGTACATGAGAACAGGGACTGAACCAAGGACTCTGGGCATGTTGTTATCTGTAAAAACAGGCCTCAGTCCCAGTTGCCCGATTAGAACAGACCATGTATCCATTCAAGTATATGAGTATGGGAGAGAGTCAGGGAGAGGGGGGGGGAGAGAGAGAGAGAGAGAGAGAGAGAGAGAGAGAGAGAGAGAGAGAGAGA
>NW_020954598.1:11776900-11980234 GCF_900497805.2 Vombatus ursinus
AGAGAGAGAGAGAGAGAGAGAGAGAGAGAGAGAGAGAGAGAGAGAGAAAGAGAGAGAGAGAAAAAGAGAAAGAGAGAGAAAGACATTCAGACAGAGACAGAAACAGAGAAAGCTAGAGACAGACACACACACAGAGAGAAAGTAGGACGCTGATTTCAGTTCTAAGCCTTTAGAGCAGAGGTTCTTAACCTTTTGTTGGAACCCTTTTGAGAATAATATTTTTAAATGTATAACTTTGCATACATAGGATTACAAAGGAAAACAATTCTATTGAAATAGTTATTAATATACAATTAGAAAAAAAAGTTTATGGCCCCCCCCCCAAACTTTGCTTTAAGGGAAAATCCTTCTAAAATAGATGAAAAATCATTATTAAAATTTTTAAAAAATGCACTCTGATAATATCCTGAGAACCCAAAGCTACAAAATTAGGTACAAAAATAAGTCCTAGAACATCATAACAGTGATATTAATCATACTCTTAAAAGGCGAATTTACTTGCATATGAAATTATATATGTCATAGAATTATATTTTTGCTTCTTTATCTTCTAATGTTTAAGTCATAACAAGAATCACAATAATAGTGATGAAGATAGTTTTATAAACATGTATATTTCACTTTCAGGTTTACAAAAAAAAAAGTCATTCCACTTAAAGCCACACAACATTCTCATCAGAATACCAATATCACTAAGGTTTACTTGTAGTCATGGTGGATAAAGCCAAACAAATATGTTGCTGCACCAGGAAGTATCTCCTACATTTCACCAAGTCCATGTCCCTTGGCCCAGATATTATGGGGGACATACATGCCAAGCAACCATGTCAGTTCCCTATTTGTATTGCTACTTTGCTCAACAACCCAGCATAAACATACAGCAAAAGTAGCCAAACGTCTACCTCATTCTGTTAATCATAATAGTAATATAGAAACATAGCTGCATCCCAGTCGACAATAGTATTTATCTCACTTGGGAGGATTTTACTTGAATAAAATTCCTTCTATTCTGAAACAGATGAGAAAATTACTTAATCTACTTTGTAAAGGAAAAAAAAAGAAACAAGTTCTTTATCTTGGAAGCCTTCCACCTATCACACAAAGCCTCCTGGGGAAGAAACCAAAATGTTCAGTGCTTCACTGGAAGCATTCTCCCTGGTGATTTCACTGGAAATCGGTAGCCTGCAGCCACGTACCCCCATGGGGGAAGTACTCCCTTGGCAGTGTGCCTTGGAAAGACACACCCCATCCCAGTCTCTGAAAGATCTCTCCAGCTGAACTCTGGCAACGTTTCCCTGTATTCAGCTGGGGGTTGAGTACTGCTCATTTTCTGCCCTGGTTATGCTAAATTCTCGTTTGTTTCAATCCTACCAAAATGGGATGAAGGAGTAAATGTAGGGGATAAATGATGTGAGAAGAACACCTGTAGACATTAAAAATTAGCTTATTTTCTATTTCCATTCCAATGATAGCCTTTCTAGTTTAAAAATCATAAGGAAGTCACTTACTTATTGGCAACCCAGACAGTGACTTTTCTGATATAAACAACTGCCCCTTGGGGGTGCTTAGTCCAGACTCATTTCACAAGGGCCAGTTAAATAGTCATCAGGAGGAAATAACTTTCAGTGCACAACGATGTGGGGAGAGCTCATTTGAAAAGGTGTTTTACCACTCACTCCATCTTCTTAGGGACATTGCAGGGATAGAGGTAGGTTGTTGAAATCATATGCAGCCTAGTGATATATGGTTGTCATAACAGGCAGGCTTCATTCTGATCGTACTTAAACAGTCTTTGAAATCAAATCACTGGAAAGACTTCAAAATATGGCAAAAACAAAAATCCCATCTCTGTTGAAACTCAACCGTAATAAAATAACAACAGTAAAAGATGAAAGAGCTAATCGAGTCTAACTCTATCCCTTCAAATGGAGATTCTAGTTGATGTAAAAGATTACAAGTTTGTGACATTTTGGAGCAAAGATGATCTGGACCAATTCTTTAGTCCTTTCACAAAACTGTTCTCCTCTAAGGGAGGGAGGAAGCTGGAATGGAAGAGGAGCGGGGGAGGGAGAGGAGGAAGGAAAGAATGATTTTTTTTCTTCTACATAGCTGCCCACAGAATCTTCCCTTTTCAATTTGCAATGCAGCTGTCAGGACCTTCAAAATGCACTGAAGCACACCTTTGGAGTTGGTGATAAATTTCTGTTATCCCACAAATCCTAACTGGCAAAGAGGTTTAAAAATTTGTGCAGATATTCTGTGGTCATTTGTGAAATTCAGTTCCTGTTAAAACCTTGAACAAAATTAGGCTTATCTCCTGCACGACAGTAGCCAGACTCAACCACTCACCACTCAGTTATTGAACACTCTCGACCAAGTATAACTTCCTGTGAGGGGCTGCTGCCTTAGGAGGGCAAAACTGTGAAGGAAACCTTACAGGGTAATTATCTTAGGCTCCCCTGGTTTAAAACTTTCTACTTTGCATAAAAGAAAACGGGGAAGCTCTCTCTCTCTCTCTCTCTCTCTCTCTCTCCTCCCACCCCCTCCCTCCCTCCCTCTCTCTCTCTGTCTTCTTCTAGGTTATAATTATACTTCTCAAACCAGAAAGGGTCCTGACCAGATAGGAAGACAGGTGGTAACTGGAAACCGCAGTTTAAAAGCCTTTGGGTGTGTTGTATGTGTTGTGTGTGTTGTGTGTGTGTGTGTGTGTGTGTGTGTGTGTGCGCGCGCGCGCGTGCATGCGCACGCTTGCTTCATTTCTTTCTGAAACACAACCCCCAACTAAGAAGAAAAGTTAACGGAATGTCTGGTGGCTGTTTGATACACCGAACTGGCTAAGATTCCCATGTTGATAAAATGGAGGAGAAAAATAAAATGAAGATGAGCTAAAATTACAAATTCAAAATATGACTTCCTGTTAATTTTTTTTTCTTGAAGATTTATATTTTAGGAAGGTTGTAAAGGGCAAGATTGAACAAAGAGTAAGTTTCTGAGGATAAAAATCCATCACATTTCAGAACTAATGGTCTAATTATGAACCTTTGCATGAACAAAATGAAGGTGGAAGATAAGGATGGAAATGTAAGCAAAGGAAAAAAAAAGTCCGTTTTTTGGGGGGGAGGAGCAAAGCTTTGCAATGAGGAATTTATAGTAATTTTCATTATTAATCTAGCTCTTAGAACATTACTGACACTTAAAGAAGCCATTAAATTTATGGTGCACTGTCAACCTTAAGCAAATCCAAAGACTGTACCTTTAAAAATACATTTTACCTCAAGCATTAAAGTTGAAAAAAACACTATCTGAATTTTTGTGAGGCCATAGAACAAATGACAAGGTCTGCTTATCTGTGTGACTTTGATCAAGTCACTTCACTTCTTTTGGCTTTAATTTGCTCATCTGATTAAAGTATTCTCTGAAATTAAAACAAAAGGAAGCCTGAAGATAGTCCCTAGCCAAATGAGCAGAGAATGAAAAAAGGGAGGTAAACCTAGCATCCTCACACAAAGTTTTCAGCTATTCCTCTTAA
This sequence comes from Vombatus ursinus, assembly GCF_900497805.2. Taxonomy (NCBI): domain Eukaryota; kingdom Metazoa; phylum Chordata; class Mammalia; order Diprotodontia; family Vombatidae; genus Vombatus; species Vombatus ursinus. Next base: position 11,780,430 of record NW_020954598.1, read on the forward strand.
GAGGGATTAAAGTTCAGCAAAGTACTGTCTTCAAGCTTCCCCTCAACTGACAACTACTTTTAATATAATGTATTTTACACTTGGCATGAAGGGGAAAAAATTGGTCTACCAAGAATTTCTCTTTCTTTCAAATATATAAGGATCATAACATCATTGGATCATCAATTTATAACTAGAAAGGACATTAAAGATCATTTAGTCTAATCTTTCTGTTTTATAAATGAGGAAACCAAGGCCTGGTTAAATACCTTTGTTAGGGTCACACAGGTAGTAATTTAGAAGAGGGATTTATTTAGCGCATGCCAGAAAAAGGCAAGGAAGGTAAAACACCACACAAATGCTCTTTTCAAAACCATAAAAACAGATTTCTCCAGAATGTTTTATTTTTTTTTTTACTGTTGCTTATCTGAGTGGCGACCAAAGAACAATTCAGCAGCTAATCAATGCATGCTTCTTGTGGGCCTGGGGCAGTCTAGGTACCTGATGACTCTCTGTTATCACTTGGTCTCCAGCTTTTTCTAAGCCATCTTGGGGTGCCCCCTCAGAATCTGAAGAGGTTTTTTTGAAATATTATTTATTTCAAACCACCATAAATACTTTTGAAATACCTCTCTGGGTATTCCCAGACGGTCACATAGTCATCTGATATCAGGAATGTTGATAACTTTTACATTTTAAAAATTGATCTGATTGGGCCTGGGTGTGAGTCAGGGTGAACCAATAGGTGAAATCAGTATATTTAGAGCCAGTGATGATGCTAAATTTTAATCTTACGTAGTTTACTCATGTTCTCTGTAGGTCATTCAATTTCTCTATGCTTCATCTTTTTTAAAATATGAAACTGAACTTTATTACATATTTTTTAGAAGTGTACATTAAATTTAGCATAATAAAAAAGCCCTCCATTTGTTTGTGCCCCCTTCTGAAACTTCTGCTCTTAAATTTTTTTTGATGCTATTTTATTCTCTTTTTTGCATCAGAATTATTCCCCCCAACTCCCTGCTCCACCAAAAAAAAAGTGCTTCCTTGTCAAAAGTAGAGTTTCAATAAAACCAATTCACACAACTGGTTATGTCAAAATGTATCTCTCGTTGTATGTCATCTTTTTGAAACCTATAAGAAAAACTTATCTCTAAATAATTTTGAGATGAAATAAATGTCAAATGATATAAAAATCATGCTAAATAAAAATTCTGAGGAATTCAAGGAGAAAAGCCAAGCTCTCTTCCTTTCTCCTTCCCTAGCCCTTGCCTACAAAAGCCCCGTGATGAAAATGAGCAGAGAATGAAAAAAGGGAGGTAAACCTAGAATCCTCACACAATGTTTTCAGCTATTGCTCTTAAGAGGGATTAAAGTTCAGTAAAGTACTGTCTTCAAGCTTCCTCCCATCTTTGAAAGCTCATAGGTTGAGAAGGTTTGGGATTGAAACACGTTTCAGCTCTGTTGCAGCCACTGCTGAGATCCTGCTAGATAATGCTTTCTCCCTCGCTAGAACTGGGTTTATCGGAGCAGAAGAGATGTATTTTACAGATAAAGACAACTTCCTCTAACTGCTGATTAGATAAGCAGGCTCAGTATCCGTATTCACAAGCCACACAGCTGAAGTACACTGCTCTTCTCCCTCCAATGCAGCCAAAAGCTCGGAGCTTTCTCTTTCCATTCTGAAAAACCAGGGGCCTAGCATTTTCTTTGTAACCCTCTCCACTATGTAGCACAAGTGTTTAACAACAGATATTTGCACGGCATCCAGGCTACAGTCATCAAGGCAACAGTTTCAGAAAGTGCCCAAGTTGGAAGGAAAGCCAATACAGTGATATTCTTACAACTTCCAGTTCTGCTGTGAGATTTGAGTACTACGGAGTATTTTTTTCTTCTAGTGAGCAGATCAGAGAACAAAACGTTCCGGATGTTCACCCTATCAATTCTCTGCTTTCCCAAGAACAAAATCTTGAAATCATTCCTTGTATTTTCTTACTCTGGTTAAGGTAAATCAAGTTCTAATCTAAAGCTATGGAAATGGGGATACATGGGTCTTCCAGGACTCTCAGAACCCACTTGTAGAGAACCATGAGCCTTCCTGAATGTTAGCTGGCAAGCTGGGATGACCAGCCACAGTTAAAGCAATGCCCATCACAACATAACAATCACTCCACTGGGCACAGCATGCGGAGAATGGATGGATTTTAAGAGGTCACCCCAGCCATTGCGTGTGGCAGATGCCAGTTTCATGAGAAGGTAAAGTGAATACTTAGGTGTTGCAATGAAGTACACATATACATTCATAAATAACACACATATATATCTACATATAATTTCACTGGTGTAGTTTCCACAACTTTTTGGTGACTTAAGAGTTTCCTAGTGTACAGAGAGGCCGAATAATTTGCTCAGGGTTTCAGAGACAGTATGTGCCAAAGCTGGAAAGTGAAACCAGATTTTCTGGACTAGAGGCCAGCTATTTATCCAATAAGCTAGGATTCCTCCCATATTGTACATATAAAACCCCCCCACACACACACTGCTGACCCATCATAATAACTCACTTTTATATGAATTTAAAATTTATAAAGCACTTTCCTCACAAAAATCTATTTCAAATTCCCCAGCTATGTTGAAGAAACTGGGATTAAGAGCAGTGAAGTACAACGTTACCATTTCATAGCTGAACTTCAAACTCAAGTCCCCGATATTAAATTCAGTGGGTTTTCCCCCTTACTACACCACCCTACCTCACATCCATATTGTTCCACCCTTTTCCTTATAATATCTCTTTCTAATCTAACAGGAAAATGTTAAGAGTCCTTGTCACCTGACATCTGGAGTATGTTTTTATTTTATTTTTTTTTCTGGAGTATGTTTTTAGATGAACATTTTCTTTTTGAGTTTAAAAAAAGTGCTATCTAGCCAGTAATTCTAACTTCATCCTACAAAAGATATTTCTTCCAATTGAGTATTTCCACCCCCAATCTAATAGCACTCAGGATAATATTGAGTACATGTTTTACTTTTACATTGCAATATAAAAGATGAATAAATTTAGGACTAACAGGGCTGCCTGAGGGTTAGGCTTATCCCACATAAACCACCTCAGATAGATAAGAATCTATCTTTATTATTTAACACAAGGAAAAGAAATTATCTGGTCACAAATAGTAAACTTTTCATTTGATCCAACCCAGTCCAATCCAGTAACTATTTAATGGCCACCTCAATCTCAATTAACTTTCACTGTCAGGCAATTTTTTGCATCTGACATGAATCCATCATGCTGCAGTATAAACCACCTTTTTCTTTTGTGCAGACTTGGTTAAAAACTGGAGACAATGGATCTTCCTCCTTTACAACAGTCATCTTCTCTCAGCCTTCCTTTCCCCGAGTGGCATAAGTAAACACATTGCTTCACCTTTTTGTAGGCCTTTTCCCCCCTCTCTTCACTTTGTGGTTTTTGGACTCCAATTTAGGTTTCTCTACTGAACTCCATTTCATTTGAGTCCAGATTAAAACAAAGTGCTACATACATGTTTTATCAACCCTATTATCTATCAATTAAATCCTCCCTCCCACACAGCTTCTTCCAAAAAGGTACATAAAGACACCAACCATCAGCACTAATTCTAATTGTTAACTGTCATTCTAATCCCCAAACTTCAATGTATTTATCAAAACAGAACAAAACTTTACACCTGCCAATGTCAAGCTAAATTATATTGATCAAATCTGTTAGGAAGAAAAGTTATATTGAGCCTGTCTTCTGTTTTTAAAGTTGTTGGTGATTATTAACACCCATGTTTCTGCTCTCATATTTGTCTGGGTTAATCTTCCATATAATTTTAAGGGATATTCCTAGCCCCCTTTAAAAGGTAAATATGTTACTGGTTTACTTCCATCAAAATTCAAAACTTTGTCCAATTTCTTTCATATGATTTCATTTTTATTAAATTTACCCAATTCTTCACAAGATCTTTGAGAATGACTACTGGTGTCTCCGAAATGACTTTGGTCATAGAAATGACCTCACTGAGTATCAATGAAACCTGTAGTTTTTCAGTGGGTCATCTTCTACACCAACTTAACTTACCATTCTCCCTGTTATCTTTGGTTCTTTGTTCGCATGATCACAGAATCAGACATTTAGATCCAGAAGGGACCTTAGCAAACAACTCCCTCATTTTACAGATGAGCAAACAGAAGCTCCAAAAGTTTAAGTGATTTGCCTGTGGTCACACATCTAATAAGTTTCAAAGAAAGGAGTAGAATTCCAGCACTTTGTCCATATCAAAATAAACTTTTAACCTTTTTGGTGCTATTTGTTAATAATTTTTTCTCCTTCAAAGTGAGGTGTTTCCCCCTTTTATATTGAAAGATTAATTTTCTATTTACTTTTTGTTTTACAAATTGAATCACTGATTTTTTTTAGCTATTTTCCATATTCTGACAATTTCTTGCTTTTAAAAATAATAATGGCTTACGTTTTCATATAAGATTACAAATCACTTGCACCTTTGCCATGTATTTTATTCTTACGATATTCTTGAATGGTAGGTAGTACAAGTATTATTTCCCTCATTTTACGGAGAAGGAAATTAAGACTTAATAGAGTTAGGTGACTCACACTTGGGTTCAAAAAATTGACTTCACAAGCATAGGATAGGGGAGTTTAACTACTTTATTACTAAGGTCCTTTCCAATTAAACAATCTGGTGATTTGCCAAAGCTCATCCAGCCAGTTAATTCTGAAGTCATGGATCAAACTCAGGTGTTTGGTAGAATGAAAAGAATTCTATATTTGAAGGCAAAAGACTTGGGTTCAAACTCCAGTATTTGACCTTAGAGAAGTCAAAACTTTTCTTCCTCTATAAAATGAGAAAGTTGGATTATCAAATCCAACTCAAATCCATCTCAAATAGATCTTCCAGCTCTAAAATCTATAATTCTAGGACTCTGATACTGATGACCCTCATTTTCCTTCTTCAAAAATGATTTTCATTCCTTTATTGCTATTCAAGATCTCTTATTGATTCTATAATTGCTTTCCATGTATTATAACATTACATGGAAGAAAAAATTTAATAGGTCACAATATTTTGCTGGACACAGGAATTTTTAAGCGATTTCTGAGTTTAGTTCATCAGTTTTTTAAAATGCCTTGTTTATCCAATTTTATTTCTTCTAAATTAATTTCTTTCGGTTTCTTTCCACAGATCTGCCATCCATGATTTTTTTCGTTTGCTTCTGTGCACTCCAGACTTTATTTTCTCCTACAATTCCATAGATTCTCTCTGCCCTGAAAATATACTTCAAAATATTATTTTCTTCATAACATCTAATATGGACTTGTCTAAAGGGATAAAAATCACAGGATGAGAAAGCATGAATAAGCTGCAATTTGCTCTAATTAAAGTAATAAACACAAAGATGGATCCATCAACTGTCACCCAATGTTGTTACTTTTAACTATTATTTGAGAAAGAGAGAGAGAGACAGAAAAGAAGAAGAAAAAGAAGAATAAAAAAGGAAGGAAAAATGAGAGGAAGGAAGAAAAAGAAAGAAAGAAAGAAAGAAAGAAAGAAAGAAAGAAAGTGAAAGGGTACCTAGAAATATTTTTAATGTTCAAAACCTGATGACCAACTTTATGAAAAGTATGAATTCCCAAATGGCTGAGCAGAATGAAACTATTAAATATAATTGAGTTGCACTGGCTGAATAGCACTAAAAAGTGAACAAATTCATTCAAAAGCCCGGCTGGCCTTGAACAGTGAGAGCATATTTCCATGCTTAAAACAAACTCTCCAATAAATGACTATGCTCAACTCTGTGCTGATTGGATCTTTACGAGGGTTAGACATGAGACATTCCAATTACTTTACAGGCTAGAAAAGCAGACTTATTCTTTAAAGATTTCATAAAATGGATATAGTTGTCTAAACAGATAGAGGTTGGAACTGTGATTTGCTTTGTATAAGGTACTCTCAGGTGAGGAAATGCTACTAATACAGGTCGGCACCTTCTCTACATCTCAGAGTCTCAGAGAGCTACTTAGAGCAGAGGTGTCAAACAGCCTACCTGCCTGCTACACATGACCTACACCACTCCTGAGTGCTGCCTGAACCAGACTAAAATTGGGAAATATTTAACAAAATAACTAAAAACACAATAAAACATGGATAATATTAACATGTAGTTAATTCAATAAGGAGCCTGCAGGGACCCTTATGTATGTTTTAATGGAACCTCTGGACATTTCTCTTTGAGTCTGACCTAGAGCACTGAAAGATTAAATGACTAACCCAGAGTCACATAGCCCTTATGTGTCTTAGGTGGAACCTGAACCCAGATAAAATATAAAACAGTACACAAATGGGCTTATTTATAAATGCCTGCATCTCATTGTTGACCAGTAAGAAAAACAGGATTCACCTGTTTTTTGCTTAATCCCCCTCACCCCCACTCCATTTAGCTTTCTTGAATGATTTCAGAAATCCCTTTAATAGGGTGACTTAGGATCATAGATTTAGAACTTGAAAGAACCTCAGAGACCATCTGTTCAAACCCTCTCATTTTAAAGAGTAGGAAACTTAGTTCCACAGAGTCTTATTTGCCAAGGATCACATAGAAGTATAAGGCAGACATGGATTTGAACCCGGGTCCTTTGATTCCAAATGCAGTATTTTTTCACTGCAGTATGTTGCCTCTTTAACACTAATACGATGAAACCATTTTTGTTTGTTTGTTTCTCAGCCATGAAAATATTTAGCTTCATTTTGTCTTTCTGTACGGTAGCAGGAGCGAAGGATATCCACTATGTGATAGGGTCATGACTGCTTAGTTATTTCACACTAAGGACATAAGAAAATACAGACAGTTCTTGCTGCCTTATGTAAATTCACATTATGCAAATTCAACTTTACATAAAGAATTCTGAAAGAAATCCACATTCCAAAAAACCACATCTATGGTAACTTTATTGTACAACGTTGTACTCTCTCCACTCTTGTCCCTCTAATTGGACCTCCTTGGCCTCCAACCTCCCCTCAAAACCCTAAAAAAACTCTTCCATGAAAGCAGAATACATGTGGAGAGACCACCCCCCACCTCCCTAAGAGGGGGCTTTGCTTGAGACCTCTGAAGCTAAGAGAAAAGACCTTTGCTCTACTCTGGCCACCTGCCCAGTGAGCCCCCCACTCCCCAGCCCCATATCTGTCTTCCATCTCTCTATGCTCAGGAGGCATGTCTGTGCCTAGCCCCCACCTGTCACCTGTCCTCTCCTGTCTGTGTCTGTGCAGGCCTCAACGCATCTGCCTACCACCTTCTTCCTTGGTTCAGGCCTGGCCCCCAAGTGGCTGGCCCCACCCATGAGCGTTTCTCCTCTGGCTCTTGCTCTCTGTGCCTGCCCCTGTGTCCTTGAACCATGTGCCAATCTGTCCCCCTCCTTCCCTCCCCCACATTCTTGGGCAAATTTGTATTTCATAAAAATTGCTTTTAGTAGAGGTCTGTTAGTCCACTTATATACAGTGAGAACCATCTAAAGTATTTGTGCTCTTTGCAATATGATGGAAATAGTACAAAGTTGGAAAATCCTTTTTGACACCCTAATAGACTTTTATCCTCAGGCAGATGACCTACAGGTGACTATTACCACTTTAGATACACCTCAACCTAAAGTCATCTGAACCAGAATGGATTTTTTGTTTGCACTTACACATGGTTCATTAGCAGAGATGGACCCAAGGAGGAAACGGATTCTCTTGGAGATGTTCATTTCATAGCAGATGAAAAAGTGTCATAATATCCTAAGAAATTCTTTCAGTATGATGTTGAGATTTCTGATCATTTGGTGGTGTTGGTGGTACTTGCATTAAGTTTTGATCACCTACCCAGGAGTCACAAATTTCTGAAGTCTGCCTTTGTATGACCTCTAGCCTCACAGATTTATGACCTCTTATCTTATGCTTTCTGAAAAATGTTCTATTACTTATGCGCTGAGCAGCAGAGATTTTCCATTGTGATTTAGAGTCTACAATAGTGATACTTAAATCATATTTTTCAAAATCAAAATCGTCTCATATGCAAGCCAACTCCCATTGTACATATGTACATTGTACATATGATTCCACCCTACCCCTTGCACAAAGTGTTTCCCAGGGAAAAAAAAATTCTGAATTTTAATACTCTGATCTCTAAGGTAAAGTTTTGACCCTTGGCTGCATATATAGACTAATTTGGAGAGAGTTTTGGGAATAGGAATGATTGTCCTTTGAAAGAGAGACAGGAGAATTTTTAGAATTAAATACTCTAATTGTTGTTAAAAAAAAAAAGTATCATGAGAACAGTGTATCAGGGAGACTATCTTACCCAAAACTCTTTCATTCTTAGAATTCTGCTGTCCTCCTGAAGTGGTAGAAAGATCTTCTGGTACAGGCATAGGTTCATCTGAATCATCAGGTACATCACTTACTGATGGACTTTCCTTTCCTGAGAAGATAAAAAGTAGTCTCTGTTAGAGTGGCTGGTCATTGCCTGAAAGGTTGGCACATTCTTAATGGCAGAGCCTCCCTGGGCTTTTGCCATGAAGAGTTCACTATGCAAAACACAGCAAGATATCCATGGGATATTGCTTCCTTATTCTTAAGGATCCTCAATTAGGCATCCTGAAAAGAGAAGTTGTGTTGGGTACAGAAGTACCAGTCTCGTAGCTTTTTCAAAGATACATAATTTTATCAAACCCTGTAATCCAATCTAATTTGTGGGATAAAGGACAGTAGAGAAAGGTGTCATTTATTGTGCCATCAATTTTCTCTCCTATACAGCTATGTCCTTTTGCTCAACAATACAAATAAATCCTTATGATACTGACAATCTCTGAAATAGGAAAAAGGAAAACAATGCAGCCTAACTTATGAATTGCACATTATACTTCACAAAGCAGCATGTATACAACACAACCTATAAAAGTCTTCTTGTAAATAAACTACAAAGATGTAGTCTGGACGGTATTATGGTAATGTGTATTTAAAGAGTAGTGACTGAAGGATCAATTTCAGCCTGGAGGAAGGTTATTAATGGAATGCCATAGAACTCTTCTCTTGGACCTAGTCTCCTTAGTATTTCTTTCAGTGACTTGGAGAAGACCTAGATGGTATATCTATCAGATCTGTTGATGATGAAGCAATTAGGGATACTTGATGTACAGGATGAAAGAACGTGGATAAAAAAATAACATCCTGACAGACTAGAATGATGGACTAAATCCTTTAGGTAAAATTTAAGTGATAAAGGTAAATTCCAACACTTGGATTGAAAAAAATGCACAATGCAAATATAGAATTAGGGAGGCTTGCCTGGAAAATAGTTCATGTGAAAAAGATATAAGGGATTTTAATAAGTTAGGCATTTATTATTATATTTGGCTTTTAAAGCCATTCAATATTTGATCTATTTCTAGTCTTACACTTTCCTCCATATACTGTACAATCCAATGACTCTGGTCACTTTGCTGTTTCTTGCACAAGATAGTTCATCCACTGGGCCTGAAATGCTTTTCCTCCTCACCTGCACCTCCTGGCTTCTCTGCTGAAATTCCACCTTCTGCAAGAAGGCTTTCATGGTCTTCCTTAATTTTAGTGTCTTCTCTTTGAGATTATGTTCAATTTATCCTGTATATATCTTGTTTGTAGTTATTTCCATGTTGTCTCCTCCCATTAGACCGTAAGCTTCTTGAGGGCAGGGGCTATTTTTGTCTTTGTATCCTCAGTGCTTAGCGGAGGGCCTGGCATGTAATAGGTGTTTGATAAATGCTTCGTGACTTGATATATTATGCCCTACTATGTGCCATACATGTCTTGATGATGCATAGTGAACTGTATATTCATTAAGGGTTAAGAGTGTGGTCTCAAAAGGGTAATGCAAACTTAGGCTGCATCAATAGATGCACTCAGTCTTTTCCAAAAAAAAAAAAAAAAAAGAAAAAGAGGCAAGAGTTCTACTGCACTCTGTCCTTGTCAGTCTATATCTCTTTCAGTCTGCACACCATATTTTAAGAACACTGACAAGCAGAAAAGCACTCTAATGAGGTCAACCAGCATGGGGAGGAAATACAAAACCATGCTAAAAGAGAAGCAGTTGAAGGAACTGCAGATGTTTAGACTAGAGAAGATGATCAGAAAAGACATAAGAGATGCCTTCAAGTACTTGAAAGGATGTCATGTGGAAGAGAAATTAACCCTATGTTGGTTGGTCCCAGAGGGCAGAATTAAGACCAATGAAATTACAGCCATCCAACTATGGAGCGGGTTGCTTTACTAGGTAGTGAGTTCTGAAGGTCTTCAAGTAGAGATTTAATGGCGCTTGGTTGAGATGTTGAAGAAAGCATTCTTATTTTTGGGATGTGCTAGAGTTAAGGTCGACCTATTTTTGAACTCACAAGTTCTGAGATTCTAGATCCATCAAGATTAAAATATGGTAGAGAAGGTGTCGTCCTTGTACTGAGCTAGGCTCCCATTAGTATCAGCCACTTTCATAATCCACTTAAAGACCTTTCTCAAAAACTCTAGGTAGACAGGCAGATAGTAAAATAAGAATCCAAACACTGGTGTCACTACAATCTCTCCAAAGTAAGTCATTACCCATACTCACTATTTGCAAACCAGTTAAAGTATTCTTCAAAGTCCACCATCTATCTCAGTGTGGAATAATGAAATTTTAATAAAAATAAAATACTCTTAGCTCTGTTCTCAGAGCTCATGCTAACGGATTGTGTTGTTGAAAGGCAATGACAATGTATTTGAATAAAAGGAAAGTCAAGTGACCTGGGTTCTAGTCCCAACTTTGTCTGTCATTTGCTTTCTTTATGACTATGACCTTAGACAAGCCACTTATCTTCTGTGCTTTAGTCTTCTCCTTTATACAATGAGAAATATATTTGTTCTACCTATTTCATGGTAGCACACAGTAGGCACTTAAGTGTTTGTTGAATTTTATTTTTTTGAGATTTGGTCTCCTTATCTCACTTGGGTTGGAAACACAGCAGCCACTCCTGTACATGATCCCAATACTGATTGGCAAAGAAGCTTTAACCTGCTCCATTTTTCCAACCTGGGTCAGTATGTCCTTCTTCAGGCAGCCTAGTGGCCTTCTGCTTCCATATCCTATAGCCCTACTGTAGCTAAGAAATCTGAAATCATGCAGTTCACCAGCCTCAATCTTCTGAGCAACAATGACTATCGTATGCATTTATCCAGCTGGCCCATTTGGCACTGTTGAGTGAATTTTAAAGAAAGTGGTTTGTAATGCCAGAAAATGCTATGTCAACTACTGTTCATTTCAAAAATTTTAATGAGGATATTCCAGTACTCACAGTCATAGAAACCTTTGTATAGGTTCGTAGGATATGGAGCCAGAAAAGACTTTAATAGATATCTAATTCACTCCCAGGTGAGTAGACTGAGGCCCAGAGGGCAAAGTGATTTTCTCAAGGTGCAAGACAAATCCAACTTTATGCCTTTCCCCATGGTTAGTAAGGTTTTAATGTAAAAGGTTTCAATTCATTCCATCTTGTGTTTTGTTAATAAAAATGATTATTGAGCTTATTATTGAAGAATATTGAATATTATTGAAGAATATATAAGATTTTCCTAAACAATTTCTCAGAGTACATAAAATGATGTATGTGGTACAGAGGGTTTGGTGGTAGAACTGAGGAAAATAGCTATAAAATTTAAAATTTGCTAGAAGTGTTGTGATAATGATGTTTCAAAGTTTATTTTACTAGACTGAATTAACTAGATAATTGTCTAATTCTTAATTCAGTACTTTCAGAGATGATAAGAAAAGTTATGTCTGGTCACATAAATGATAACCATTTTACTTAACATATGCTTTCATTCATTTAGAAAGCATTAATTGTCTACTCAGTATATACATGTATACTATGCTATTGCCTGCTTCTTCTGGGTTTCTCATAATGCCAGCCACTGTTATGTATAGGCACAGGAGTGGGGAACCTGCAGCCTCAAGGCCACAAATCCTCTTATTAAGGGGATTTGTTCTGTGAAGTTTGGATTCAGTCAAAGAGCCACACTTGAGGACCTAGAGGGCCACATGCAGGCTTGAGACTAGCAGGTTCTCCACTCCTGGTCTACTACATATCCGTAACAGTCGTTGGCATGATGAGAAACTAGAGGACAGAGCGCTGCATTTGGAGTTGGAGGAAAGGGCTTCTAATTCTGGCTCTGGCATTTACTAGCTGGATGACTCTAAGCAAGTTAACCTGGTTAAGTCTTACTTCCTTTACCTATAAAATGAGGGGGCTGGACTGGATGGTCTCTAATGCTTTTTTTAATCTCTAAATTTGGGAGAAGAAAATATGGTTCTGAAAAAGAAGTCATATGACCTGGATTCTAATCCTACCTCCATTACTTAAACTTGTGTGATCTGGAGCAAGTCACTTAACTTATCTCTGAGCCTCAGTTTTCTTATATATAAAATGAGAGTGTTATACTAAGAACTCTTCTAACTCTAAAACTTTTGATCCTAAGAAGATATTATATGATTTCGTTCATTACAGAAGTTGCAATTTAATTGGAAGGGGGGTTCAAATGTATGTACTTAAAACTAGCAAAGGATATAAGCACGTCCTCATTATCTTACCCCCTAAACCCACCCTTCCAACAATGCAATACTATAATACATTGAAGTAAAGGCCTCATCTGCATGAGGTAGGGTTAGGCAAGGAAGGCCTCTTGGAATTGGAGCATTTTGAGAAAAGATATGAAAGTGATGGACAAAGATTAGAACGGTATTCCAAATGGAAGATCAGAAAGGCACAGGAGTGGGTTGTTTGACCAACTTGAGCAATTAATTGGCTGAAATGAACAGCAAATTTAGTTGGCATCTAAAATAGTTGGTCCTACACAGATGCAGTTCAAGTCTTCAGGTGATATATGATCATGGGAAATACTGTAAATAGGACTAATCATCTGATATATACATATCTATATCTGATGTTTATTTTAATATAATAATCTTTCAGAAATCTTTATTGAGCACCTACACTATGCAGTGAGTGTACTGTACTAGGCACAAAGAGAAGTAAAGATAAATTTATCCTGCCTTTGAGGAGTTTATAGTCTATTTGTGTATAATAAAATGAAAATAGTAATAAATGAGAATTGTCACTTTGTCATAACTTTTCAAGGAATATGGAAAGTCTTTTTCTGCATTTATTTTAAAACCAGAATAGTCAAGTGATCTGAGAATATGAGAATAGGAAACAGTGCTGCATACTCTAGGATATGGAGAACAAATTTTATGCCACCCTTTTAGCTGAATTACAACTGGCATATTTTCAGAAAAAACATTATTAGATCTATCTGAATCCTCAAGACAAGATGAATTGTTAAAGAAGGCTTAAAAGTGTAAGAATTTCCCAAGGAAAAGCAAAAGGCCAGAAAGAAAACTGAAGTGCTTTTACGTTACTAAAGGTTTGTTGTGATGTGCATTATGTCTAGCAATTGTCACTGCCTTAAATAAAACTTATGAGCAAAAACAGCTGAATGGCTTATAATTATTATTCAACAACTTATAATTATTATTACAACACAAACTGGGAAAAATCTGAAATTGAGAAAGAAGAAAAGGTCTATGGACCAGTTAACCGCCTTCCTTTTGTTGAAACCATTCACATTTATGCAGCAAGCGATTGCCCTGTCCCTTCGAGTCATAGGTGCCTGAGCTGGAAGTACATGGCAAGAGATACCTTGAACTAGACCATGGTCATTCAAGGCTACAATAAAACTGCCACATGGTCCAGATGCCCAAGAAACGTAAAGGAGATGACAGCATCGTTCACTGGAGGAGAAAATAAACATCGAGAAGCGGCAGGGAAGAAATGAGTGGCAATTGTGATAAGAAAATCCGTATCGGAAAGGTGGAACAGTAGAGTTCGATATGGAGAGCAGAAATATGAAAGCATCAATGTGGAGAAGAGAAACCTAGCCTCTCCTCCCCCTTCTGGGATCCCGCCCAAGGTAGTAAAAGGGACTGATTGTACAGACTCATAGGGGAGGGCAATCCCTCCGAAAAGGCAGGTTTTCTCATGATTCTTCAACAAGTCAGATATGAATCTTTCCTGTGTAAGCAAAAGCTGTTCTATATTTTGAAGTCTTGTGAGATTCAGTGCTTTTAAGGAGACCCTGAAGAAATGTCAAATACTGTAGTTCTCAGTTTCAAATATCAGTGAGAGCAATTAGCCAAAGACTTTAATCAGACCCTTTCCTATCAGATGAGAATTACTGTCACAAGAGTTACATTCAGTATATGCATTTATCACTTTAAGACAACCAAGGGCTTTGCAATCAACGTTATACTCAGAAGAAAACTTTAGGTCCAACCTCTCACTTTAGATATGAAGAAAATGAGACTTCAGGACTTGCGTAAGTCACATAATTAGTAAATGGTTTAGCCAAGATATTAATCTAGGTCTTCTGATTTCAAATCCAAGGCTGCTGGCATTACAGAAGAGGAAATTGAGACTCATTTGTTGGGTTATTTGGTCACATAGCTAGTAAAAAGCAAAGTCTCATTTTTTTTTCTTCTTTTTCTCAGGCAAACTCCTAAGGGGAAAAAAAAGTGTCTATACTTCTTGCCTCAACTTCCTCACCTCCCCTTCACTTTGCAATCAGGCCTCTGACCACACCCCTACAATGAAACTGATTTCTCTAAGGTTACCAAATAATTTCTTAATTGCTAAATCCTATGGTCTTTTCTCAGTCCTCATCCTTCTCTCTCTCTCTCTCTCTGTTTTTTTCAGATTTTGCTCTTGCTGACCAGGTTACCTCCTCCTTCTCAATCCTCTCTCCTTCTTCAGCTCTGTGGCTTTTCTCTCTTGATTTTCCTCCTACCTAGCTGGCTGCCATTTCTCAGTTTCCTTTACTTCTATCTCCCTCTCCTTTTAAACAGGTATCCCCCAAGGCTCCACCATTGATCCTTTTTCTGTCTCTACCTTCTCTCAGTTATCTCATGAGGGGCAATGGATTCATTGATCATCTCTATGCAGATGACTCCTAAATCTTTATCTCAGTCCTAATTTCTTTCCTGACTTCAGCCCTACATCTTTCCTGCCTTTGGCTGTCCCACACGAATCTCAAACTGAACATCTGAAAACAGAACTCATTATCTTACCCTCTAAACTTACCATTCCATCAAACTTCTCTATTTCTGTTGAGGCCAGCACCATCCTTTCTGTCACCCAGATTCTCAACAATCAATTATCTTCAATTTTCTTCTTCTTCTTTGCCCCTCTAATCTAGACACCCAGTTTTTGTTGGACTTGCCTCCGTATCTCTCATTCTCTCCACTCACATGGCCACCGCCCTAATTCAAACCTCCACCAACTCTTGTCTGGATTATTGCAACATTCTCATAACTGCTCTCCCTTCTTCCAGATCCTCTCTTTCTACACAGCTGCCAAAGCAACCCTCCAAAAGCACAAATCTAAAATGTCATTTTCCTACTCAAAAGTCTCCAATAGTTTCATACCGCCTCTAAGACAATAAAAAAGATTCTCAGTCTGACACTAAAAGCCCTTCACCATCTTGTTCCAACCTATCATTCTGGTCTTATTTCATAAAACTCCCTATCTATCCATCCTATGTTGGACAAACTGTTGATTCCCAAACTAGTATTCTATTACACTTCTGTACCCCTTGCTTAGCTTGTCTCTCCACTGCTCCCTGCCCCCTTCTCTCCTTATCTTCAACTCTTAGAGTTCTTAGCTTATTTCAAGGTTCAATTCCAGTGTCAACTGACACAGAAAGCCTTTTCTTGTCCTCTAAGTTATTAGTGGTCTCTCCTTCCTCAAACTATTCTGTATTTGCTTATCTGTTACCTATTGTATTCCCCAGCAGAATATAAGTTCCATGTAGGCAAGGACTGTTTTGTTTTTGTCTTTTCTAACCCCAGTACCTAGCATAGTGCCATACACATCATAGACCTTTAATAAATACTTGTTAAAGTGATCCAAGATCCAGGCATTGCTTCCAGGTCTTCTAACTCCTAGCCTAGCACTTAATTCTGCAAAAGAATGAACTGACCTTGTATCAGTTCTAAGCTTCCTAGTCTTCCAGTGTTAAAAAGCTATCGTCTAGAAGAGGGATTTCACTTGTCCTGTTTAGCCTTGGGAGGCAGAGCTAGAAACAATGGATGGAAGTTGCCAAGAGGAAGGTTTTGATTAATTATAAGGATAAAACCCACCTCTATAACAATTAGAGCTGTCCAAAAGTGGGGCCTACTTGAGAGCACAGTGCATTCTCCTTTGATGGAGGTCTTCACAAAGAGGGTAGATGATTATTCAGGGGGATCATGGTGGAAGGGTACTCCTAAAAGGATGGGGGTCTAAATATCATGCTCCATGTGGCACTAGATGACTTCTGAAATCCTTTCATTTCTGAGATTCGGTCATCTTAATTCTCTGCCCACTGCTAGATTTCAACTTCCAGAGTCCCAGAGACTTCATTGCTTTCTTCCTACTATCATTCATTATCAGGACTTTTAACTGTTTTTTTAAACATTTCCAGAACACTTTAAATAACCATGGATCAAGCAATGCAGATATAATAGAAAGATTCTGAGGGTCCTAGGTAAAGTGTGCTTATGGAGAGTTGATTCTTCAAATTCATCCAAAGGAACTCTTTGTCATTACTATTTCAATTTAATTAACCCATTTATCCTGAGGCATAGTCAGACACTACCAATCATGTCTAGACCATGGTTTTCTGATTTTTAAGAGGCATTTCATTCCAGTAGGGTTCCCTGCATTTAATTAAATGTTTCTTTGAGTGTCACCATAGCAGAGTCTCAACATTTTTATCCACACTATGCAGGGAAAGCATACACCACAAGCCAAAGTGGAATAATGGAAAACAGTGGGGATGATGGTTCTAAAGTACCATGAGCCAGACTTAATCAATAGGAAACTCAGTTAGCAGAAGAGACATCAAGGAGAAAGGGGAAAATTAAAAATTGTTCTGTGTGCACAACAAGTATAAAGGCAAATACTGATGAATTGCATTGTTAGATATGCTTGTATATCTTCAGGGAGATTTGCATTGAATTAGTAAATAGCTTACTGATATAATAACAGATTATACCTGCATTGGGCTTTAAGGCTTACCAAGCCCTCTCCACACAACCACTCTATGAAGTAGGTAATAAAAGTCTGAATTTATCAGGCAGATGAAGAAACTGAGGCTCAGAGCAGCTACATGACATGGCATACAGCAAAACATTGGGGCTGGAAGTCCAACTTGGATACTTCTACCTTCTAGATCAGCTTGCTTCCCACTACGCTACAATCATATTACCTAGTCTAACACCTTGATAGTTTTAGGAAAATACCTAATTCTCCTGAAGGCTCTCATCCCCTTCCTTAAGTTGGCTTCATTACTAGTTCAGAAATAAGGCATTCACATTTAGCTTCCCTTGTGATTATTCTGAATTCTGAGTCTCACCCTTCAGATTTCTTTGCTGATTCAGGGAATCATTTGAGTAACCAAAAAGTGGTGCCCCATCAAATGCACCAAGCAGCAAAAGGCCAGAAGAATACCTCAGGTAAATGTGACTTTAATAGAATTCCATTAAATAACTAAAATTAGTTTGGACCACAGTTAAGTTCTGTATCTTCCTCTGAAAGAAGAAATTCAACTTTACAAATTTTTCTCTAAAAGCACATGTCACCTAGTCCCCTCTTTGCTGATTCTTCATATGAGGCATTCACTCTCCCGTATAGTTACATGTAGGTTTCATGACAGAATGATGCAATAGGAGGTATGCTAGCAGTTGAGGAGTTACAAAGGTCTGTTTTAAGAGCTTTCCCCTCTGTTATAGATACATATTCTTCATATTTCAAATTTTTTTACTTCTAGAGTACAGCTGATAAATTCACAATTTCTTAGAAACAGTACAAGTTATAATGCCATCTTAACCAATTTTTTTTATTACTTCACTTAATGTAAAAAAGGTTTATTTAGTTTCAACTAATATGCAAGACACTATTCTAGGAAACGAGAGAAACATGGCATTTATTAAATACTCACAATAGGTTTTTTTTTCAAGATTTATTGACATGTTTTGTTTTTATATTACAAACATTACTAGATTATCACCACCCTGTAGAGCCCTCTGGTAATAAAGTAAAACAAGCAAAACAAATGATACAAGACCCTTATCTGGAAGTGTATGCAACATACCACACCTATAATTTCCTTCCCCCAAACTCTCTATTTTATAAAAATTAACAGATATTTACTTTCTCTCCCCTCATTCCACCCCAATTGAAAAAAAAGAGGGAAAAAGCAATTCCTTGTACACTGGGATAAAAAAATAACAGTCATGGGTTCTTAGTAGCATAGATTTAGAATTGGAAGGCACCTCGCAGACCACCTAGTTATTCTAGTCCAATCCTCTTATTTTACAGATGAGGAAACTGAGCTCAGAGCAGTTAACTGATTTGCCTAAGGTCACAAGTGGTAAGTGTCACATGAAGGACTTGAAGCCCGGACCTCTAATTCCAGAGTTGTATCTATCCTCAAGGAACTTAGGTTCGACTAGAGCTGGGGAAGAACATGATATGTACACAGACAAGTATAATACAAGGCAGGCTGTGATAGGGGCAAAGAAGGCAGAGAGGCATTTCCCTCAGTAAATTTAATAGAGTGGGTATTTTTAGCTAAGAGTTTCAGGGAAGGTTTTATAGAAAAAAATGGCATGGAAGTTGGGTCTTGAAGGAAGAGAAAGATTATAATAGGCAGAGATGAAGAGGAAGTCTATTCTCATTACAGGGAATAGCTTGTATGAGGACAGAGGTTATAGATGGTAAGTTCTGGGAATAGCTAATGGTCCAATTGGGCTAAAATAAAGTTAGAATGTGTGAAGATGAATAACATAAGGCTAAAAAGAGTTGGCACCCCATTATAGAGGGGTTGATCAATAAATCAATAAGCATCTATTTAGCACCAACTGTGTGCCAAGCACCATGCTAAATGATAGGGATACAAAGGCAAAAAATGATATGCTGCTTGACCTCAAGAAAGTTTCTCTTCTGTTGGCTAAGGATTTTATATTTATCCAAAAAGGAATAGGGAGCCACTTGATGGTTTCTAAGTAGAGGAGTTGTATGGTTAGACCAGGGGTGGGGAACCTGTGGCCTCAAGGCCACATGTGGCCCTCTAGGTCCTCGGGTGTGGTCCTTCAACTGAATCCAAACTCAAAGGGCCACACTTGAGGACTTAAAGGGTCATGTGTGGCCTTGAGGCCGAAGGTTCCCCACCCCTGTGTTAGACCTATGATTCAGGAAAATATTTTTGTAGCTGGGTGAAGGATGGAGCCTATGTATAAGAATGATTTAGGAATTTACAATTTATTTGAAGAGATAAGACATACAAAAATAATTAAAATAAAATAAAAGGCAATACCACCATAAGAATGGCATAGATATTTGCTATAGGAGTTCAGAGGAGGAAGAGATCACTTATGACTCAAGAGATCAAGGAAGGTTTCATGGAATAGGAGGTGGGATATCAACAAATCAACAAAATAATGAGCATTTATTAAGCAACTACTATATGCCAGGCACTGTGTTATGCTTTGAGGATCCAAAGATAAAAATTATATCTTCAAAACCTTAAACCTTTAAAGTAGCTTACATTCTATGAAGGATGGGATAATAGGAACTGAAGAATTCAGTTTAATTCAACAAACATCTTGAGCCCTTACTGTACTCCGATAACTGTCCTAGGGGCTGGAAATGATAAACAAACAACCCTCAACCCCTGAAAACGAAAACTGTCCCTGACCTGAAAAACTTATAGTCTACTTGGGTGGGAGGTCTCTGAATGGCAGACAGTGGGGTTGGGGAAGACCTTTAGGGTAGTAGGAATAGCATTATACTCTTGCACACTTAACCTTCAAAGGATGACATGCTCAGTTTTAAATTATTCAGAGCTCCTATGATCCAAGTTCTTTATGTGTCCTCCTCCTTGTCTACCTTTCAGTTGGACTGTGGCTCCTTAGCACCTCCCCCCCAGGAGTGTGCATGAAGAAACCACATTTGTCCTATGCTAGTACTCTCTACTGAAATGGCCAGTTGGGTGACAGACCTAAAATGGTAAAAACAAGGTTTCAGGACTGTGGGTTTTAATTATATTCACCAGCCCTAAGTTTGTTATCAAAGGCATTAACAAAACCCAAGATTTATTGCTGGGGGGGGGGAACCTTAGAAGTAATTTTTAGTATAACCCCCTCATTTTACAGATGAGGAAAACAATGCCCCAAGAGGGGAAGTGGCTTGCCCAAGGTCAAACAGGTAGGAAGGAGCTGATCCAAGCTGTGCCATCATTCAAGTTACTGTTATTTTTAGTAAGTGTGGCCACCTCTGTGGTAAATGTTACTCCAGACACTGTTCAAACCTCTAGTGTCATATACTGTTAATTAAAGATTTCAATCTTCAGTACTTTCAAAATTTTTATGTTGAAATGACATCAAAAATTTTAAATAACATGGATAAATTGAGGCAGAAAATATTTGTAAACTTTCCATCTAAATGTAACAAGTAGATATAACTTTATAACTGATGAACTAAGATGATTAAATAAATTGAATATATTACACATATTACTGCTTTGCTTATTTCACACAAATCACTATTTTTTTCAATTATGTTTACAAAGCACACATACAAAAGAGCTCACACATGTGTATGGGGTTTCAGTACACACAATCATATTTAGAATCCAAAATAGTAATTTTGTGACTATTTATAAAGATATGTTTGAATAGAATAAGTTTACACAGTAAGACTTCATGGATTCACAAATATCAAGGAAGAGGGAAGGAGTCATGTCTAAATTCAAGAAGAGTCTGAGTTATATAGGTTTGTTAAAAAAAACATTTCTTTCAAATACATATTTTTTATAAATAGGCAAAAGATGCAGAAATATTAAAGCAGAATAAATTATAACTCATTTACATACTGCTTTAATGTTTGTAACATTCAATATTAATAACACTCCCAAAAATCTTGTGCAAGGTAATATTAATGTTATTATCCACACTGGAATAATTAAGAAGCTCAGGTAAAGAGACTTGTACAAGGTTCTAACTTCTAAGTGTCAGGTGTGGTAGATAGAGCACTGCTCTTGAAGTCAGGAAGATCTGTTCAAGGCCAGTCATTAGACACTAGCTGTGTGACCTTGCATGAGTCATTTAATACCCTGTGCCTCAGTTTCCTCACCTGTAAAATGAGGGGGATAAACTGAGTGGCCTCTAAGGTTTCTTCCAGTTCTAAATGGATGATTCTAATTCCCAGTCTGTAAGACTTTCTACTGTATCACTATGGTTATAATCAGCATATGAATGATTTATACCCAAATGAGTTTCTAAAATGCTCAGGAACACTTTAAACATTTTTTCTTATATAATTTATCTTCCCCTTAACAATCCAGTTAATTTGCCTAATTAGCCTTTTCCTTTATTAACAATGGAAAGGTATTTTAAATTTAGACCCCGTTCAAATGATCAAAGACTCCAAATTAATGAGGTCTTCTTTTATTACTAATTAATGCTTTTCATAAAGTAAATAAAATTTAAAAAGCATTATCTTCACCAAGTAAAATATCTGAATGAAACATGTATGTGTTTGATGACTGTATGCCTAATCTCTCCTATTACCTTGTTGAGAACTTGAGAGTAAAAAGCACATGTTTTATGTCCTCCTTGAAAGAATAAAATTTAGAGCAAGGCCTACGTCAGCATCCCAGCTCTCCTAGTAACTAACTAGTTAACTAACTCCCTGTGTGGCCTAAAACAAGTCATTACACCTCTCTGAGTCTCATCTGCAAAATGAGGATGTTGGACACAGAGGACTTTGTAAACTCTAAATCCAAGATCTTTCCAGAGTCTGGCACAGTGCCTTGCACACTGTAGTAGGCATTCAATAAGCATTGGTTAATTGAGCCCTCTTTTAGAGGCCTTTTTACTCTCTTAAGACAAAGATATACAAAAGAAGCAAAGAACTAGAATTAACAAAAGCAGGAGCAAAAAAATAATGGGCATGTATAAGAGTATATTTGGTGGAAAAGTTGCCAAAAATAAAGTCTCCTATGGAAATATATAAACTAAATGAAATTCTAGTTCTCTTCTTGATTTGCTATCTATTCTCAGCATTTTAAGAAAAAGATAATCTAATCTAACCCTTTTATCTTATAGATGAGGAAACTGAGCCCCAGCAAGTGTATGGGACTTTCCCAAGGTCACACAGGTAGTAAGAGGCTGAGGATTTAGAACCCAGGTCATTTGACTCCCAACCTGTAGTTCTGTTCAATACTCTCTTCCCTTTCTACAGGGACTCAAATTCTTTTGATAAAGCCTCTACTAGGACACACGGTTAAATTCGGTGGGTGACCCAGGATACTCAGCAGTTAAGTAGTCTAAAAAACTGGAACTGGTTGATAGTATCTGAAATCAGAATTTCACAAACTATCAAAAAAAATTAAACCTAGACAAGAAGCTGTGATCTCGTCTGTATTTTGTGGGCAGGGATTAAATAATTTGTGAGAAAAGAACACTGTATAAATTATCCATCATCTCTGGTGTCATTTAAAAAAATTCCGCGTCATGGATTTGAAATGCCTTCTGGTTAAACATATTGACTTATTTTAATAGAGCAGTTTCCCATTTGCTCCAAATAAAACTTTCAGAGGGAAAAAAGTATGATACGACTTTTATTTCCAACTGGAAAAATCACAAATTCCAAGAAGTAGGCTAATTTACATGGGAATCAATACCAAGTTATCTTTCCAAAGCTGTTACTAAAAATGGCACGTACCTTAAACATCTGTCAACATACAATAAGAGCAACAATACTAACTCAGTTTTTATATTACTTTAACTTTTGCTGTGTTTTATGTAATGCCATCTCATTTGACACTAACAGCATTTATTTCTGATTACTATTAAAGGTACAATTTATGTATGTATGTATGTATGTAAGTATGTGTGTGTGTGTGTGTGTATGTATGTATGTGTGTGTGGAGAGAGAAAGAGAGGGAGGAGAGGAGAGTATGTTAAAATTTGTTGTGAAAACTCAAAATTAGACTAAAAAGTCTAAAATAATTCTTAATATTTTCAACATATGCAGTGCTTTATTAAATATGCCAAAATGGTGAATGAGTAGATCAGAAATATAAACAATTTTCCTTTTGGACAAAAGTCACGGAGAATAATCCTTCATCTTCAACCTTTCATCTTCAAACTGAATATATAGAATTTTGTCACAGTGGGGGGAAAATCATTTCTGTTATTGGGATCTGTGGATCGGTGGTTAACCTGGTTATTCCAAAGGTCACTATTCCTAGAAAACACAGTTGCTAATATCAGAATAAAAGGTAGAAGGTAGAGGTGCAGACAGCATGGTGCAATGAGGTGAACACTGGCCTTTCACTCAAAGGATTCTGGTTCAAATCACAATCTGATGGCTGGCTGCCTGTGAGACCATGGATATGTTACTTAACCAGCCTGGGCCTCAGCATCCTCCTCTGTAAAATGAAAGTTTTGGGCTAGATGGACTCGGAGGTCCGTTTCTAGTCCTAAAGTCTCCTTTAGGAATCCTACAGTCCATACCCTGAATTGAATCTTATGCTACTCAAATGCATCCCAACTCAGACACTCAAAGTGGAACATCAGAAAGACAGCAGAGGAAAAAGAATCTTTTTCAAGATTTCAAGGACCTGAAACTGGCCTTTTTTGGTCATTGGAAAATTTGTAAACATTCCCTTCCTCTTCATTCTATCATTAACTTGTGGGACAAACAGTAGTGAACAAGACCTTCCTCTATGAGGGAGGTCTAAAAATCTCCTGTAATCCTACATCTCACCCAGCAGGCACTAAGCAGACCTAATTCTCTTAGGAATCACTTTCTTTATAGATAAAGTTGGGAACAGATAAACTTTCAGTTTAACTTCTGTCCCTTCCTAGAGAAAAGTAGTCCGGTATTTTGGACATGAAAGATATCCCAGAAACAACTACAGTCCAACTAAGAAGGAAAGCATGTAGTCTGCACACATTCAGGACGTGTTTTTACAACATTTTGAAAGTCCTGTTTTTTATTTCATCTTAAAAGGATGGCCCCCATTAGTCAGGCTCAAACCATATTTGTGAAGATGTTTTATGTCATGGTGGCTAAGCCAGCTCAAAATATAGTAGTTAAACAAAATAATTACCGTAAAATTTGGAGCCTGATAGCTGAACCACAGATGACAGTTAAAAGCCATTCACTGA
This sequence comes from Vombatus ursinus, assembly GCF_900497805.2. Taxonomy (NCBI): domain Eukaryota; kingdom Metazoa; phylum Chordata; class Mammalia; order Diprotodontia; family Vombatidae; genus Vombatus; species Vombatus ursinus. The sequence goes on from NW_020954598.1 coordinate 11,804,757, forward strand.
TAGGGGCCATCCTTCTGTGATTGACTCTAATTTGGCTGAGGTAAAGCAGCTCACTCTCAAATACTAAAAACTGAAAAACCAAAGTCAGTTGAAGCCACCACGGCTGATGTATCTGGGCCCCTTTGGAGAGAAATGGACACACAGATGGGCCCTCCGATTGCAGAGCTTGTTAGATATTGGGTACATCTCAGCTAGTCTCATTTTGTGGGCTCTGCTAGATGACATACTCACTCTCTGTCTCTGAAGTTCTCTGGGGGACTGGGAGAATCTAGTGGAAACAGTGAATTCTCAACAGGCTTAATATTTCTCCAGCTCCTCAGTGTCCAGGTATGAGATGAGCTTTCTCCACAAAAGGCTCAGAATAATGCAACTGGGGTCTTCCAAACAAAGAATAATTTCCGTTCTACACTTTTTGGTGCCCTTCCAGAATTTACCCTTCCTAGATGTTGTTAAAACCAATGTTATTCTGACTTGGTGTACCTTTGTTTTAAGTCCAGCATGTGACAGATATTTTTTCCCAAGAGTCAAAATCATGTTGCCCACTCCCCCCAGGTAATTCCAGATTTCACAAAAGAATTAATTTTCAACACAGTTCCATATCTGTGAACTTTTCTCAGACTGGAATAACTACTTCAAAATTAAGCTCATTACAAGTAAGGATTGTTTCATTCTTCGCACTTGTATCCTCAGAGCCTATGTGCCTGGCACATAGTAGGTATTTAATAAATTCTTGTTGATTGATGCCAAATGGTAATACTGTCTGACTTCAACTCTTTGTTTTGCTGATTGGCCCTTATCCCCAAATAAGCATTTTAATTAGGGTTGTGGTAACTCATGACTGACCAGAAGTTACGGTTTCCCCCGTATACATATCTTATAAGGGCCTCACCTGAAACTTGGGACATGTCCTGAGCTTCATCGGTTTCCATTTTCCTCAGGTTATCTGAGAAAGAGAAGAAGAGGTTTTAAGTTAAAGCAAAATACTAATAAAAAAGAGAGTGAGAGAGAGAAAGAGAAAGAAAGAAAATCTTAGCTATTTAACAACAAGGTTATCTGGCAGAAATAATGTATTTTCCTCTTTATTTCCCTCTTCACATACTTGCTGGGGTATCAGACTGGCACAGACCTTGATCCTTTTAAAAACAGCATTACAAAGATTTATAAAAATATCATTACAAGCACAGGAGGACCAAATTTGTTATTTATTGTTAATTTCCTACTGCATAATAACCCAAAATGCAAACTGACTGCAACAAAATTAAGCAGAAAATTAAATGGCCCTGGGTCATTGTAGGCACAGAATTCATTCTCTTGGCTGATCCATAGTTATGTTCTTTCTAATTTACTGAGCATGCATCGATGAACCTTGAGTCAGCTTGGTGACACGCGTACAATCAGCAATCAAAAAACGAAGCAATTTGCTGAAGAATGTCTCATTTACGCAGGCAGGGCTGCATATCTGAGCAGCAAGTGCACTACCTCCATTAATAATGAATACACCTCAAGCCGTGGCAGATGGGCAAAAAAACAGCAGCTTCAGTCTTTGTCCCTCACTCTTTCAGAAGCCCTTGCTACAGACCCCACCAGCTCTTCCACATAGGGAGAAGTGAAGCTCCCTAAAATAGCGAAACAACCCCAGGAGAGAAAAGGAACCCAAGTCTTCCTGTTTCGCTGACAGATGGCTGGCTCCTTGGATGGGTGACAAATACTGGGAAGCTTCTATCCCTCTGTTGCAACACTCAGTGCTTCATAGATGGACAATCAAGTCACCATAAACACCAGGGAGAGAAACACTAAAGGTCAGTGGGGTAGAAATGAAAGTTTTCATTTGGAGCCTTGGCCTACAAGTTGAAGCTCTCCAGTGCCTATGGTCAATGACATCTGGCAGTAGCTTGTTGGATAATAAACGCATGACCAGAAGAAGATAACCTCAGCGAAATCTCATGTTTTGTTGACAACCCAAGTAACCTTTGAGGGGAAATGTTCCCTTACCAATAAATGCTTAGTCTACTTGTTGGCTACGAATTGGCTTGCTCTTTTGTCACCTATTTCTTTATCACAGATGATTAGATTTAAGGCTAGTGGCCTATTTTCAGCAAAGAACTTCAAACTGGTGGATGCTCTGTTTGGCCTAATTCTCTTCCAATTAGGAAGGGACAATATGCTCCACATCTTCTCTGTCTGCCACAGTACTTGGTGCAGTCATAGCAGTTCAATAAATATTTGTTGAATAGTTTAAAGGATAAAAATACATCGTTCCTCATTTATTTAGGAGACAGTAGGGCACATGCGCCACACAGCATTGTTATCTATAGTGGTGATGTATTTGCACTCAATCATTTATCGTCATTCGCAGTCCAACCTAATGAAAATTACGTATTCTGTAGAAGAACTGGTTAGAATTAGGGATACAACCTTAGGCGTGCACAGAACACGAGCCAGGTGTCAGAGGACTGGAGGTTGGGGAGAGGAAGGCAATGTTAATGCTTTCTTTCAAGTACAACTGTGTATCCAGGCTCATCCTCTATGTACACCTAACAAGTACAATCCGCAACCATGGAACAGAGCAACGCTAAATGCCTCATGTGGAGAGGCATTAAGTAGTATTAAGCCCATGACCTTGGCTTCATGATCACAGTACTCAAATCAACTGAGCCAACCCACCATAGGCAACCTGGAAGAACAAAGCTCATGGTATAATTACACAAAAGCAATGTTTTAAAAGTCTCAAAGAGCTCTGATTTTTAAAAAAAAATGCTTCTCTTAATACTGGAATTATAAAGTTGTAGATTAAAATAAAACAGAAAACTCTTCATCTGAAGCTTCTATGCAGCGCTAACATGCTTTCCCTGAGGAGTTTTGAGCTCTTTCCTTCTCTGAAGGAAAAGCTATTTTTGCAAAGCACGGTTTTATTATAATATATTATCATTTGATCCCAGAATATCATCAATTGAATATGGCAGCAATTTTGCAGGACAGGTCACACCCACTCATCAAGCCCTTCACTCCCTCACCCCCTCCAAAAAATGATCACAATGAAAATCTCCATCAAAAAAAAAATCCCTAAAGCCCCAGTCAATGTCACCTTCATTTCAAATAGCATCACTCTCATTCTTCCAGTATTTATTAAGCACTACACAGCATTATGCAGACCTCCCATTCATCACATAATCTGGATAGTGTCTTGAAGTTTTTGTCTTTTGTTTTAAAGAATGAGGTTTGACCTCATAGGTCCACTGGCTTAGGTAATGTTGGGGTGCTTAGGTAAGAGCAAGAGTGAATATGGTGAGCATTGCTCTGTTCCACTCTAATTGGGTATTATCTGTCTTACAAATGCAGGTTAATGATTATGAGATGATTGGTAAAAGTGGATAGTGGATAGATTTGTGGAAAAAACATAGCCAATATTCAAAAATAGCTAGAGCAGCGGGGTAACTATTGTATGCTACATTGTGTCCATAATGGTCACTATATTTTGTTAATAAATATGTGCTATTTGGCATTGTCTGTGTTTTGTTTCCTTGCTAAAATTCAACCACCAAAAGTTTTTTAATGCTGATAAACTTGTCTCCGGGAAATCGCTCCATGTTCACTAATATTTCTGTACAAAATTGAATCCAGCCTGATCTGATGTTACAGGGAATACATTTTCATTTCCCCTAAATTCCCCCCAAACTCCAAATTTGCATCTTTTTTTTTTCTGCTGAAAAGGCAGTGACTGGTGTTTTGATTTAGGTAAAGATAGTGAAAGACGTCTTCGGGGGAAGGAACTGTGTTTTGCGAAAAGGATATTCTCATACGGTAAGAAGGCAGTCAATTGATTTTGACAAACATTACCTCAACACTTTCTGACTATATTTAGGCACTGTCTTGGGCACTCTAAGACCTAGGATTTACTGGATGTTGTATAGTAGGAGAAGCTAACAATAACTGCAGATTATTAAAGAGAAAGTGCAATTCTAAATCCACATGGTTCTGCTAAAAAAAAAAAAAAAACAGGATTTAAGGAAAAATCCTATCTTGTGAACCTAATGGGACAAAAGGATCCTTTCAATTTCCTTTCTTACTTTTTCCAGAAAATTTTAACAAAATGATCCAAATGACAATAAAGTCATGGGAAAATTCATAAATAATATTAATGAATGTACTTTTATCTTTGATATGTTTAGTCAACAAACATTTGTTAAAATGCTTACTCTGAGCCACTATGCTCAATGCTGGAGACCCGAAGAAAGGCAGAAAGAATCCCTGCCCTCTAGGAGCTTACAATCTAACAGGGGAGGCATGAACCCCTTTGTTACTTCTATGGGGCAAGCAGTAACCCCACTATACAATTAGAAAGAGATTCAGAGTTTAGTGACTGGCCATAAATCCCAGAAAATATTGATAGAAGACAAATGTATGTATATATCCTCTCAATTTTGACTGTTTTCTTTTGATTAATTCCAAATAAACTTGCCTTACTAATCAAATGTTTGAAGTAGAAATACTTGCACTTCAGTATATTTCATTTTACTCAGTTAACTAGAAGACTTCAGGAGAAGGAGAAGGAAGAGGAAGAACAATGGAGAGACCGGAAGAACCATAAATACAAACAAGTGAAATGTGAAAAGACCCAACGCCAGCGGAATGACCTTGGATACTGGCCGCCCAGGAGTCTCACACTGCCATTCTAGACCCCTTCCTAGTCAGGGCTGTTTTTAGATTTAGTAAGTATTCTGAAATACTCTCTTCCTCTCTGTATCTTTTAGAAGACAAGGAGAACTGCAAAGAGCTAGGCATATCCAATATCCTAGAGTAGTTTTTGTTTCTAAGATCAAAGCCAGGACAGTTTTTCCTTAAGTTCCTTTCATCTCCTTGAAAGTATCAGTCAATCAGTCAATTAACCAGTATTTAGGGAGCACCTCCTATTTGCTAGGCACTGTGTCAAGCACTGTGCAGATACAAGAATGACAACCCCCCCCAAAACAAACAAACAAACAAACAAACCAGTCCCTTCTCTCAAGGAGCTCATAACAGACCAAAGAAACTTCCGTTGGTAGTGAGCGTGCGAACTGGTTCAAACTGCATTTCCCTGAAACACCTTACTAGAATAGCCTAATTCTGCTATTGTCAAAATATAACCCAGTCCACGGTGTACACATTTCGTGGGACAGAGCATTTCCCTAGAGTGGGGCCTAGCACTGTCAGAAGCTGAAACTGGAACATAGGACAATGTTTTCTCATTGTTTTCTTTAGACTTCTGCTTACTTTCTTCCTCGACCATGAATTGACAGTATTCCTCAGGTAAATCTATTAAAAATATTCACTTTGCAATAAAAATAAAATTGTTTCTAGCAGACTAAATGTATTATTGAAAAGACTGAATTATGGAATATATTTTAAAAAGAAATGCACTCTACACCCTGTCTTATTTTGTTTTGTTTTGCTGCTAACCAGTCTCTGGATACACTGACCCCCTACCCCCAACTGTTCAGAATGTTTTCTGTCCCTATCTTCTGATGTTAAATAGCTTTCTCTTTCTTCAAGTGGCTTTTCAGGTACTTTCAAGAAGCCTTCTCTAATTACCACCCCATCCTCAAAACACAGAGCTACAAGTGATTTCTCCCTACTCCCAAATCTTATAAGGTCTCTCATTTACTTATATTATGATTTTTATCAGTTATTTCTGCATTTAACTTATTTCTCTTCAAAAGTATTAGCTCACTGAAGGCCGAGTATTTCTTGTTTCATCTTTATCAATTAATAGATCAATAAACACTTATTAAACACCTACTACGTGTCAGGCACTGTGCTAAGCACTGGGGATTAAAAAAAGAGGCAAAAGAAAGTCCCTGCCCTCAAGGAGTTCACAATCTAATGAATGATAACTCCAAGAACAATACATTGCACGTGGCAAGCTTAGTTCATGTTGAAATGAACTGAATTGAAATATAGAGTTATAATTTTCAAGATGACATAAATGGTGCTCAATCAAGTACTGTCCAGTAGATGTTCAACCCAGTTTATTTTAATGACAGATAGAGATCACTTATAATTACTGTGTTCATTGTCCGGAAATAGCAAGGCTCCCAGGAAAGTCCAATCAGAGAACTATTGTGAAGTTCTGGACACTTGGGAGGTAGCAAGGCCTGATGTGCAGGACACAATGGCCTTGGAGTTAAGAAGACCTAAGTCCAAATACTAACTTACACATTTACCCTGGGCCAGGTATTTCACCTCTCAATTTCAGTTTCCTTGTTCATAAATTGGGATTAATCATACCTGTGGTACTTACTGACAGGATTGTTGTGGAGGTCAAATAAAAAAAACTTATCTAAAGACTTTGCAAATCTTAATGTACTATATATACATATGTTGTTATTATACTTCTTCCAGTGTCTACTAATTGATATTTTCCTTTGACATAACAAATTGCGTTTGAATGAAGTCTGGAAAATTTTCCCTGTTCTGTTAAGCTTCTTTTAGGAGGTGCAGGCAGCAACAATAACAATATAATATATTTGGAGTGTCTTAGGACCCCGGCTTCTTAAATAAAACCTCATTATTTTTGTAGCTAAGCAACTTTTTTTCTTCTTTATGTTAGTGGTAAATTTTCTTTCTGCAAATCTCTGACATCACTGTGAATTATGTTGTATTTCTGAAAGCAATGCTCACAGACGAAAGTAAGGCACTGTGCAGATTCACAGTATCTTGAAAAGAACCCCATATCAGTTTTCTTGACTATTTAACCAAAGTGTGTGTTTGGAACACACAAAACCATGTAGTCTTGTTTCATTTCTAATTCTTTTGAATTTTCAGATAGCTGTTAGTCTTGACATTTTTACTCTTATTTTGCAAAGCATTAGTAACTAGTAGGAAGAACAAGGAAAATCAAGGATTGAATTAGAAAGTAAGGAATTCTGTTTAGCTAATCTGATTTTCTTTCCATGTTGAAATGAAGCATTGAAAACTGGAAACAGTTTATTCTGAGGGCACAATTTACCACCTGGCTTTGTTCTGGGGGACATACAAGTTCAAACATATAATTCTGTATTGGCTTTTTAAAAAAAAAATGGTATTGAGTGTGAAATGATGTATAAAAGAAGAGCCAAAAGGAATTGCTGAAACTTTCTGGAAATATAATTCAAAACCATTGTTTAAATGGCTACTTGGTAAAGAAGAATTTGAAAATGATCAAATGATAATCTGTTTCAAAAGTGAACCAGAGGGAAAGCTTGTTGACTCACAGAGTTTCCAGAAAGGAAATGATAGCATTAGAAATTTTTACAAAATGGCTCCACTGGGATGATGAGTAGCATGGCATTACATAGACTGCTGAACTCGAGTCAGAACAACCTGGTTTGAATTCCCATGTTTGACACTAGACTCATCACCATAAGTAAGTCACTGAAACTCAGTTTCTCCTCTGGAATACGGCAATAACAATACCTGGATTATTTTTACTTTGTGGTGAGGATTAACTGGAGTACTGGCAAAGCACTCTGAAAACTAAAAAAACTATTAAAATGTCAGCTTTTTTAATGGTCCTATACCTCCTCAAAATCCTTCCAGATAACTGGGGTTCATTAACTTGAGCATTCCTTTACTCTAACAATAAGTAATGACAAATCCTTAGTATTTCCCCAAACTCAAATTAGTTTTTTACCCTTCTGCCTATTACTTTAAGTAGAAATTCTTTTTTTCCCCAGCTTTCCTACAGAATTTGAAAGGAACTACACACATGCACAAGATTTATAAAGTACTCCTAGAAAAGAGAACCAAATGTCCCAAAGAAAAGGCAAGTAGACTTAAAGTAAACCCTTCCAAACCCTTTCGTGACAAATAAATAATGATTTATTTCAGATAGCATTTGGCTACCTGTACGCTAGATAAGAAGAAGCACTCAATGGGAAATATTTCCATAGACATATAATTTCCAAGGCCTTTTTTTTAAAAAAAGACACCAAACAATATTTACAAAGGTATTGTACCCTACAAAATAATGTGCTAGCACAAAGAATACAATACATCATTTTTCTTTCTTTGTAGTAGAGATGTCATAATATAAAGGGATTTTCACAAGACACCAGAAACTACAAAATGAAAAGTATACACAGGTTCAGAAACTATAAATGAAACATCTAATTACAATTGAATGTTTTCATAAACTCTTAAGACCTGTTAAGATTTCAAAAAAACGTTTCTGAAAAATTAATTCTTTTTTTTCTTTTTATACAATTTTATTGGGTTATGTGGACATGATCAACTCTGTTACATTCTTTTCGAAGCACTATTTTTAAACTTAAATCCGGGAAAGTGAAAATTTCATACACATACAAATATATTTACTGAAAAATCTACCCAAGAGCACGCATTTTTCATTATCAATAAATAGGTACTGAGTGCCCACTGGATCCATTTTCTAGGGACTATAAGATTTATATAATGTGGTTAGAAATTGTCTCTAATCTCTAGTTTACAACTAGTGGTGAGATGTGAAATTGAGTTGAGTTCCATTGTAACGCGATCAACTCATCACAATAGAGATCATGCATAGTTCATGCTCCATACAATCTTTGCGGAAGAGAGGAGACCAATGATTTTAACAGTGGGGACCTCCAGGTGTGGAAACACTCTGTATCCAAACATATGTACAGATCTGTAACTTATAGTTTTATGAGAACTGCTTTAAGAAAGTTGTACCAAGAAATTAAGCAACTTGTCCATTATTACCTATCTAGTATATATCAGAGACAGGACTTCAATCTCGGTCTTTCTGAGTCCGAAGCTGCTTGTCTACTTACATATACTACAGTGTCTCCCCTAAAATATAACAATAAAAATAAAAACTAAATACTATTGAGCTTGGGACAACAACATTATAAATTAATAAACACAATAAACTTAAACTTAATAGATGGACAGGGTTCCTTAATCTTCATTTTGTAGACCAAAAGTGATCGAGGTTAAGTGTTTCATCCAAAGTTTTCACAGTTAGTTGGTACAGCTGACACCCAAACCCATTTTTCCTGACCCTTAGTCCTATTCACTTTCTACTACAAACACTACAAAGTACTATCTACTTTCCAGGTGTCCATGGGAGCCTTTGACCTCTTCTCCTAGCTTCCTAGCTAAATGCTAAAGTTTTTATAACATTAGATTTAGATGAAATGACCTTGTGCCCGAATGCATGTGAGTCTGAGTAAAGCCTAAAGCTAGGGAAAATGATTTTTGGAGTCTCTAGTATTTTTAATCACTCTCCCTTCCATTGGTATGAACAATGTAAAAATTGATTGTGACAAAACAGTCAAATGTATAGACAACTCGAAACATATGCAATATATGTTTGGCACACACATAAGATTGGAAGTCATGGAACAGAGAATGGGAGTTAGGGGAGGGACTGGGATTCTGTACTGTATTATATCAAAGTGCTTCCTAGGGGAACTGGATATTGAGCTGAATACTATTCGAAAATCTATAAGTTATGAACCATATGGGCTCCTTTTTCAATTTAATGGAGACAGAAAAAGACTAACTGCATTCACGTTCTGTAAGAGATGTTTTTTGTTCTATAAACTAGTTCTACAAAGAATGGATTACTTCAATCACATTCTAATAGTGTCTTTAGCAGCTGTGGAACTTCAAAAATTCACCTGGTGCTCCTAAACCTTGAAAGGACCAGTGCAAAATGAAGGGAGTCTTAAATTATGTCTTCAAAGAAGCAAGGTGAAGTAAAGATTTGGCAACTAAAGGGTTAATGTGACTCTATTGTACAACAACAACAACAACTTGGAGAAGGAAATCATAAACCACTCCACTATTTTTGCTAACAAAACCCCAAACGGGGTCATGAAGAGTTGGACATGACTGAAAAGACTGAACAAGGACAATAATACCTGGCATTCATATAGCATTTTAAGTTTTATAAAGCACTTTATAAATATTATTTTTATTTTATCTTCATAATAACCCTTGGAGGTAGGTGCTATTGTTATTCTTATTTCATACTTTTAGACTGAGACAGACATTAAGCGGGTTGCCCAAAATCACAGAGCTGATAAGTGATTCTGGGTTTGTTAGTGCTTTCAGGTCTAGCATTCCCAGCTCAGCTGTCTTGGAGTCAAGCAACCTGAATTAGTCACTGTGGGGTCTGGCTTTTCACATTGCTCAAATTACCCACCTAATTCCAAATCTTCACTTCATTCCACTTCATGGGGAAATAGAAAAACAATTAGAATGTTTCAAAGATACATACACTAGTGGAACTCTGGGCAAGAAGGAGTTTTTATTTGTATTGCTATTCATCACAAGATTGAGCTCAAGAAGATGTTTACCCACACCTTCCAGGTTCATGTAAAAGTTAAGAGATGATGTAGACTTGATTGGAAACAGAATCCATCCAGTCTGACCATTTAGGATCCTGCTGCTTTAAATTTCCCTAAAAGTAATTGTGTAAGTTCTCATAGGAACTATGTTCCAATTTTCAGTTACGGTTGGAATAGCCGGGATATTTTCATTTATCTACCCAAAGCTTCCTTTTCCATTGGAGAGAACACAGTAAGAAAGCACCTTTCCCCCCAATCTTATGAAAGGATTATTTTACATCCATTAAATAATTTTAAATCAGTAATTTGCAATGTCAGATTTTCAATTTCTCTAGCATAGCAAAACACATTTTGTTTTATAAAAAATGTTATGCTTTGTTAATAAGTGTGATCAAATCTCATTTGATTCAGGTAAACATTATGTTATACAACCCCATACTGAATGGGGGAAGCACTTGCAGAAAAGTACCAGAAATTTCCAAGCCAGTTTAATAAGAAAATAGCAATTAAGTGTTCAATCTCTCAACAAGCCAGGGATGATTAACTTTATTATTATAAAAAGTAGATTTCACAATTTTTATCAATGTGTTTCTACTTTGAGACTTTTAATTCCACTTTAATTTCCTCCCCATCACAGAACTCACCACGAATACCAAGGAAAAGGTCACTTGTTTAGTCTAAAAGTAGGGAATCACACTAGGGGATGGCTGTCTCTCTCTAGTTTCCATTAAAAGCACTGGAGGGAATTTTAGAGTGCTTCAGAAGTAAGTTTAAGAAAGATCAATTCCTCATTTTCATTTCTCCTAAAGATTTCTGAATTCAACATTTTTCCATTAAGTTTTAAGAGATGGTGTCTTTTCTACTCAGTTTTTACTCTTTCAGTTTTGTCTTTTGAAAAACTAGTTTAAGTACAAGAGTTATCAACCAACCAAATTAAATCAGCCAAAACTAAATCAAAATTCTTACCAAAGCCCTGTTTTTAAAAAGACTGTATTGCTGTGATTGAAGTGACTAGTGTTTTTTTCCAGCATCCCAAACTCCCACAACAAGCCCTAAGTCCAAATTTTCATGTTGAGTCCTCTAAATGGTACCAACCAGCTACATTTCAATACTACAAAGATGACATTTCACTTTATTGAATTCTTGGTTGTTTCAATAGTCACTATGAAAGTAGCAAGGACAACCAGAAAAAAATTGAACTTCTTCAGACCATGTGCCACATTGTACTTTCATAAGTGACTGATTTCCCACATTTATGATTGTGATTATGTATTATGATTAGAGCTGACTTTCATGAAATTAAAAAGAGAGACTACAAATAGTCAGATTTCCCTTTAGAAAGTGAATGTATCCCTAAAGAAAAATGAACCTTTGCACACTTGAATGAGGAACAATGAAGAATGGACTTTTCCCTAATGAGGGCCTCACTTTGGCAATTCATTAAACTGTGCAAACCTGTGGCCACCTCTCCATTAGGTATCAGAAGGTGGGGCGAGGGGACAACCAGAAGGCACCACACGAAACTGAAATATAATGATATACTCCATCACGCTAAAGCTACGCCTCTATGAAATTCAATCTACTGACACGAGGCAGACATGTGCAAATGAAGGTACTCTGTGAGCAAAGCGACCCCATTCCTAGAATGTTATATCAAGAGAAAAAAAAAACAAAAGGAGTATTTACCGTAGTAAAGAAACAGTGCTGCACTCACCAGTGAAATGTGTACCTATCAGAGGTCTGGGTAAATTGTATTTCTCTCATGACTGCAGATCTTCAAAGATTTAGAAATGGAGATAGACCTACGATGCACATTCAACCCCATCACTAACGTATCTCAGAAAGGTGAACAGCATCAGACACAGCCTGCCAGAAACACCTCCTCAAGTTTCCACTGATGTCTTCACATTCAGCTGGGGTAAAGAAGAGTGTGGACCAATTTGCCATATATTAATAGCTTACATTTGTAAAAAGGCATGAAGAAAAGGTGGCTGCTTTTGGAAACACTGATAGGACAAGACCTTTCCTTCTGTCCCCTAACCACAATGGGTTCAAAAAACTATTTGGAGTCTGATTCATTGGACCTGAGAGTCAAGTATTTTCATCAACAAGGAGGCTTCAGGGTCAAAAGCAAATTAGAAATGATAGTAAAAGAAAGAAATGGCAAGCCATGTTTACACTATGTCTACACCGTTCATGGATGGTTAAATTTCAGGTTTGAAGTTTCACCTTTTCCAAGACATGATTCATGACACCATTTCATTGTTGTGATGCAAAGAGAGACTGCCACTCATTTAAGTCATTTTTTTAAAAGTGGACTGAGAAGCAGTTACTTTAATGGCCAGCTATAGACATCTGTCGCCAAGTTCCTTGGCTCCTCATATGCCATATAGAAGATGCACTGGAATAGGGTATGCCCATATGTTTCCCTTAAAGCCTACACTGAAAAGGGCATAGAATTTTAGATTCTTTCCACCCATGTACTTCATTTGCAAAAAACAACATTTCATTGCAAATATTTCAGATTTCCTGTGCTGTATACCTGCCAGATCAAAAACTGACAAATTTCAAATATTATGTAAAAAATAATGCATGGTATGGTACACACTGACAATCTAGAGATCTGCGTATTTTTATAAGAAACTGTTATCCCCATTTTACAGATGACTGAGCTAAGGTGCAAAGTGATTGATTTTTGAAGAGGAGTCACAATATGGCTGAATTTACACATACAAACCTGTTTTTTTCTAAATTTATCAGCTAAGAGAACACACACACACACACACACACACACATATGCCTAACAATAACAACAAAATCAAATCAGTCAACAAAATAGTGAAACCAGTGTTTTGACAACCTAAGCCAATGGCAGGGATCTGGGCTCCCATCTATTTGTCTGAATTGCACATTTTTAAGCTTTTACATATGTTATGTATAATCTACCTTTTTCCACAGAAATACCATAGACCAGAGACCCCAGTAAAAAATTTAAATTATTGTCTGTTTCTATTTTTTTGGATATGAAATCTTGGAAACATTTCCACTTTTCTCTGCAAAAATAGCAACAAACCTGAGTTTTAAGTCCAAAGATTTAAAAACAAACAAACCTGATACTACCCCTTACATGACTGTACCTCAACTTTCTAATTGTAAAATGGTATGATCACATAGCCATCATATTACACAAAATAACAACCAATTTTTAAAATGACTGTAAAACTCTTCTGAAGATACAAAGTTTTACGTATATTCTAAAAAAAAAGCTATACTACCCCAGAACAGGTGTATGACACAAATCTCCTCAATGATGTACTGGAAACAGGCTAGAATTCAATAATAGCCTTTCATTTTTCTCTGTCAGAGGAAATGTGCCTTAACAAAGTGGGCCTAAGATTGATTTAAGTTTGCCCCCTTTGTGATTTGGGTTCATTTGCATCGATTTCATTTAGAATTTAAGCAACAAAAATAGTGCTTACTTTTTCAAAGTAAGTAAAATCACAGCAGGAGACAAAGTCAGGAATGCTATTTCAAACTATGTTCTTGAGAGCCTCTTGGTAAAAAAGCAGTTAAGTTACCTGATGAACACACGATATTCACCAAACACTTGACAAGTGGAATAGTTCTGGGTTAAAATTTTTGCTCATAAATTTCTGTGTGTAGTAAGAGACAGTCTGCCTTTCTTAACAGAAGGTATGTTAAAACATCATTTTTGGTGCCTACTTAACAAACTAATCTCAATATTTTCCCCTTCTACTTCAACTGAAGTTTTAAAAAATAATATGGTATCATTTACATTAGGGAGGTGATATGACAAGTACCCCATCCACATCAAGAAAAGTTAAAACTCCCCCAAACCACAAATTTTAAAACTTAGATAGTAATAACACCTGTAATCCATAAAGCAAAAACTTAAAATATATGCAGTTACTGAATTAGTGAAAAAAACTGCTTTGTCTAGAAGAAATGTTAAGCCTCTTTTCAATCAAATCACAAATGTTAGTCTTGATTTCTAGAAGACTGAAATGCTTAGCTAAATCAGTCCTGGTTTACAACTTCTTTTCAAGAAATTTCTCAAAGGGTCAAATTTAGCCCTTTGGTACTTTCTCTAGTGAGCTTAATGATTCCATCCTATGAAATAATGATAACTGTTAATCTTTGACAAGAATCATCCTAGAATTCTTTAGATTTGGAGATATGTATTACAATATTCATGAAATATTGGGGGGTAGTTGATGATTTAACTTCTGGTCAGCTACAAAACAGGCAGTAAAGTTTCTAAATTGTCCTTTCTCCATGTGCTTCAACCATCACTTTGGAATGAGAGGAGAGGAACAGAGGAATACTTGATTGATGTAAAATGTTAAGACTTGGTATATTTCACTTAAAAATTATCTGTGTCAAAATCCATTATTTGCATTTTTTTCAAAAAGGGGGAGCATATGTGTTCCTTTGAAATATATATATAGTACACCACAGCATGCTATTTTATATGTACATAATATAAGTGGATCTCATCTTTTGTTCAAATATAGTATTTTAATGATGCCAAAATATGACCTAATAGATCTTATTGTCACAAATAATTTAATGTTAAAAACTGAAGGGAATAAATAATGCTGCTTTTCCAAACCTGGAATTCCTGCTTTATCATTTCAAGGAGATTACAAAATTTCTCCAAAAGAATTTAGCCTCATCCTTCAATTTACCTCTTTTCTCCTATGCACTATTATCTTTATATTTGCATTCATTTAATAAAGAGGCAAAAATCAGGAAGGGTACTTTTCCCTTAAGATATGATTTATTTATATCTCGTTCTTATTTTTTTGAAGGAGGTGATACATGTGAGTTAAAACATATTGATCATCAGGAAATTTTACATATTAAATATTTTCAATAGCTTAATTGTTTTTCTTAGAAGTTTATTTGCCTAGTGAGTGAAAGTTTTTTAAGGTTCTCAACTTATATTTAACTGTAACTGGAAAAATGTAAAAGTAATTGTAGGGATGGTCAAAGCAGAAATAGTGTGCAGTAAGTAGTCATTTAATGCCACTCACACTTGACCTGTTAACAGAAAAGAAAATGGAGCTGGCAATGCTCCACACTTGCTTATATCCCCATGAAAACTGTTACCTGCATATAATCCAAACATCATAATTTATATCTAAAAAATTGGAAGCAAAAATCATGTCCACACAGGATTCCTCAAAAATTAGTTGATACTTCATTTTTAAAAATCTACAAATAATATTGCAAGTATCGGTTTTCTTATTTGTATAAACTATACTCATATAAACAATATGATTTACATATATATGAATATATGGACATATATACATATACACATGTGGTAGTTTGTCCTAAATTACCAAAGAGAAAATACCATTGGTAACTTTTAAAAACTTTGATAATTGCTTTCACAGGACTTAGTCTACTCATCTGTAATCATCTCAAAAGGCAATTAAAATGTTCCCTCCTCAAAAATTAAGAAAAGAAACTAATTTTTATAAATGACAGGATGGATAAGGGGCACTTCTCTTACCCTCCTCCATACCGCCCCCCTTTTTTTTAAGAAAAGAAAAGCATTTCTGTATGTAGGATTAGATACGACAGCACCTTCTTCATGCTAACTGCGCTCTGTTCTGGTCTAGCCAGCAGTGTGTCAACCGGTAGCTTGTGGCTACCGGAGCATCTGCCTCCCAGCTAAAAACAACTCCCGTACAGGCTTTCACAAATGGGAACGCTCTCATTTTACAGCACACATTGGTCTATTCAGTCAGTTAATATTCTCTTTACAAATCATCCCAGCCTTTCCTCACTAGCTACACGAGTCTTTCTCCCTCCTTGTAAATGAGAATGAGAAAACTTACATGTGAGCTTAAAAGAATTTGGGAGCACCAGAAGAGACTGACAAGGTATACGTTATTTCCTCCCCTTCCATCGCATAGACGTCTTTATTTTATTCATTTAATTTTTACCATCATTTCCCCAAGACTATGAATTAACTCCCTAAAGGTTGACTTCACTCCTGGAACTTTCAAGAATCTTTTTTTTTTTTTCTTTCTGTTTCCTGGCCTGTCCCTGGTGGTGCCCAAGTTTCTTTTCTGCTTGGGATAAACTTCTCTAAAGCTGCAGCCAGAATAAAAGGGACTGTCTGGAGTGGCAATATCTACTTGCTATAATGACCTGCTTGCTTAGACTTTGTAATCTTTCCAGCTTTCTTTCACAATGACTTCCTGAAATTGCTCAGCTCTCATTGTTCCCTATTTCTTCTTCTTTTTTTTTTCTTTTCCTCTTTATCT
Source organism: Vombatus ursinus (assembly GCF_900497805.2). Lineage (NCBI taxonomy): Eukaryota > Metazoa > Chordata > Mammalia > Diprotodontia > Vombatidae > Vombatus > Vombatus ursinus. The sequence goes on from NW_020954598.1 coordinate 11,821,369, forward strand.
CTCTCTCTCCTGCGCACTTTGCTGGGACTGGATTGCACATCAAGTAGCGTGTCTGGCTCAAGACCTAAGTGAACACCCTTCAAAGAAAGTCAATTCAACCCGAGGCAGAAGGAAGACCATCCTGAAAGCCTCCCTCTCCCCCCCCCCCCCCCAAGACTACTACGCCTCTCAAAACTTGTCCTGCAAATGCAAAGGAATTCAAGTGAATAGCTAGCGCACTTTGGTACAGCTTTCTTTAAAAGTTACAAACTTTCATGTTGCAAACAGTTCCTCTTCCCTTTCTTCTTATTTCTCCATGCAGTTCTCCTAGCGCCCGCCTGCACCCCCCGAACCCCCAGCCAAGAAGAGAGCCTCCAAATGTCTTCAAAAATAGAAACTGCGATGTGCTGCAGAAGACATCAGTTGACCCCTGCCCGTCCCCCCAAGCACGCATACACACGCCCCTCCTTCATCTCCCAACCTTAGTCGTGCCCTAAACTGAAGCCAGACCCAAAACTAGTAAGGGACAAAATAACAATAACAAGAAAACTTTTCTGCAGCGCGAGCGCGCAAACAGGTGTTTTTTTTCCCCGCCCCACCAAACAAAAAGAAAAAAAAAAGAGGGAGACAAAAACCCAATTAATGAGACATAGTAAGCTAAGCTCTACGAAGAAGAGCGCTGCCCAGGCTAGTGGCACTGACCCTGGCCGCCGAGCGCCTGCCTGCGGGGGAGGCTCCGGAAGCGGCGGCGGCGGCGGCGGCAGCGGCGGCGGCGGCGCTGCGCTGAGTACGGTACCTGCTTTGGCCGAGGCTGGCAGAAGACAGCTCTCCCAGTCCTCTCCAGCTCCATGTGCTGCTGCTCCACCTCGCAGCAGAGCCGCGGCGGCAGGAGGCAGCTCCGCTCTCGGTCCCTCCCCTCTCCACTCCACTTCCTCATTCCAGTGCAACATCACTGCAGCCCGCGGCCAGCTCCAGGCATTTCGCCACTGCTACTATCCTGCGCCTCGCAGCCTTCATTTAAGGACTAGGCAGGCGGCGGCGGCGGCGGCGGCGGCGGCGGCGGCGGCGGCGGCAGCCAGCCCTGGAGGTAGCAGGCACAGTGATGCTGTCAGAGGACGGCACACCCCTTTCTGCACCGATGGGCCTGGACATTAGAAAATTGCATGGGCATTCTTTGAGCCCCAGTTCTTAACCCTTGGGGTCCCACAGCATCATCAAACTTGAGGACTTCCCTAAGGGCGTGTAGGGTGTGTGCCTACACGTGGAAAGTCGGGATGTCTATTGTGTTTACACCATCGATGTGGTGTGTGCTTATGTATGTACATTTTTAAAAGAGAGATTTATATAGCCACTTGCTTGTGCACCCACACATTTGTACCTGTTTACTAGGAAGTAACAGGTGGAATGAAGACACTTGTTCAATCTTTAGTTATTTTCCCATATTTTAGCAGCAGGCCGATATGCTGAATTTTCCCCTGAGCCAAACAGGGTCCAGTTGACATGTCTTTTCTTCTCAGTTCTGGCTGAGGCCTCAGGGTTCAAGTGATGAACAGAGTCTTACATAGGCGGGGGTGTGGAAAAGTGTGTGTGAAAGCCACACGTGTATGGAAGATTCCTAACAGCCAATGGAATATCACTTTTCTCGTTTCCCTCCCACCACTAAGGTAGAAATGAGGGATCCTTCCCCCTTCTCTTTCCCTATACTTGGTACACAATTCACACTCAACCCTCCCTGAAAGATTGAACTCATTAACAGGTTATGCAGACAGCCAACTACATAGTCTGATCTGAGGAGCACAGTGACCCACTGGCCCCTCAAAGTACACCCACTAGTGCCTGAAATTCCCACCATCTGTCAATCCATTGAATTGAAGCATTTAGACCCTAGAAGCACCTAGTCAAATGGAAGAATGTTACTTGGAGGGTTTTTAGCATTCACTAGCGTATTAGAAAAGCCCCAGGAGGTATAATGCAGCACACAGGACACCTTCAAAAGAATGGGACATAGGACAAGTAAGTTTTGATCTCCATAAAGTAGGAGACAGACAAGCTCTATTGTGGAGCACTGCCTAGGGAGGTCAGATGAGGTGCTTCAGAAAAGGTAACCTTTAAGGCACAGCTCTGAGTGGTGGTGCTGGTGGGGAAGTGGTTTGAAGACAACCTTAAGTTACTTAACAAATTTGTGTTCTGGCATGTTCTTCCATATACTATAAGAAATAACCAGAACTTAGAGTGATTTCCTTGTGAATTCCTTTCAATATTCAGTTATCTCTCTTCCTTCTCAACCCAATTCCTTGTATGGAATATCATAGGCTAACAGGATTTAGTGTAGAGGAAAGGACCTTAGGGATCATCTAGTACAATTTTATCATTTAACAGGTGAATAAGCTGAGGCTGTAGAACTTAAGTGATATGTACAAGATCATAGCTATTAAGTAGCCATGGTGGAATTCAAACCTAGGTCTTGAGACTACCAAATCACCCAAAGCCATGCTACATCTCTCTGTAAGAAATTCCCTGGCAGTAGTGCAAAGTTTCAAAGTATGATTGCTGTTCTGAAAATACTATACACTGTTGGTTGATATCTCTCACACTGCTGGTTGGTGTCTCTCATCCAACTGTTTATAGATAACTGAGAAGGGGAGGCATCCAGACAGAGCTTGGTTACCTCCAAAGGTGTCAGTTACCAAATAATATCTCAAACTTCTATGGAATGTTAAGGTTTACAAAACACTTTCCTTAGAATAACCCTTTGAAGTTGCTCCAAGTGTTGTTATTCCCAATAGCAGATGAGAAAACTGAGACTATGAGAGGTTAAATAGTTTGACCAGGCTCACGAATCTAGTGAATATCTGAGGTAAAATTCAAACCCTTGTCTCCTGATCACAGCTCCCATATTCTATCTGGTACACCATGCTGACTGTCTGATGCTCCAGCAACTCAGATCCACTTCCACTATTGGAAAAATAACCCAGAAATGTGTATGCCACTTGCAGTGGCCAAATATGCCCTATCACCATTCAGGGACTCTTAAAATATTTGAAGTGGTAGCTGGATGACTCCAACTATTTTCTACTAGTATTCAAACAGAATGAAACCAAATTTCCTAAGTTCAAAAATCCTGTCATATGAGGATATGTTGAAGTTAACTTTTTGGCAGTTTTGAAGCTGTGGAATAGGTAGGGGCAGGAAAGCAAGGTAGTTTTGGATGCAGTGATTACTATAGATAATTTTACACAGGCATCTTACTGTTGAATAGTTTGAAAGTCAATTTGCGAAAAACAACATGTTTTCTTCCTTTTAGGGAAAAACAATTTTTGAAAAATATGTACTGATAATTTTTTGGCCATCCTATACAGATCAAAAATCACTTTATTATAATTTCAAATTTTTAAAAGGATTGCATGTTCATAAAAAGGAATATGTTTGTGAATGTGTGAATGTGAAAAGCATGATTTATCCAGATAATAATGAAGATTTAAAAATTTCAGCTTTTTAAATACTTTCCACAAATGAAAATACAAATCACTGAACCTTATGGAATCCAGCATCTTTTAGTTTTTCTCACTTTATGAGAAACAGACAAAAATTTAGGAAGAGAAAGAATGGTAAACATAAAAGTAAAACAAAGTGATTTATTATCTTTTCTGGACTTTGAATCCTCCAGTTAAGAAAATAGAGAAACCCTCTCCCCAGAACTCTCTGGTTACAACTTTGGTCACATGGAACTTTGCCTAATCGTTCTTATTTCTAAATTCTCAGTAGTTTCTACTTCTGATGCTTCATCTTTATCATCTTCACAGATTTCTGAAAGTCAAAGCTTTGCCTGAATTAAGATCAGTTTCCCTAGCCTTTCATAGTTTTTTTTTTCCATGAGTACTTGCAAATGAAGAGCAGTTTCTTTCAAAAGCTGCAGAAGATGGAAGAATCTGAAAAGTAAGATGAGTCCAAGACTCTGCCAATCTAAAGCCTTGCTACTGAGGTGCAAAAAGAGCATGGTTGATACTATCCTAGACTGTTCTTGAAATACAAAATTAAAGATGTTATCTATTCTTTAGGATTTGAAAATATCCCTGTCACACCAAGCATTTAGGGTGCTTGTTTGGTAATTCAGTGAAATGCAACAGCAGAACAAATATAGTTTACTTCTTGCCTTTAAATATTGGGCCCAAGAGATTCATTACACCCTGGAAGGATTAACAGCAAAAGTTATGACATTTCTGAATAAAATCTTTAACTAAAATTTCTTCTGTACTTGGAACCAACAATATTTGGATTCCTAAAAGTGGTTGATCTTATCTGTAACATTTGGTAAGAAATGTCTGGCTTTGGTGGATTGTCTGATTTAGATGTAGTCATTCTCATAGATATTTTTCATAAAAATCTTACTTTTACATAGTGGAAAAAAAAATCTTTTTGTGAAAAATTTAGGCCAGTTAACATAAGATTTCCACCATAAAGCTTCATTGTAAAAAACTCATGATTTGAGCTCTGTAAGATTATCTTAAGAGAACACAACCTCTAAAAGATCCTGCAGGATGGAAAAACAGTGAGGGGCTGTCTTAAGAGACCAGCCTAATAAAATTTAAAGATGTTCAAAGCCATCAGGTAGTCAACAAAGTTATTATCATTATTATTATTATTGCTGTACCAACTGAGCTATGACATGAATAAGCACTTGAATGCATCAATCAAGGGACCAGTTGAAGTTTTGGAGGTATTAATATGTGAACATCTTGTATTAAACATTTTATTTACCATTGTAAAAATGTATCTTTTTTTCTTCTTCATTTCCCCAATGAGTTGGGGAATAAGGTTGGAAAGAAGTGTTGGGGTCAAATGAAGTTTTCTTCCTCCCCTTAATTTCTTCCTTGACTGTCCTAGTCAAATAGAGTAGGGAGGAACAGATTGGCTATGCATCAGCCATATTGGCTCAGTGTCATTCAGAAGGGACATACCAACAATCTTTGAAGAGGGTATAGAGCTGCGCTTTTTTTTTTTTTTTTTTTTGGCTAGGCATTGGGGTTAAGTGACTTGCCCAAGGCCACACAGCTAGTAAGTGTCAAGTGTTTGGTCTGAGGCCAGAAACTCAGTTCCTCCTGACTCCAGGGCCGGTGCTCTATCCACGGCACCACCTAGCTGTCCCCTAGAGCTGCTTTTTTTAAAATGCAAGTTTGGAACCTCCTGGTGGTTAGTTGCACAGTGAAAGCTAAAGGAAAAGGGAAGGATATAGTGGAACATACAGGGAAGTTCTTTTCTCATCATATTTTGTTCTTTAAGCAGAATGAGCTCAAATAGAAATATCAAATTCAATTAGACACATACTAGTGAAGTTCCTAAGTAACCTCTGTCTTACTTTGTGTATCGACTACCATAGTTCCTTTTGAATGAATGAAAAAAAGTATTTATTAAGCATTTGCCGTATGCCAGGCACTGGGCTAAATAATCAATAACCAATCAATCAATAACCATTTATTAGTTCCAAGAACTGTGCTAAATGTTTGGAATACAAAAAAAGAGGTAAAAGGCAGTCTCTGCCCTGAATATTATTTGTTCATCTGCACTTTTTCTTTCTTCCATCTTCCCAGCCACTGCAGGCAATCAAAATTTTTCCATGAACAAGGACTCTAGGTTACTTTTGGCTGAAAAGTGGAGGATGCTTGCTTACCCAAAATGATAAAGGGTATTGTTGTATTTTCACCATTTGTCTTAATTTATCTTAAGAATAATTTTTATGCCTTGGCAGTCGTTACTTTGGGTAAGGGAAAGCTAGAATCAAAAGAAGTTAAATCTGTTGATCTGAGGTGGTTATAGGAATTTCTATAGCAGCATGTGATAGTGGAGTGAGAGCTGACCTTGGAGCAAGGATAACTTGGGTTCAAGTCTCACTTCTGGAATACTGACCAGGTGACCCTGGGCAAGTCATTAATCTCTCAGTGAACTAGACAATTCTCTAAAATTATATATTACCAAACTGTATTAGTAGAGGGATGCTCCTCATTCTCTGAAGTCACTAGAATTCACAAAATCACAGGTCCATTACTCATACTTATATTGATCCCTAGAGGATCCCACCTACCAAGAGGAGGTAATGCAGGAGAACAAGAGGTTGGGAATGCCTAAAAGGTATTTTCCCCTACAATCTTGGTTGGGCCCCCTCATGGATAAAGCCTAGCCTGATCTTAAGATGTAGAGATGATGGGTTCTTGCCTAGTGATAGAATGCATCTAATAAGGTTCAATCAAATTATATTTATCTTGAGATTTATTTGCAAGTACAAAAGTGGAGAGAAATGGGTTCTTCTGTTCTGTCATACATCTATCATGCCAGATACCACAGAATAGCAAATAGAACTTAGAGGAACATCATTGAAGATTCAGACCAGTAATTGACAAATTGGAGGCATAGTGATAAAACCCAAGGTTGTGAATGTCTATACACAAGTAGGAAGATTATGAGTAATATACAAGATGGACAAAAGGAGATGAATTCAACCTTATAGATGTCACTGAGATTTAGTGATATATATTGCTCATGACAAATATAATGATGGCAATACATACATTATTTAAAAAAAGAATGGATCAGATAAAAATAGCCTTGTAAATCAAGAATATAAGTAATAAGCATCAAAGATAGAATTGGAATCCAGGGCCGCAAGGTCTAGAACCAGTACTCTTTTAGCTGTGTGATACTGTCTCTTATTTTCCTTCCATGTTGTCTCTGGAAGAGAATGACTAGGAAGGATTATGCAAAAAGTAGTTTACAAGTAGTAGAAAAAGAAGAGAAACAAGAGGGTAAGGAAATAACAAGTTGTATTCAGTAAGTTTAAGTCAGAAGGCTTGGACACTGGAAGGACCATTGATTTTGCTGAGTGGCTATCAGTGATCTTTGAAATATTGTGGTTAAAAAAAAAGTGATCTGGTACTGGAAACATAAAAATATTCTCATTTTTAAGAAAGGGTTTTTTTTAAAAAAAGTAGATTCTTTCAACTATTGACACATGAGATACACATCAATTTCTGGAAAAATTATGGAATATGTTAAAGAGATGGTTTTTGAGCTTCTAGAAAGGGAAGCGATGATCAGCAAGTGTGTAATTTAATAAAGAATCGATAATGCCAGGCAAACTTCATTTCCTTGACAGGGTTGTTGGACATACCCTGATTTTAGTAAATCATTTGACAAAGTATGTCATGTTACCCCAGTGGACGAGATGGGAGATGTAGACTGGAGGATAGTATAGCTAGGAGAATTCATATCTAGTCGAATGAACAGATTCAAAGAGTAGAGTTTAATAGATTAATGTCAATTTGAATAGAGGTGGCATGTCCTGGTTATTTGTCTTTAGTCTTATGATGTCAGAGATTTTTATCAATGATTTGTATAATAGCATATATGCTATGGCACAGGTCAGACCATGTTACCTACTACCCATCGCCAAATATACACATACATACAAACACACAAGCAATAAACTCCAGTGGCTTGCTATTACCTCCAAGGTCAAATACAAGGTGACCTGAAAGACTTAGTGCAGTTTGAAGTTATTAAGTCTTTTTTCTTTTGATTTTATTTCTATTTTCAGTTCCAAATCATCTCCTCCCTCTATCCTCTTCCTCACCCATTGAGAATGTGAGAAATATGATATCGATTATACATGTGAATCCCTGCACAGCATATTTCCATATTAATCATGTTCTGAAAAAAGAAAGCGAAGAAAAATAAAGGGGAAAATGTGCTTCAGTCTGCATTCTGAGTTTATCAGTTCTCTATGTGGAAGTAGACAACATTTTACATAATGGATACTTTGGAATCGTGGTGGGTCATTGAATTGATCAGAGTTACTAAGTCTTTCACAGTTGGGTATCTTTACAATATGTGATAGTAAGTCTTAAAATGAACTTAAACTTTTGGGACACCTAGACTCTGTGGCAGGTCCCTTAATTTCTATCTGCCTCAGTTTCTTGAAGTGTTAAAAATGAGGATAATAACAGCACTTATCTCACAGAGTTGTTGTAAGGATTAAATAAGTTGACATTTGTAAAATGCTTAGCACATTGCCTGACACATTGCAGATACTTAATAAATGTCTACTTCTTTCCTCCCTCCCCTCCACCACCCCACCCTCCTTCTCTCCCTTCCTTCCTTCCATTCTTCCTTCCTTCCTTCCTTCCATTTTTCCTTTCTTCCTTTCTTCCCTCCTTCCTTCCTTCCTTCCTTCCTTCCTTCCTTCCTTCCTTTTCACCTGTATAAAGTCCTCTCTCTGGCATTTAAAGCTATTCATGACAATCCCTTCTTAACTTCCCAGTTTTCTTACACTTCACTCCCTTCCACACATTCTATGATCTTTCTACACTGGTCTACCTCATATTCCTTACCCATGGCATTCCAGTCACTGTACTGGCTGTTTCCCATGCCTAGAATGCTCTCCTACCTCATCTCTGCCTCTGAGCTCCCCTGGCTACCTTCAGGGCTCAGATCCAATCCCACCTCCTTTAAGAAGCCTTTCCTGTTGCCCACCACCTCTAGTGCTTGCTCTTTGAGATTACCTTAAATTTATTCTGTATATATCCTGTATGTGCATAGTTATTTGTATGTTGCATCCTCCATTAGAATATGAACTTCTTGAGGACAGGGATTGCATTATTGCCTTTCTTTGTATCCCCATTCCCTAGCACAGTACCTGGCACACAGTAAGGACTTAATGTATTTGTTGATTGACTGACTAATGGGCTAAAATGAGTAAGATGGAATTTAACAGGGATATATGTAAAGTACAAAGTACAAAAATCACAGCACAGTACAGGATGGGAGAGTCATGGCAAGACCACAGTGTCTGTGACAAAAGCTAGGCACTTGAGGATTCTTATCCTGGAGAAGCATTAACTGCAATCTCAATATAAGTCAATAGTAGCCACCAAAATAATGATGATGATGATGATGATGATGATGATGATGATGAAATCTTAGGCTGCATTAGAGTCATAATGTCCAGAATAAAAGAGTGCCATTTTTAACTCTGGTCAGTGCTTGGATCACTTATACACAGCCCTCTTTTACAAAGGACATTGACGAAGTGGAGATTACACAAAGAAGGGTGAGCAGGTTGGTGAAAGGGCCTGGAAACCTGCCACATGAGAATCAGTTGGAGAAAATGGGGAACTCTGAGAAGAGAAGACTTGAATAGGGAATGATAGCCATCTTCAAGTGTTTGAAAGGCTGTCCTGTTGAAGAGAGATTAGATTTGTCTTGACTGGTTCAGGGAGGAGAATTAAGTGCAATGGTTCACAAAGAATAAAATTTCAGCTTGATATAAGGGAAAAATATTTCCTCTAACAATTAGACCTACTCCAAAATGGAATAGGCTATCTTCGGAAGTAATAAGTTCTTTCTGATACTCGAGAATTTCAATTTGAGGCTGATGGCCAATTGAGGTTTTGTTTTGTTTTGTTTCCTCCATGATTGGGACCCGTGCTTTCATTTATGTATTTGCTCCTTCTCTTCATTGTTCTCAGTTTCTCAGCAATGATGGCTTCCCTCTCTAAAAATTCAGTATTTTTCCCACTTATCAAGTTTTACTTTGTAATGCACATTGTACAAAGCCATGTCAAATTAAGTGTATTTTGACACTTACATGCACCTGTTTCCAGAAAGGAAGGGAAAATTTACTGAAGAATGAGTCCAGATTCTTGGAAATACTTTTTGGGCTTTTTCAATGTCTTGAAGATGCTACCCTAAGGCAAGTAGTGTTCTCTTAAATTCTGTAAAATGAGGATTAAAATTACACTAATGCTATGATATGCTCTTTCTTAGTTATTGATTAGAAATCAGCTTATATAAGGCATTCTATTGAAATCTGCAATATGATTATTAATCATTCTTTCTATCTTTAAAAAAGTATAGCATTCTAAGGTAAAATGAAATAATGTATGTAAAGTACTTTGTAAAACCTAAAAAGGTATACAAATGTGAGGTAGTAGTAGTAGTAATAATAATAATATTAGTCTTATCAAATATAGACACATTCTTCTAGTTCAGACATTCTGATTTCATATGATTTACATTTCAGCCAAATAGAAACTTGATTTCCCACCTTAGAGTTAACCCATCTCTAAACTTCTGATACTCCTGATTGTGTCTTACAATCAAAACTGAAGTGGTATTGACTCAGAACACTTCATTTTCTGTTGTTCATCAATGGGCTATAAGTATTTTGTGCCACATCCTTGAAAGATGCAGATTTTATCTGGTAAATCTTGCGTGGATTCTACCAGAACCCATGTCACTGATCTTATTGAAATGACCAGCCATAACATCAGAATGAAGTAGGGGAAGGAGGGAGACGAAAGGGAATAAGGATGAATGTTGTGCGTACTATAGGCTAGGCACCACATTAAGGAATTTTTACAAATATTATCTTATTTGATCCTTACAACAACTCTGTGAGGTAGGTGCTACTATTATGATTATCCTTATTTCACAGTTGAGGACGCTGAGGTTTTGTTGTCCTTCATACCTGAAAAGGACTAAAATGATGTCACAATGTCAGGTCAATGTACAGTGCATCTGACTAGTTGATCAGAGCAATACAAGCTTGAAAGGCTTTACTACAGGTTGGGCACCAAGAGTCATCCATAGGAAACTGAGGTAAGCAGAAGTTAAGTGACTAGCCCACATTTACACAGATGGTAAGTGTATAAGGCCATGTTTGAACTCAGGTCTTCTTGACTCCAGGCCTAGTACTCTATCCACCGTACCTCCAGAGAGTTAACAGAGATTCCAAAAAAAAAATCTCAAATTCAAAGATAAATTAACACATACTGGGCAGTTTTAAGTCTTTTTTTTCTTTTCAGCCAAAGACAAGGTTTATTAGAATATCCGTCATATTGGGCAGACTCTTAAGGAGTCTGAACATGGGTAAGCAGTGGCTAGATTATAAGAATCTAAGCAGTGGCTAGATTTTAAGAATCTGAGCATCTTAATGGAGATAAGATAGACCTTATATACAGAAAGTCTGTGGGAGGGATTTAGTGGCCAAGTACTTTGGGGTGACAGGAAGAAGGGCCTAAGGAGATCTGGATGGGAGTGGCTTGTAAGCTGGGTTGAACATAACTCCTGGGACCTGGATCTCGTGGCCAAGGGAGAATAGAGCCTAGCTAGGATTAAGGGTGGGAAATGGCCAGGGGCCATAGGGAGGTAAAACAATGGAGGGGAGATTGGGTGTAGCCACAATGAAAGGCCACATACTGGGCAGTTTTAAGTCTTAATAGCTTTGAATGGCACTAATACTTTTGAGACACCTTGTATTTGGGACTTGTCCCTCTTAAAAGTTGAAGGTAAACTAAACTCTGGAGCTCAGCTAAACATGTATTAATTACATTACTTTGTGTGGATAATATTCTGTGCTCCTTGCCCTCTAAGAGCTTATAATCTCCTTAAAGAGACAGATAAAGTACACTTTTTCTTGATGACCTTTTTTTTTTGGTCACTTTAATTTTTAAAAATCATTTACACACAAATATAATATATACATATATGTACATATCCTATATGTACACATACATGTATGGTGTTTATGCAAATACAAAATATATACAAGAGGATATAAATAATGCATGAGAAAGAGAGTGCTTATGGGAGAGAGAAGGGAAGCAAGAAATGCCTCATGTCAGATGTTGTGCTTGAACTGTGCTTAGGAAGTTAAGGATTCCATAAGGCAGAGTTGGAGAGGCAGTGCAATTCAGATATGGGGGACCACTTTTGTAAAAATTGGGAAGTCGGGGATGAAATGTTGTAAACGGGGAACAGCTATAATACAAGTTTACTTGGAACAGAAAGTGAATGAGGGGCAAATAATATGACTGGGAAAGTAGGAAGGAGCCATGTTGTAGAAGGTTTTAAATGCCACATTTGGAACGTCAGGATCTTTCCCCTTTCTTTCTGCTATTGTAATGTCTCTCCTTTCTTTCTTAGAAAGACTTATTGAGAGGAGAGAGATGTAGTTGAGGAGGATGCTTGTTATTCTGAAGGGTAAATGTCGGTATCTCCTTCCTCTTCTCGGAGTCCCCCTGTGCACTCCCCAAGGTAGAATTTGGCCCTTCAGATTCAAATGCCATTAGGCTTGCAAGATACAAAGCGTTACACAGAATGATTGATGCCATTTCAGTTGTACTACCTGACATAGCAGAGTTCTCAAAGTAAGGCCAAATGCAGCCGATCGATAATCATACACTTAGCAGTTGCCACTCTCCTACATCAGTGTGCTTTAATAATCATACCAAAATACCTTGTATCAGACTCCCTCAGCCCATATTTCTCAGACATTCCTGGAGCTCCAATTGATTTCAATGAAAGCTCTAAGCACCTAAGGTAGCAATGGAGCAGGATATACTGTCTTGGACGATTTATATTTACATGACTTTTGAGCTAATCAGCAAAAAGTCCTTTACCAACATCAGCTCATCAATCTCCGTCACACTCACTAGCAGGTTAGAAAGTTTTGCTATTTCTTCCTGAGGGATAAGGAAACTGAGGTAAAGTGGTCTTCCCAGTGGAGAGGCAAAGAACTATTGTCTTTTGATTACCGAAAATTGGGTAGTTTGCATCTGGGTTTCTAACAGGTAGTTCAGGACTCTGATTGCCTGGCAGAACTGAAATGTCATTGATGCATGTATGCCATTGGAAATACCCTATCCCAAATAGGCTAGGTTCATGTTATTCCTAGTTTAAAAAAAGAAGAAAGAAGAGGACAGAAGAAAAGCTGTATACTTAAACTCTGTTTGGCACAGAGTCTAAAGAAAATCTGGTCTTTGGATTAGATAGACTAATTAGACAAAGTAATGTAGAAAGAACACTGGGCTTGCAATCAAGACATCAGTTTGATCTTTGGCTCTGAAATATAATAGCTGTGTAACTATGGGCAATTCAATTCGATTCATCAAGTAGTTATGTCAAGCATCTGTTGTGCACAGCATTGTGCTAGGAATACAAAGACAAAATAAAACTATAAAAGAATCCCTACCCTCAAGGAGCTTACATTCTGCTAGAGGAATACAACATATAAACAGATAAGTCTCTACTTGATAATTTGAAGAGGATGTCAAGTCACTTAATTGCCTTGACCCTCAGTTTCTCCATTTGTAATGTTATGGCTAAGTTATCTCTAAGGTTCTTTCCACCCTTAACTCCTTTGATCTTTGATTAATAGGATAAATGCCAACTTCCACCAGCCTTTGTGTTACATAGGTAGAGCTTTTGTACTCTTGTAACTAGAAGCTGGATACTTGCATAAGAGAGGATGGCAGGCCTCGCTTCATCTCAGATGGGTTGGCACTAGAAATGCTTCCTTAGAGCATACAGTAATTTTAGGAGCCTCCCACAGTGGAACTGATAGCAATGGCAAAAACTGTCAACCCGCCTCCCCCGGTGATGGAAAACTTCTCAAAGGTTTTCCCAGCAGTGCATTAGGCAGCTGTGTAAGAACCCACTGTTGTTCATATCAGGAGATTTCACACCTTCCATTAACCAATTCTAAGACAGTAGACCAGTGTCTTTATTTCCCATGCTGTTGAAGTACTTTACATAGACTTTAACCCAGTTATTAAATTGCTTGAATTTGTTAAACGTACAAAAGACCCTACTCCCCGTTGATGGAGTAAAAGTAGATATTTGATTAAGTAGATAGCTAGATGTGAGTTTTTTTTCCCATCTGGATATGTTAAGGGGTGTTTGAATCTTAGCACTCAGTTCATGCCTTTCCTAAGGGGAAGGGAGAGGGTATTTAACAAGGTTAATAATGACAGAAAAAGGAATTATTTTAACCTGACACTACAAAAGAAAAAGAATCATGCTAGCATTTCATGACAGTTCAAAGACAGATGTCGTTGGCTAAGTGAAAGTCTCATAGACGTGGGGTAATATACACCTTATATGCATATGGATTAGTGAAAGCAGACTGTCAAGTCGGTAAGTGTAAGATTGTCAAATATGAGACTTAGCAGCAAAATCATAGAGAACTACTTACTATTGATTCCTTCACTCAAGGGCCCAATCTTGTGTTCTTCACCGAGACAAAAGATCAACTTAGTGATGGGCTAGGGCATGGCAGGGGAAGGGGAAGGGGAAGGAGGGAGTATGGCTGGAACTTGACATGGGCCTTGCATATGGACAACAGGATTGGTCATGAATCTCTCTCATGAGTGTGTTCTTGACTTTTATTTGACTTAGGTCTTGCCTTTTTGTCTTATTACATGTTGGCTCCCTAGGCAGAAGTCAGATCCAATTCCATTTTTCTCGTGCCTAATAGAGTGATTTTAAAGTTGTGATAGCCAAACCAAGTCATGTTCTAAAGAAGGATGCTGAGAGGACTGGAGGCCATGGTAAAGGAGTATGCTTTTGAGGGAACTGGGGATCTTTAACTTTGAGAAGAGAAGACAAAGGGAACATGGCAGCTATCTTTAAGTATCTGAAGAACTATTAATGGAAGAGAGATTAGATTCATTCTGCTTGGCTTCAAAAGACAAAATTAGCAATAATGGGCAGGAAATGCAGAGGTAGATTTTGATTTACTGTAAGAAAAACTTTTCAATTGTTAGAAGTGTCCCAAAATGGAAATGGTTGTCTCTGGAAGTAGTGAGCTCCTTCAAACTTGAAGTCCTCAAGTATAGGTTGGATGACTACTCATTGGGGACATTGTAAAAAGAATTCTTGGTTGGGTTTATATTAGATTAGATGACCTAGGAGGTATTTTCCAAATCTGAGATTCTATGATTATAAATGAAATAGTTAATTCCAAATATTCCTATGGAATGTTGGATAATGGTAGCCATATTATTTGATGCATGTATGCAAATTCCCCAATATCAGATCTCTGGAAGTGACAAAATGAGATAATCCTAGAAAGAACAGGAATCAGGACCAGGACAAGGAGACTTAAGCCATAGATCCTGCTTTGTCATCAACCAGCAGTATGATTGTAGGCAGGTCACTTAAATTGTTTGAGACTTGGCCTTATCTATAAAATGAAGGTTTGGACTACATGATCTCTAAGGACTCTTCCAGATTTAAGATGCTTATGCTTCTTTTGTAGTCCAGTCATCACATTTATATGTGATAGATGACCAAAATAAGAGTTAGATCTCATCTCAGTACTTCTAAGCCAACTTTACTTCCATTCCACAATATCTGCCATCATGCCAACAAACTTGCCAATTCATCTCTGTAGGATCCTAATATAATATATCACAAAGAACTTGCATAAGGTTTAACAGACCTTATAAGTATCACATTTTTCCAACTCATCTGTAGTGGAGTGAAAAATACTGAAAATCCAATCTAGAGGTTTAAATTGTTACTTTGGGGCTCTGGGAATGAATAAAGATATAATGCATGTATCAATCCTCCTAATACAGAATAGAAACAAGAAAAGGCACATCATAGGAGAAACCAATGCTAGTGAAGATAAGCATTTAATTTCTTGACCATGACATGATCTTCCTAGAAAGAAACTTTCTGGACAAGACCCACACAATGAAGAAAGTGAGTCTCTGGAGGCAGGCTGGTTACCACTAAGAAGAAGGTTTTGAACTGGACTTAATTGGGATGAATAGTCAGATCCCCACAAAGTGCACTGATATGGAGGGAAGACAGAAATTTTTGGCAACAGTAGTGAGTCCTTCATCAGAACAAGGGAGAAAGTATGTGGAAAATCCAGAACATCTCAAAATGTGTATGTAATTACATATAAACATCATAGAAAATAAGAAGGAGGAACTGGGGATTTGAGTTCAACAAAATGGAGATTTAATGAACATCATTGACCCATATTAAATTGAGAGGTGGGGATAGTAGAGTTTATATTATTCTTGGAAGATAAGCTGTTAGTTTTTTGTATCAAAGACACAAAATGCTTATATTCTGAGGTCCAAATCAGAGAATGAAAGCAATAAATAGAAAATGCATAGGTTACATTAGTAAGATGAAAAAGGAAAAGAATAAAAGTACAGGAAAAACAATAAGAATATAAAAATTCATCCAAAGAGGATCACAACATCTCTGAGTTGGAAAGGATCACCTATGGAAAGGATCACCTGCCCAAACTATGAATGCATTTTATAGAACCATCATCAAGTGGCTATTCAAAGCAAGTTATGAAATTATCTTTGGTCAAATGAGCAAAGCAGTTTCTCTGCTAGGTCTAATGATGTTGAGGAACAACTTACAAAGGGCATAGATTGTTATTTAAGATTTTAGGAGGGGTTCGCAACGTTTCCTTGGTATTAAAAGTGGATTAGTAGATTTGGGGAAATTGTTTTTGGCCTTTAAAAATAAACTAAGATTAGTTGAGGATTCATTGGTAGACACAAACTTTTTCAGAAGAGATGATTCAGGGGTTAAATTGATACTTCTAAGAAAATAAAATAAAGAAGATAAAGAAATATCATGATAGGAATTTCAGTGATTCAACAGTCTGAATAAGCAGGTCCAATAAGAGAAAAGATTCAGAGTCAAAAGGGCCAGATAGATTTGGTTGCCATCAATAAATTTCTAATTAATTGGAAGTTTTTACTAGTATTGGTAAAAGACTGGGCAAATAGCACATTATCAAGTTAAACCCAGACCAGTACACAAAATGACACAAATAATGATGATAATTAGTCAGTTATATATGTTTCTTTGCTATGGGTAGTTCTCTTCACCAAAGTATATCACAACCCCTTTATGATTTGGTTTTTGACAGTTGCAAAACTTTCATTACTATGCAGTCAACCTGGGGAAGAATTTCACTGAACTTAACTTGGGTTCTACTGGTAAAACCTTGTATGATAGCCAATAATGATAGTTAGTATTTATATAGCACTTTAAGGTTTACAAGGCACTTTACAAATATCTCATTTATTCCACACAACAAACCTGGGAGATGCATACTATTATTACTCTCATTTTACAGATGAAGAAACTGAAGAAGACAGAGATGAAGTAACTTGCCCAGGATCACATAGGTACAAAGTGTCAGAAGCTAGATTTGAACTCAGATATTCTGGACTCCAGGTTCAGTGCTCTATCCATTGTGCCATGGAGTTGCCACCAGAACCCAAAGCCATCTACATTCCTAAGAGAAAGACCTTGAAAGAAAAACATAGAGAAGAAGGAGGAGGAGAATTCATTTCTATAACTCTTTAAGGTTGAGAAAGTGTTTTCCTCATAAATGAAAGAAGCTAGGCATGTCACTAAAAGTTTTCAACAAGTTCTTGTTGAGTACCTACCAGTAGTCACCAAAAAGGATCCAATCTTATTAAGGCCAAATTGGCTGAAACAAACAAACAAAGCAAAGCCATAATAACAAACAATTCCCCCTGGCATAAAAGGTAAATATTCTTTAACTATATGAGGCAAAAGTGGAGGAGCAAGGAAAGTAATCTTAACAAGAATAAATTTAATAATGAATATAAAATCCCATTTTTAAATAGTATCATTTTATTGGAGGTGCCAGGCTTCAGAAATGAAAGTAACTGGTAAAGAAAATGTAAATTATACTTATGAACCTTTTATGCATTTTAATTGCATTTTTGTGGATTCTGATTCATTAATAGAAAGAGGAGGAACACTGGAATTGTTAATCTCCCATTATTATTCAATTAGAATAGAGTTGCTTTAAAAAAATCATGAGGTAAAATGCAAATTTCCATTTTTCCAGAAAATGTTTTTATAGGATGATCTTGGTCCTAATGTTCTAATCTATACTGTAAATATGGGATTTTAATGTGAAACTTTGAAGGCAGTCACCTTTAATGGCTTATAAACCTCTCTATCTTTAATAGAAAAAAAGTAATTTGTTATTAAAAATGGAAGCTATGGTTACTGTCATAAGAGATAGAAAGTAAACTAAAATCAAGAAAATGATTGAAAATTATTGTTAAAAGATAAATGCTGTTAAATCAATGACATGCATACTATGGTATTCAAGAAACCAGAAGATGTAATTTTGCTGAGTGTTACTTTATATTTTTTCAAAATGTATTGAGGATGAGAAGACTAGATGGAGAAAAAAATATTGTCCTAGCTTAAAAAGAGATACAGAATGACCATGGAAATTATGGACTTGTCAACTAACTTCAATACATTGGATGCCACAAGAATTTGAGTATTAGTGGATATGACCAAAATGGTTTTGTGAAGGATCAATCATTTGAAACCACTGCTCTTTCCATTGGAACCTTTATACCTATGGAAAACAACAAATGTTATACCCAGTAACAGGTTCTGTTAATGAAGACATCTTATTCCACTCAAATTTTGTTATCAGAAATTCCATTAACAGATGTAGAAGTAATACCAGTCACTTACTACTATGTAAGATCATGCATTATAGGATTTGAACTTGGAGGCACCTTACAGTTAGTGCAGTCCAAACCTCTTCATTTTTTAGATAAGGAGATGTCCTAGAATGTGTGTTAGTATGTCATAAAAAAGGAAGTTAAAGAACAAAAAAATCTTCAGATGCAAACTAAAAGAGTGTTAAAGTCATTTTTTTTTTTAGGCAATTGGGGTTAAGTGACTTGCCCAGGGTCACAGAGCTAGTAAGTGTCAAGTGTTTGGTCAAATTTGAACTCAGGTCCTCCTGATTTCAGGTCTGGTGCTCTATCCACTGTGCCACCTAGCTGCCCCTAAAGTCATTTTAAAACATAAATTATGCAATGTTTCTTGGAGTGAGAGAAAGGGGGGGGGAGAGTAGAGAGAGAAAGAGAGACAGACAGAGACAGAGAGACAGAGAGAGACAGATAGATACAGACAGACAAACAGAGACAGAGGGAGACAGAGGGAGGAGGATACGGAGACAAAGGGACAGGTGGAGGGAGGGGGAAGGAAGAAAGGGAGACAGAGGAAATGAAGATGCTGGATCTGTGCTTAGAGGAGGAAAGCCTACTTGCTGTCCTCCTTGTTCCTCAAACACAACACTCTATCTCCCATCCTTGGGCATTTTCACTGACTGTCCTCCACTTTTGTAATTCTCTCCTCCTAATCTCTACCTCTTGGCTCTCCTGCCTACATTCAGGTCCCAGATAAAATCTCATCTCCAAGGAGCTGTCTCAATTTGTCTTCATGCTAGTGTCATTCCTTTAAAGTTATTGCCAATTTGTGGTGTGTATAAATTTTATATGTAAATATACGTTTGTATACACACATATATACATACAGATATACATACCTATATATGTGTATATGTGTGTGTATGTATTATCAAACATTTGTTAAGCATCTACTCTGTGCTAGACACTATGGTAGATGCTGGGAGTAGAAAGAAAAAAGAAAATGAAATAGTTCCTACTCTTAAGTAACTGACCTTATATTAGGGAAGACAAGATTTTTACAAGTATATTCACTTTTTTTAGTAGCAAAGAATTGGAAACATATTAGATGTCTATTTATTGGAGAATTGTTAAACAAATTGTGGTACATTAATGCAATAAAATACTACTGTGCTCTGAAATAAACATGATGATCACAGAGAAGTATAGAAAGACACATAAACTGATCCAAATTGAAATAAGCAGATCCAAGAAAAAAATGTACACAATGGCTACTTCAGCGTTTAATGGGAAAGAATAGCCGCAATCAATGGTAATGTTACAAAATGGTAAATAGCAAGCTTGGCTCCATAGAAAAGATAGAAAAAGATACTTTGTAACAAGGACTGGTTCTCTGGGAGCAGAGAAGGGGAACAATAGATGGTGAGATCTAGGCAGTATAAAAATAAAAGATATCAGTGAAATTTATTTAAAAATAAACAAATAAAAATAAACATATAATGTCTAAAGAATGTGTCATATTTGTTACCAAAGTTTGTTTAGGGGGGAGGACACTAATAGTTGAAAGGGTCAGGAAAAGCTTCACATAGAAGGTACTTTTTTGAACCGTGTCTTGGAGGAAGTGCGGGCTTCTGTAACGCAGGGGTGAGGAAGGAGATTATTCCAGACTTGGGGTATAGAAAAAGGAAATGGAGTAAGATTATATGAGCAACAGTAAAGAGGTCAGTTTAACTAGACCATAGAGTGCATAAAGATGAGTGATACGTAATCATTTTGGAAAGTGACTGGGGTCAGGTTGTGAGGGGCTTTAAATGCCAGAGGTTTTTATCTGCTTCCAGAGGTAATAGGCAACTGTTAACAGTTTATTGAGTAGAAGAGTGATATGATCAGATCTGCGCTTTAGGAAAATCTCTTTGGAAGGCATGTGGAAGATGAATCAAAATGATGCCACACTTGTTGCAAGGAGATCAATTAGAAAACTGGTACAATAGTCCAGGTAAGAGGTGATAAAGGTCTGAACCAAAGTGGTTATTATGTGGTTGGAGAGAACAGGACAGATGGGTGTGATATTGTTGGGGTAGAATCAATGAGATTTGGCAAGTAGTAAGATGCATGGGATGAGGGGAAGCGAAAAACTGAGATTTTGGAATTGGGTGACTGTAAAAATGGTGGTGCTGTTAACATGAATGGAGGAATTTAGAATTGGGATGGGTTTTTTCTGATTTTGGATATGTTGAGTTTGAAATTCCTATGGGGCATTCAGTTGCAAATATTAATTAGGTAGCTGGTGATGATAACCTGAAGCTCAAGACAGAAACTAAAGGCAGATATGTTGATTAGGAAGTCATCTATATAGAAATGTTAATTAAACCTATAGAAGCTGACAAAGTCACAAAGTGAGAGAGGACAGAAAGAGAAGAGAAGGTAAAAGATGGAATGTATGACATCTTCATGTTGTTTTTTGTTTCTATGATCCAATAGTATGAAGAAATAAGATAGAGAGGTCAAATGAGATAACATATATAAAGCGCTTTACAAACCTTAAAGTGTTATATAAATGCTAGCTAGTATTATTATAATTAGTAATAATAATAATAACAATAACAATAAAAAACAGAGTTAGAGGCAACAATGCCAGAGCATAGAGATAAAGCTTTGTTAGGCATAATGAAAAGCATCCTGACATCCTGACCTTCCAGAGGAAGTCAAAGCATCTCTGTCCTACAAATTGTTAAGAATGTGATAAATAACCATTTGCTTGGGGGTGATTTAAGGGTCAAATAGGTGGTCACTGGTGGCACTAGTGAAGTGCCCTAGGCATTTGTCATTGATCCTATACTGCTCGATAGTTCTATCAATGACTTGGAAGAAGGTATAGCTGGCATGCCCATTAAATTGGCAGATGTCACCTAGCTGGGAGGGATGGCTAACACAGTGGAAGAACATAGGAGGATCCCAAAAAATCTCAACTAAACAGAACAATGTGCTAAATTTAATAATCAATCCATAAATAAACATTTATGAAGTGTCTATTGTGTGCCAGACACTGTTCTAAATGCTGGATAAGATTAAATTTAATGGGGATTAAAGAAATGTCCTATATTTGGGTTCCAAAAATTTAATGAAAAAATGGGGTAGGGAGGAGAGGAAGAGAGAAATAGTTCCTGTGAAAAATATTTTAGGATTTTAGTGAAGTGAAAGCTCACTATTAGTCAAAAATATATTATAAGAGTTAAAAAAAGCTAAAGCCGACTTAATATATTGTCCAGAAAAAAAAAACACATATGCAAGAATCCTTGCTATTCTCAACTGTAATATCTTGTTCAGTTTTAGGTGCTGTGTTTAAGAGGAATGCTGACAAAGTGAACCATGTCCAGAGAAGGATAATGAGGATGGTGAGGGGATAGGAAATCATACTATATTAGGACTGGTTAAAAAGCTGCAAGTGTTTAGCCTGGCGAAGAGTAGACTTAAGGAATATGCGATAGCTGCCTTCAAGTATTTGGATAATTGTCATATTGAAGACATTAGACTTTTTTTGACTTGGCCTCAGAGAGCAGAACTGAGAGATTCCGAGAGACAGTTCAGCTTGATATAAGGGGATCACTTGCTAACCTTTAAAACTGTCTTGTGATATATTGCTTTTGCATTACTGGAAGTTTTGCAGTGAAGACTGGATGATCACTTATTGTGGATGGTGTAGTGGAGCTTTCAGGTGAAGTATGATTTGAACTCAACAGTCTGAGAATCCTTGCATTTCTGAGATTCTGGGATTCTGTGGAGTGCAGTTCTATCTCAAGGAAGGGGAAAAGATTTAAGACTTTGGTTTTGGCTTTAGGAGGTCTATTCAATTCATCAGTTTCATTTATTGACTTCCTACAGTCTTCTGGTTCAAATTTGAACTTCTTATTCTTGGTGAGAAACTGTGTGTGGAATAGTGGATAGAGAGCTGTCCTTGAAGCAGGAAGACTTAGGTTCAAGACCGACCTCTGACACCTAATGGCTCTGTGACTTTGGGCAAGTCACTTAACCTCTAGATGCTCTTTCTACCCAGCATACTAGACTACTAGTTGCAGAAAGAGTGCTGACTTGGGGGTTCCCTAGACCAAAGAAATCACAGATCTAACCCCCATTCTTGGTTGCAAGGTCTTCCATACTCTTCCTCCCTTTCTCTCTTTTCATCACGTGGTTTCTCTTCCTTTCTATAGTGTGCTTATTTTCTCCCCACATTAGAATGTAACCTCCTTGTGAGTAGGGGTTGTTTTGCTCTTGGTAATTGTATTCCCTGGGGCTTAATAAATACTTGTTGACTCACTGATCAATTTCTGCTTTGATTCAGTTAGCCAGGAGTGAGAAGTTAGCAGTAGCGCCCTATTTCCTCTAGATTAGGTGTCCTTAACTCTGTGTGTGTGTGTGTGTGTGTGTGTGTGTGTGGGTGTGTGGGTGTGTGGGTGTGTGGGTGTGTGTATAGATCCCTTTTGGCAGTTTGGTTAAGTTTATGGATCCCTTCTCAGAACAATGTTTTTAAATGTATAAAAGCCAATAATATTAAAATGCAGTTATCAAAATATTATTCAAAAACAGGTTTATAGACCCTCGGTTAAAAAACCCTTACTCTGAAACCTCTTTCTAGTGTCTTGACATTATAGGAATTTGTCCAGCCTGATTTATGGAGGCCCCTCACCATGAGAACAAAGTAGTTTTTGTACTCTTCATAGGATCAGTCCTTACAATATTTCATCTGAATAGATCATTATTTTTTTCCACTTTCCAAATTAGGAAAGTATGGCAGAGTTCAATAGGCGAAGCTATAACTAGGGCAGGGTAAATGGAGTCTTGCCTCAGAGCATCAAAAAGTGAAGGATGTCAGTAACACTTCAGCATCATAGAAGCAACTAGTTTGGCATCTAGTTGGAGAATCTATCACCCAGTTAGCAAAGAATACTGAGATAATTTCCCCACTCCTCCCCCAGAAGGTGGTGACTGGAATGCCTCCCTGCACAGCACCTGACATACCAGGGTATCCTTTTCAAATAATTTTGCCTTTAAAAGCTTATTTGTGGAGATATTTTGTGGGACCTTGTCTTAGTTGCCCAAATAGCTAGTTAGAACTCTGAAAGCAAGGCACAGGTCCTGAACTAAGCAGATTTAGAACTCAGATCCCTTGCCTAATAGCACCATTAAAGTTGGGGTAGAGAGAGGCATGAAAGGATCCAAAATACGACCAATGTTAAGTGTTCCAGTCAACCAAAATGGAAAATATTAAAATCCATTTTCTTGTCCCTTACTTGCCTCATTTTCCTGACCAAAATACATCCAGAGAGTCTATTTTTATCCTGCTCCTGACCCAGCGAAACCCTTGAAGTTCTGCAAATCTTGCAAGATTTAGATCCCATTTGTGTTTCTCCGCAGCCTCTTGTTTCTGGGAAGAAGAGGCTGACAGACAGGATTGTGTTTAGCTGGCTAGTCATTTCTATTCTATCACATTTGCTTTCAAGTGGCCTAAAGAACACCTCAACCACCCAATCAGGGAAGGAAAATTTGACATGCTGGAAAAACCAAAAGAGAAATCCCTGCATAAAGAAAGTAGGGAACTCCATTTTTCTGTTCTCTATCCTCAGATGCTAAGCTTTTATTATGAAAGGGTCACATTTTTGGCTGAGCCAGCTGAAAGCAAATTGCTTCAATTGAACCAGAATTTCCAGAAACTGCCTTGAAAATATTTAGACACCTGTTCCCTCTAGCAAATGTAAGTCATGTGCAATCATCTATGAGAATAGACACTCACCGTGGTAAACCAACGGCATGATGAAACAATGGACTCTCGGGATCTGGTCACCACTACACACAGCGTCCAAGGGAAGGATAGGCAGAAACCTCATCAGACACTCATCACTTGGGACATAAGGAGATGTATTTACTTCTGTGCAAATTCATTCTGAAACCCTTCCAACTCTAAGACTGTGAGTTTTATGTCTTAATGTTAACCAGTCAGTCAATCAATCAATCAATCAGCATTTATTAAATGTGTACTATGTGCCAGACACTATTCTAGATACTAGAGATACAGAGACAAGAAATGAAACAGTCTTGTCTTCAATGAGCTTACCCTCTTTCATTATAGTTACATAAATAAATTTATATAGATGATATACAAAATATGTACAAGGTAAAATTAAGATGGAATCTTTCGTGTTAACACAGAGCTTGAAGAGAAAGGAAAGAAGAATGATACCCATGAAATTTTTTTCCTTTTACTTACTCATGTCACTAACACTTGGATAGATCTGTGATTTGACTGGTGTGGGCTTCCCCCCTTCCATCAGTGTAGAATGCAAACTCTATATGTCTTCTCATCTCATGTGATTCTCATCCCATGTTTTTCAATATACCTTCCAGTGAGGATTTATTCAATACTCTGGAGGCCTTCCTTCTTGTCTCTGTTGTCACTTTTTGTTGTTATTTAGTATCTTGGGACTGTCAATATGCTGTGTGGGCTCGTGGCTTGTTTTCTCTCATTCTCACTATGACTGGTGCACCTCCTTTTCCATACAGTTACTAATATACTTTATTTTATCGTCAGAAACACCAAAAGAGAACTCTGTTATGCCAGATGCAACCCAATATGAACTGAGAGTCAGACCTGGGCTCTATTTCTGGCTCTGCCAACTGACTTCTGGGTGACCTCAGCCACTTCCCCTCCCTTAGCCTCGGGGTTCCCCTTTGTAAAAAGAAGGCTTAGAATAAATTTTTAGCCATATTTTGTGCTCATTATCCCTAAGGTATTGATGGAATCACAGAACCTGAGAATTTCAGAGGTAGAAGGGGTCTCTGTGACCATCTAGTCCATTCCCTACTTGAAAAATAAGAGACTTTCTAGTATTCATGACAAGTGTCAACCAGCCTTTACTTGAAGATCTTCAAGGAGTGGGAACCCACTACCTCCCGTTTCACTTTTGGATCCCTCTGTTAGGAACTTTTCCTCACATCAAGCCAAAATTGCTTCTTTGCAATGTATTCCTGGTACAGCCTTCTAGGGCCAAGAAGAACAAGCCTAATCCCTCTTCCATATGACAGCCTTCAGGTAATTGGAGACAGCTCACATATCTCCTCTCTAAGCTAAATATCCCTAGTTCCTCCAGCCAATCTTCATATAGCCTTTCACCATGATGATTGCTCCGCTGGACTTTCTCCCATTTCTCAATGTCCTTCCTAAACTGTGGTGCCAGGAACTGAACCAGATACTCTGGAAGTGATCTGACCAGGGCAGATTACAGCAGAGCTAGCATCTCCTTATTCCTGGAAGCTGTGCCTCCCTTAATGGAGTCTAAGATCATGTGAGCATCTTGGACTCCCTATCACACTGTTGACATATCCTGGGCTTGCAGTCCACTAAAACCTTCAGACCTTTTTCAGAATTAAAGAGCTGTTCATTTCTCTATGGTAACAAGGCTTTGTAAGTGTCTGGTAGGTTTGTGGTATTTCACTAGGAGCTCTGTGGAAGGTTACCCCCTTTTTATATAATGGTAATAAATGATTTGTGGAGAACAGTAAAGATCTTCCTCTCATTACCTTTCACTTTCAAAAGAAACTCTGGATAAATGTTTTCCTGGTCTCATCTAAAATGCTAGTGGAGGATACTTTTGGCCAACCAAAGTACACACAAGATACAGTGTGGTGTATTGAAAAGACATCTCCTCTTCCTTGGAGTTAGACTTGGTTTATGCTCTCACTCTGCCATCTACTAACCATTTGATTAAGAGTAAGCCAGTTAATGAGTCTAAGCTTGCTTCCTCATCTGCAAATTAGGGAGAATGATGCCTAGATCAGATGGTGAAGCCCGTGTTGGTGGCCTCTGCTACTAGTGGAGGTTGAGACTAGTGGATTGCTCGAGCTTGGGATTTCTGAGCTGATGCGAGACTAAAGCTATGAACATGTCAGTTAATGAGTCTAAGTTTGTTTCTTCATCTGTGAAATAGGGAGAATAATATTTATCCTGACTATTTCACTATCTTACATTAGATCAAATGAGGTGGCTGAGCCTGGTAGAGATGGGGAGAGAACAAGCATTTATTAAGAGTCTACTATGTGCTGGGCACCGTGCCAAGTGTTTTACAAATATTATCTCATTTCATCCTCACAACCCTGTGAGGTAGGTGCTTTTATTATCCCCCTTTATAATAGAGGAAACGAATGATTCGTCCAAGGTCACATAGCTAGGAAGCATCTGAAGTTTGATTTGAACTCAGGTCTTCTTGACTCCGTGCCCAGCACTATCTCCACTGCACCATCTAGCTGCCTCAAGGATCTAGTCGTCCTTGCTACTGGGGAAGGTTATGGCTTGGCATTCTGAGCTGAAATGAAACCAAAGCCCCTTAGACATCAGCACTGAATAGAGGTCACTGGGCTGCCCAAGGAGGGATTAACGTGCTCAGGTCTGAAATAGAGTGGATTCAAACTTTCATGTCAATCAGACAAGAGGACTTGCTTATGGGTGGCTACTGTATGTCCAGCCTGGGTGAGATAGAGAGATCCTGTCTCAAAACAAAACAAAATGAAACCAGAAAGATCAAATGAGGTAATAATCATGAAAGAATTATGCAAACTGTATAGCCCTATGTAGATATAAGGCATTACTCGTCAGTACACTGATGGATCTATGATCCCATCGATGTGAGTACTCCAGCCTATGGCACATATTTTTTAAAATATCCATCTCACACTTTATCCTGTGTAGTTCTCATCCACATGCTCCCATAAATCTTCCATAGAGGAATTACTTACTGATCTGAAGGCTGTCCTTCGACATTCTGTGGGTCCTTTGACATTCTGTGGGTAGCAGTACAGTACTCAGACTATCCAAGGGCAGCTAGGTCTGGAGTCAGAAAGACTCCTCTTCATGAGTTCAAATCAGGCCTCAGACACTTTTAGCTGTGTGACCCTGGGCAAGTCACTTCCCACCTCTCAGATGGCTGTGTGCACTTCATTCTGTTGCATGTCTTTGCATGTTCTCCATGTCTGGAATTCTTTGCTTGTTGACCTCTAACTCATGGAATCCCCATCACCTTTCACCACATAGCTCAAGCCTCCTCCTACATGAGACCTTTCCTGATTCCAATGTTGTTTCTGCTCCTTTTTTAGATTTACTTTATATACATTTTGCATTTGTTAATTTGTGTATGTATTGTTTCCCTCAAGTTTCTTCTTGCCTTGATTGGGGACTGTTGTATTTTTTTTTCTTTTTCTCGTTTTCATCCCCTAGGATCTAGTATGGTGAATGACACAGAGGTACATGTTGAATTGAGTTAAACTGAATTCAATCAATCCATCAATAATGAGCATTTATTAAGCACCTATCATATACCAAACATTATTCTAGGTGATAGGAATACAGAGGCAAAAGTGAAATAATCCCTGTCATAAAAAGAAATTATGATTTATTGGGAGAGACAATATATACGAGAGAGAGAGAAAGAGAAATATCAAATATATATATATATATATAGAATCTATATATAGAGTCTTGAATATATATTATATATGTATATACTTATATATACATACATACATACATATATAAATATATAGTCTTGAATTAAACAAGGGTTTCGAAGAGGCAGAAGTGAGGAGGGAGTGTTTTTCAGGTATGTAGGATAGCCTGTGCAAAAACATGGAGGTGGTAAGTGGGGCATAGTATATGAGGAACTGTATAAGTCCAGTTTGAATTATAAAGCACATGAAGGGGAGTAATACTTCCTAAGTCTAGAAAGGTAGATTGGGGCCAGGCTTCAAAGGTCTTTCAAAGGTCAAACAGAGGAGTTTTTGGTTTCTCCTAGAGGTAGCAGGGAGGCACTGGAGTTTATTTAGTTGCGGGAGTGGCATGGTCAGACCTGTGCTTTAGGAAAACCTCTTTAGCAGCAGTATAGACTTAGAGGATGGAACTGTGAAGAAACTGTAAACCTTAAAGTACTGTATAAATTCAAGTTAAAAATAAATTTAGATCAAATAGAGGTCAGTTCTCAAGTGCTCAGAAAGAGCTTAACTACATTAGAATCTTTCTTCTGTTACCCACACTATCTTCAATGCCTTGGATTTCTCCCTACAAAATTCTGCAGCTGAAGATACTCATTCCCTCAAAATACAGGGTAATACATTTTATTGAGCCTGCTAAAAAATCCTGATAGTGAGCAGGGGTTCCATGAAGGTAAGACAATTATTCCCCTAATTATACAAAGACTGAGAAGTTTTGCATAGCTACTGTTCTCATGAAGAGCCCAGGTTGTGCAGCTCTCTATTGGGTGTGCCTGCTCATCGAAAGCCTCCGTGATGGTGGTGGTAGTGGTGGTAGTGGTGTTGGTATAGATAGAACAGCCTATATAGTCAAGTGGCGTTCTTGGACTGATTTCCCAGTAGTCATTACAAATAGGACTGCAGCTACATTTCCTGAAGAGAACATGGAAGGGGGGGTAAGGAAAGGAAAGAATATCTTTCTCTTCCCATTTTCCAATGCAGGAAGTAGGGAAATAATGGAATCATAGGATTTAGAACTGGAAAGGATCTCAGAGGCAATCTATCCATGGATTTATGACTGGAAGGGACCTGTTGAGCACAACCCCTTGATTTTATAAATGAAGAAACTGAAGTTCAGAGCAATAAAGTGATTGATTTGTACAGGATTACACAGCTAGTAAGTATTTGAGGCAGGCTTCAAACTCAATTCTTTCTGACTTCAAGTGCAGCACTCAATCCACCACACCATTCATTTTCCAAAAGGGAAAGGGGAAGTGCAGCACTCAATCCACCACACAATTCATTTTCCTTCTCACAGAGGTGAAATAATTTTTCAAAATGTGGAATGTTGAAAATAGAAATGAACTGAGAAGCAGAAGACCTGAGTTCAGGTCCTCAGCTCTGCCATAAACTAGCTTTGTGACCCTAAGTAATTCACTTCTGTACTCTGGTCTTCAGCTTCTTCTTCTGAAAAAATAAGACGATGGGATTCAATGACCTCTAGGTCTCTTCTAGCTCTCTTGTTCCATGGTTTATCTTTTCCACCCCCACCAAAAAAAATACCTAAAAATATTAAAGGTTTGGACCATTAACTATCTTGGATTATACATGTCAGAGTTCTCTTTCATGAGGTTAGATAATTGAAAATTGACTAGATTTATGTCACCTACACCTCACCCATGGTTCCTAGCATGTGGCTGGCGTTTAATAAATGCTTGTTGATAAATATAACTAAGTAAAGTTCTGTATGGTTTGACTTGGGTTCACTCAGCTTATTGTTCTACACCAAGTAATATATTATATTTTGGGGGAAATGATTTTGTCTCCTTTTTTTGTTTGTTTGTTTGTTTTTCTGTATCTCATCACAGCACATAGGAAAGTGCTATGTATACAACAAATGAATGTTTTCGGGAAGAGTCTTCACAACAGCACTAAAAAAAATTCCTTAACAGCAAAATTCACTGATTTGCTTTTTTCAAATAATCCAGAAAACTCAGGCCACACTTGAGAGGCTGCAAGCCAAGGTAAACAATTGAATATTGTTCTGGATCAAAGAAAAATTTGCTACATGTGTGTATCTTCAAAGCTGGCCAAGTTTGTACTAGCCTGACTTCTTCATTTCACATGTCATCCTTCATTCCAAAACTGACATGGACCTCAGGGCATGCCAGCCTGGAGCGTCCCCACTGCCTTTGGGCTTTTTACTAAAGCAGTCAGTTGCCAATTAGGGAAAAGAAGTGAAATTGGCCTAGTGAATCAAATATCAGTCTGTGCGCCAGGGCATCTAGGCTCTATTCCAGGCCCTATCACTGCCTTGCTGTGTGCTGCGGGCACAATGGTTAACCTCTCTGTGGCATGGTTTTTCCATTAGCCAATAAATGAACCACTTGTGAAGTAAAAATCTGCTTTACTATGCTTAAATGAAGAGTGACAAGTAAGTGCTATGTTATAATAATAATTTTCCCTTTTCACGTAGGAGGAGTCTAAGCTATGCACATGGCCCACCTTGAGCAAAAATTGTGTTGGAGGTAAAGTTTGCAAAGACTTTCATACCTTAAGGGAATATTCTGTTCTCAAATGGCTGTTAACCAATTTCTACTAAAGTAGCTTTAAAAAATTCTCAGGAACAATTTCTTTAAGAACAACAACATAACTAAAAGATTTTTTTTTTAAAAATCCGAGATCATAGTATCATAGATTTGGAGCTAGAAGTGGCCTGGGAGACCAGCTCGTCTGACCCTGTCATTTTACAGATAAGGAAGTAAGGCCAGAAGGAAATAAGGCCAACTAACTTTGCCAAAGGTCACAGAGGCAGTAGGGTGAAGGATAGGGAGTCCAATAGGAACTAGACCAGTGATTTCTCTGGAAAAAGGAACTGGTAGGTGATGGAACTCCGTCTGTCCATTCAGGTTGGAACTTTTTCTGTAGTTTTTTATTCTCCTAGAGTTGCAACAAAAGCTTACCATTTTGTGGATAGTACTGAGAGATAAAGTAACTTGCTCAAAGTCACACAGCTGGTATGTATCGAAGGCAGAGCTTGACCCCGGGTCTTCTTGATTGTCTGTCCACTACACCAAGCTGCCTTAGAAGGACTCAACTTCAGGCGCCCTGTCACCAAATGCTCTACTCTTTCTATTTAGCCACATTGCCTTCAAATAGATAAAGAAATATCTTTCCAGAGCAAGGTGACCGATAAGATAAAAATCTTAGAGACTGTATCATATACCGCTGGGTTAGGGGAATTGGTTAATCTGGTGATAGAAAAGGAAGTGAATTTATAGCAGCTACCATCAAGTATTCGAAAGGTTGTGTGGAAGAGGGATTAGGCTTTTTCTGCTTGGCCCCAGGGGTTAGACCAGAGAGAAATGGATGTAAGTTATTTGGAGGTGGGGGTTGGTGGTGGAATATTGGCTTAAAATTTTTTAAATTTGAGCTAGCCAAAGTTGGAATATGTTTTACTGCTTTGTGAGGTAGTGAGTATTTCATCTTTGGAAATGTTTCAGAAGAGGTTGGATGGCCACTGGTCTAGGATGCTATAGACAGCATTCACTATGTGTGTAAAGGGTTGAACATGACAGCTTCTGTGACCTCCTCTTATAATGTAATTCTATGATTCAAGTCAATTCAACAATGTTTCTTTAGTTTTTGCTAAAGGATATTTACTGTGAAGATAGATTAAAAACAGGAGTTACAAAGCATTTCCCACAAACTCAGGGGGCACACTTTTCTCTGTTCAACCTGGGTCCCTGGGGAGAGTAGGCTGAAACTCAGAGGAGCTTCCATGTAGAATTCACTTTACCAAATTTACATCCAAAGATGACATAGCCAGTGAAGAGATGAGCCCACAACTCTGCTGTTAATGCATCAGGTCAATCAGGTTTCTTCTCTTCAGGGGTCTCAGCTACTGCTTTACTTACACTCAGCTTCCCACAAATCCTCGCATGGACTTCAATT
The DNA here is from genome assembly GCF_900497805.2 of Vombatus ursinus. Classification (NCBI taxonomy): domain Eukaryota; kingdom Metazoa; phylum Chordata; class Mammalia; order Diprotodontia; family Vombatidae; genus Vombatus; species Vombatus ursinus. Next base: position 11,853,123 of record NW_020954598.1, read on the forward strand.
CCGAGACTTCTGCACTCCGCACTCCAACTTTTCAAAGCTAACAATGTCATAACCATTTTCAATATTTTTTCCCTTCGAAATCAAGAAGAATAGACACACCGGAGAAAGGAGCAATAGCAGAGCCATGTGCTTATGGACTATATGGCAGCAGCTCTGGTGGGGCCACTAGGACCTTACAACAGTCTTTACCTCCTCACTTGAATACAGACAGCCAGAAAAGAGTCAACAACTATTTATTAAGTACCTACTACATGCAAAGTGGGAAATGCCATGGGGTACTGGATAGAGTACTGCTCTGGATTAGGAAGAATTGGGTTTAAGTTTTGCCTTTGATGGAATGGCCCTGTGATTACATCTAAGTTACTTCTCAGGGCCCTTGGAAACTTTTAAAACTATAGATTAGAGATGAGTTGCCTTTTTGCAGCAGGGCAGGAAGCTTCGACAAGTAGAGTTTTCAACAGTAATCAATTATAGGTCTGGATATTAAGCTTTGGGTATATGAAGTCTAAAAAAGACTGAAGTTGTCCTCAAGGACAACATGGACTGGCAAGCAGATGAGATGTATACACAGGTAACTAATGATATCTCGTACTAGAAAAGGTTTAGTTAGTTAGGAAATAGAAAATAATGTGGTCTGAGAGATTTGAGGAAAGAGGAGCTATTTCTAGTTGGGAGTTATGGAGGATGTGCATCTATGCTTTGTCTTCAAGGGAACAAAGAATTTCGATTAATGAAGCTTAAAGGGGGTGGGGAGATTGTGCTAAAGGCATGAGAGAAAAGATTCTCAAAAGCATGGGGCAGGAGAGGGCAATGTGAGATTGGGAGATAATGAATAGTTCAGTTTTACTGGAATAAAAAATGTATAAAGGGTAGTGCCAAGGAATAACTGTGGTGCTATATGGTGGAAATGCTTGGCTAAGAACCTTCTGTTATATCGGATAGGCAGTTGGGATCCACTATAGTTTTTTAAGCAGAGAAGTGATATGATCAGATACATGCATTAGGAAGATTGCTTTGGCAATGGTGTAAAGGATGGAGTGGAGATCAGGAAGCTTAGAAGGCAACAGACCAATTAGAAGGTTATTATAATTGTACAGGTGAGAAGTAATGAATGTGTAAAATAAGGTGTTAGATATGAAATTATTAGATGTTAGAGATATTTGGAAGTCATGAATGAGAGGACTTAGCAACTGAGTAGTAGTGGGGAAAGAGAGAGAGAGAGAGAGAGTGGGGCAGGGGGTATAGTTAAGGATAACCCAGAGATTTGAGGTTTGGATGACAGGAAAAAAATGTTAGTGCCACCAACAGAAATTTGGAAATTGGGCAGAGGTGCATGTTATGGAAGGAAGATGATATATTCAGTTCTTAGTATTTTGAGCATGATATGTCAGTGGAATATCCAGACTAAGATGTCCAGCAGGCAGATGAAAATGAAGGACTGGAGGCCAGGGTAGTGTTTGGGGTTAGAGATAGGGATTTGGGAGTCAGCTGCATAGAGATGATAGTAGAAGCAACAGGAGTGGATAAGCTCAACCAAGGGAGAGGATGTAGAAACAGAAAAGGGCTAGGACAGAGAACCTTGGGGAAATGTCCCCACCTGAGGCCTGGTAGGAAGAATTGGAACCAGTGAAGAGAAAAAAAGAGAATCAGAGGTCAGAGAAGTAGGAGAAGAAAATATCAATAAGGGTATGGTCAATGGTGTCAGATGTTACTAAAAGGGTAAGGAAGTTGAATCTGTAATTCTATAGGTTTTAAGCACTGTGTGTGACCCGACGTTAGGGAGAAAGTTTTGGAGGCCAGGGTGGAAGAGGGGAAATTGTGGTACCTCTTTGTGGTACCTTTCAAATTACTCCTTATTAGCTGTATCCTATGCTTCCAATGCACAAGGTTGATGACCACCTTGAGTATGGAAAGAGTCACTTGTGTGCCTCTTTGGTCAGACACCATCACAGGACTGGAGAAGACCTTTCTCTGGGGTATGCTCTCCTCCATCCAGAAATTCACATGAAGCAAAGAATGTCAGGAAGATGTAACTGATGTTCAGGCTTTTTTTTCTACTTCTCTTTTGTCTATTGGCTAGGCTCTTCAGCCGTGTTTCTAGTTGGCAGCAAAACTCCACCAAGCATACATATCCAAGCATACATATAGTATAGATCTTTGAAGCATTGTGGGCCTGTGTATATGGGCGTGGGGGGTGGTGTAAGCATAGTAGAGGCAGAATGATGTAGTTTGTCATCTCAACACTGATAAGGGCACACAGGTGACCTTCTAATATATATCCTGGTACCCTGCATTTATTTGGTGGGGGTGGGAGGTAGGGGAAAGAATAGATCTGAATCTTTTCACCAATTGTCATTCACAGTCTAAGTCCAGAAATTAGTCAGGGGCTTTAAAACCAACTTTCACCATATTCTTGGCTTTTTGCCTGTTTGACTAATCAATCAGTGGGGGTTGGGGAAGGAAATAAACATTTACTAAACACTTACTACGTGCCAGGTACTATACTAAGTGCGATCTTCACAACAACCCTGGCAGGTGACTGTTGTTATTATCCTCATTTTACAGCTAAGAAAACTGGCATAGAGGTTAAGTGACTTGCCCAGGGTCATATAGGTAGTAAATGTCTAAGGCCAGATTTGAACTGAGGTCTTCCTGGATGCAGGCCTAGAACTCTATCCACTTTACCACTTAGCTGCCTCATTGTATATAATATTACTATAATCATTATATATAGTTATAAATACTAGCTAGTAATTAATCAACAAGCATCTATTAAGGGCCTACTATTTGCCAAGCACTATACTTAGTACTGGTAATGCACTGGATTGTTCCTCCTTCCTTTTCTAAGAGCACTAATGACATCACAGGGTGATGTCTTGACTTGCTTGTGAATTGGATTTAAATGAGGCAGAGTTGCACAAGTTGTCAGCCTCATTCTTTCTTTCAGGAGTCATCAAAGTCCAGTGGTAAGGCAAAAGTCAAAATGACTGACAATGGCCCAGCATGCGGTTTTGATGTCTAAGTGCTACACAATGCTTTCTTTTTTTTTGTTTTTGTTTTTAGGTAATTGGGGTTAAGTGACTTGCCCAGGGTCACACAGCTAGTAAGTGTCAAGTGTTTGATCTGAGGCCGCATTTGAACTCAGGTCCTCCTGACTTCAGGGCCGGTGCTCTATCCACTGTGCCACCTAGCTGCCCCTACACAATGCTTTCTTTAGCCACCTTCATGGCCATTGGAACGAAGTGTTCTCATCCGCCCATTCTACTGGAGAAAGTCTTTGCATGCTTGGGGTAGACATCTTCTAACTCAGTCCCTGACAGGGTTGAGGCCTGGTGGTTACCCTCAACCTGGTTTAGCTCATCTGCTGGGATGGTTTTGTCAGGGTGTGTGGTCTATAATTGCTACCGCTTCTTGGAGCCGTAGGTTAGAAGTGACAGGTAGACACCTGATGTCCTGAACAGCAGCCCTGAAAAGGGCTTAGCAAAGTCACACCAGAGATGCTAGTCTTCCCTGAGACACCCCATGCACCCCCAGGACAAGGGTAAAAGTAAAAGATAACTATGCTCAAGGAGTTACATTCTAACATCTGTAGATAATTATTGCTTCCTCTCTGCTTACTGTTAGGCAGTTTCTAGCCAGATTAAGTAATTTTTTTTGGATAATGAAATTTCCTTTTCCTTTCTTTTCTTTTTTTGCTTTTTTTGGGTGAGGCAATCAGAGTTAAGTGACTTGTTCAGGGTCACACAAAGAACTTCCTTTCCTATGAAAACCTCAAGCACATTGGTTAGATCCTATATGTAGGATTTATGAACAGACATAATTATGAGGGAGAAGGTAGGAATGGTTCAAGGATAGAGTTGACTGTTTGAATGAAATCACTGATGACCATATCTCCCTCTATTTTAAGCTCTAGATCTAGGATTATTCCTTCAATTATAGTCAAACAGGAGATAAAAAATGTCTCAGGGGAGAGTTATGTGAACTAAGGGTACATCAGTTAAAAAATACAGCCCCTAGCATTGATTCAAGTCCATGTCTATATCCAGGATATACAGGGGTCATTTCCCTTCTCCTTTCTCTACTTCTTTCTTTGCTATTTCCAATTCTTCACATTTCTAGGAGAGGTTGGTTAAGGTCCAGAAGGTTGTGAGGTTGTTGAGTTCAGGTACTTTACTGGTGCCTTAGAGACCCTCTCTGGGTGAGGGCTCCTCTCACATCAGAGTGAGTGGAAGGAAATTGTCATTTCCCTTGTGACTCTTTTCTGCAGAGTCTATTTAAAGAAATTAGCACCTGCTCTACCCCTTCATGTGGAGCTGTAACTGCCTGGCTTCTAACTCTCACTTAGTGGAGAAATTTCTTCCTTTGTATATATTTCATCAAGGAATAAATGCGTTTGGGGCTTACTGTGGGTGGAAATTGGCTACTGAATCTGTTTTATTTTTATCATTTACAGCATCATCCCTCCCCCCAGAAAGCATTATTTTCCTCACAATTGAATGTGGTAGTGAATACCCATTGGTGAGCTTATCTTTGTACCATTTATATTGTGGCATGAAATAAACACTTGATTGGGAAGTGAAGAGACCTGGCCACTGGTTCTGATTCTAACACTTAATGAAATGTGTGATGTTAGATAATTCATTTTACCTGTTTTCTTCAGTTTTCTCATCTGTAAAACAAAGGGGTCATTTTACATCAGGAATTCATAAGTTTTTTTTTTTTGTATCATAGACCCCCTTTGGCAGTCTAGTGAATCCTGTGGACTCATTTTTACTTTGATGGTTTTTAAATGTATAATGTAAAGTACACAGGGTCACAAAGGAAAGAAGTTATATTAAAATATAATTATCAAAATATTTAATAAAAAAAACAAATTCACAAGGTTAAGAACCACCATTTCCCCTAGATCATCCTCAAGATTCTTTATAGTTCTAACATTTACTGTTTTTTCTAATGTTTTGTTGCCATTTATTGATTATATCCCTTAATCGTGGCAGATTGCATCTTTGCAATGGTTTGGTAGGTTGTTTTTTTGCTGTGGTGGAAATTTTCATCTCCCTGAGGCCAAACTGGTGAAAAGTCTCCTAACTTGGAGGCCATGAATGAGAGAACTAGGGAACTGATTACTAGTGGGGAAGGAGAGAGGAGAGTCGGTTAAGGATAACCCAGAGATTTTGAGTTTGGATGAAAAAATATTAGTGCCACCAACAGAAATAGGGAAATTGGGCAGCAAAACTCAAATCCTAGGGTGTCACTGAATCCATATTTGAAGCCTTGCTGGGTGGGTTTGATAAACCAGAGCTTATGTTCCATTGCTATAGCCTTGAAGAGTCCAGAGTTACTTCCATGCCCCAGAGAACCATTGGAATGGGACTTTTGTAGGGGAAATAAAAACCCCAGAAAAATATCTGAAGGAAGATTTTTAGCTTTCAGCCATGGGGCAAAAGAAGTATTTTTGTACTGTAAACAGGATATAGGTTATTGTATTAAATGTGTTACTAAAAAAAAAATGGACTGAGGTGTCATTTATGTAAGGATGTTATAGGACTTAAGGTCCTTAAAATGAGCATGGAAACCTTGAAGAATTCAGATTCATATATCCAAATAATTTAATACCACTTTGGGAGTGAGATTTCCATTGGACCTACCTGGGTGTGGAAGGTACTAATTTGCTATTCTCTAAGACCTCTAAATTCCCAAGTTGAAATTGATACATTTCAAGCACTTGAATTAGCTATAGTGGGTATCTGAAAAATGAATAAATTGGGCCAGAGATTTAACCATTGTACTGGTGTGAAAACCTGATTTGCTCCTGTGAGGTTATTAAAAATTCTGGACTAATGTTCTGGAAAGAATGAATTTGATATTATAGAAAGACTGCTACTTCATAGTGCTTCTTAGGTTGGAGCAGCACCCCCAAATTTTGCACACATACAAGGAAGGAGGTGAATTGGATCAAGGGGGTATTTGTGGATGGGAAAATAAAATAAAATAAAATAAAATAAAATAAAATCCTTTGCAAATTAGTGAAAGCAATCACCCCAGCCCTTCAGGAAAGGTTGAGAGCTCTGGCAGAAGCGATGGCTTATGAAAAAAAAAATAACATTTAGGATACAAGACAATATAGACACATTCCTGGAGATGTGGAGCCCATTCATGAGCATATGAATTCAGAGGCATGAGGTAAATGAAGTGGAAAAGCGGGTAATTGAGCTATTGTAAAATCAGATTGCAGAAGTGTATCTCCATTTTCCCAACCTTTTCTTTCTCTTTCTCGTTCCCCCCTGCCACAATCTCCCTATTCATTTCTCTTATCTAACTCTCTATGTTGGTTCTTTTTTAAAAAAACTATCTGTTTATACAGTGACAAGTGGCTGTCAGGCACCATCATTTGGTATTATCTGGTACTGTTTTGGATCATCCAAACACAGCAAGTGTGGGTCCTTGTTTTCTAATTTTCAATCTTGTAGTCCATCTTTTATTTTAGTTAGAAGCTCTGTACATTTTCTTACTTCCCCACTCCCTGCTGTAAATTGTGACTTTTATTCCCTTACCAGTGATATAAAGCAGCATAGGCATCACCTCTGTGATATGAAATGTATCAAATCATTTTTTTTCTTTCTGGAAAGTCACCTTTTGTAATAAAAATAATCACACTTTTAAAGAGTTTCCAAACCATTAGCTAAAGGAATCAGCATGAAGTGGCAGGAAGAATACTGATCTAAGGTCACAAGAACTGATTTAAAGTCCTGGCTCTGTCACTTATTAGATGTGTGACCTTGATCTAGTCCCTGTTCTTCTCTGGGCCTTAGTTAGCTCGGTTGCAAATTGGGCATAATGATTCATGCACTATATACCTCATGTAGTTCTTGTGAGAATCAAAAGAAATGATCGATGTAGAATTACATTATAATGAAAGCATTATACAAACAGCAGCTATTATTGTCATACATTTTGTTCTATATTCCCAATAATATGAATTTTCCAAAGTTCCAAAAATGTTTTGCTCAAGGACTTCTCTTAATTTCTACACTTCTAGTAATTTTGATTTTATTTGTACTCATCAGCTTTGCACTTAAGCTATAATTTGTATGAGAATTATAAAAAAATTAGAGTCAGAATTTTAGCATTAGAAAGGACTTTTAAGTTTGCCACAATCAAACTCCTCATTTTACAGGTGAGGGCCAAGGCAACTAGGTGGTGCGGTGGATAGAACTCTGGGTGGCGAAACAGGAACATTCACCTCCCTGAGTTGAAATCTGGCTTCAGACACTTCCTAGCTGTGTGACCTTGGGCAAGTCACTTAAACCTGTTTGCCTCAGTTCCTCATCTATAAAATGAGCTGGAGAAGGAAATGGCAAGCCACTCCAGTATCTTTGCCAAGAAAACCCCAAATGGGATCATGTAGAGTTGGACATAACTGAACAACAATAAGATTGAGCAGGCCAGGGCATTAAATAATTTGCCCAAGGCCATTTTGTATGTGTCAGGCTGATACTTCTCATGTGTTGAGGTTTAGATAGGGAATATACCTCCATACAGTGATGTAGCAGGTCAAATACTGTTAAGACATCAATTGATAAGAGATGGGAACACATGTGGCATCAGCCATGCAGTCATTCTTGGGTCCCAGAATTCTTTAACTTTGGGACATGTAGCAGCACAGATTCCATCAGAGTAGAATCCAAATGTGAGATGTTCAAGATCAGCTTAAGGCTGACTGTTCACATATGAAATCACAAACAAGATAATGTATGTAAAGTGCTTTGCAAATTTTAAAGTGATATTTAAATGTGAGTTGTTCTTACTATAGTCTGTCCCTGATGAAAGGAAGGCTTAAGTATTATCCATTTCACTGTGATTAATCAAGGAAACACTAATGTTTGGCCGTTTATAACAGGGGAATAAAGCATTATCTAATTAAGATTGAATGAGAGGACTCCTTTGTTATACCATATGTTTATATGGTAATGCACATGCCAACTGTCTTGGGACAAAAGTCCTTATCTGGTCCAGATGTGGTACCCAAGCACAGAAAGAAACAATTCTAGGAATACAAAGTAGAGGAGCCCAGTCAAGGGACAAGAACAATTCTGAATCACAAAGTTATGGTAGTTTGCTGGAAGCAAATCCTCTTGGTCTCTATGACCTATACTTGCTAGGTCCTCTGAGCTACTAGGTCACATAGTTAGTTAATAGCAGAGCTGGGACAAAAACATCAGAAGGAACTTTTAGAGTTATTTTCCCCTCACCTCATTTGACTCATTTGAGTAGAAAAAAGAGCACACTGTCTAAAGACAAATTGTGGTTGCATAGGAACCCATTAACCAACTTAGATTTCAAAGATTACATGTATATGTATATATAACAAATATATATTCCAAATATATATTTTAAAGATTACATATATACATATACATATATAGATTGTGTGTGTGTGTGTGTGTGTGTGTGTAGTTGTTGTCCTTCATGCTCAAAGAGGATCAAAATGACATCAATATGTCGGGGTCAAGGTACACAGTATCTAACTGGGGCTGATCAGACCAATATGAGCTTGGAAGGCTTTACCACAGGCCTGGCACAAATAGTCCACATGAACATTTGGAATGGAGATGTCTCTAAACTTGTGCGTCTCACATTTCCTTTGAGTTACTACAATTCTGCTTTGCTTATAGAGTACAGTACCTTCTTTATAGAGCACAATGTGGGCACACCATACTTGGCAGTCCTGTGCCAGTTTCTCCCATGTCTCACAATTGATTCCAAAATTCTTCAGAGAGACCTTGAGAGTGTCCTTGTATAGCTTCTTTGGACCTCTGTGCTAGTGTTTGCTTTGTATGAGTTCTTAGTAAAATAATCTTTTAGGCAAACGTATGTTTGGCATTTGAACAACATGGCCGGCCCATCATAGTTGTTCTCTCTGCAGTAGGGTTTAACTGCCTGACAGTTCAGCTCAAGAAAGGACCTCAATGTCTAGTACCTTATCCTGCCAGGTGATCTTCAGAATCTTCCTAAGACAATACAAATGAAAGCAATTCAGTTTCCTAACATGGTGCTGGTAGACTGTCCAGGTTTCACAGGCATACAGTAATAAGGTCAGCACAATGGTTCTGTCCAGCTTCAACTTGGTAGGTAACCGAATACCTCTTCTCTCTCACATTTTCCTTCAGAGCATCCCAAACACTGAGCTAGCTCTGGCAATGCGTGCATCGATCTCATCATCTATATGTACATCTCAACTCCACCTTTCTGTCCACCTTCTTTGTTTTTGGTCACCATTTTCCCTATCAGCCTGAAAGTGTTGAGGATTGAAACCCTGTTTAGGCAGGGAATATTTCAAAGCAAATAGTTTTCAATCACCTAATCAATAAACACTTATTAAGCACCTACTACATTTCGGCGCTGTGCTAAGTTTTGACAATGCAAATACAAAGTAAAATAAAAAAGATAGATGAGGAAGAACAGAAAAAGACGATTCTATATGAAACTGAACTTCTCTTATACCAATTTTTTTAAAGGACATATGAAATTTAACATGATATTAACGAAAGTGCCCTATTTTTCTGTGTTCTCATCTGAATTTCTTTCTGTTCTAGTCTGTATAATAGTTTTTAAAATTCCATGGACACTCCTTCATTTTTCTTTCTTTTTAAAAATTGCATCACTATCACTACCTACCCATTTCTACCATTCAACTCTTTTTCTCCCACAAAAGTAAAAGCTCTTCCTTGTAAAAAAAATAAGTATAGACAGGCAAAACAAATTCATTCATTGGCCATATGTGAAACCATCCCATTCTGTACCTCTAGCCTGTGTCCTCTCTGGCAAGAGGCAAGAGGCAGAAGGCAGGAGGCAGGAGGCAGGAGGCATGCTTCCTCATTATTTTGGGGTCATTATTTAATTGCTGCATTTATCAGGGTTTTCAATTCTTTTGACTTGTTTTCTTTTACCTTATTTTAATCATTGTGTAACTTGTCCTGGTTCTTCTTATTTCACTCTACATCTATGCATGTGTCTTCCTAGGGTTTCTCTGAATCAGTTTCTTTCAAATCTTTTAGTATGATAATATTCCATTATATTCATTTGCCATAATTTGTTCATCCATTTTCCAAATTGTGGTCACTCTCTTAGTTTCTAGTTCATTACTACAACAAAAATTATGAAAAGGCTTACAATATTCTCTTTTCTCTCCTTTTTTTCTTTTCTCCTTCCCTCTCTTTTCCACTCTTTCAGGTTGTTAGGTGTGGTGGCCAGTTTTGGGCCCAGTCTCAATGCTGTTTGGCACTAAAAGTTTAACCTGCTTTGTTTTTCCAACTTGAGTGAGTTTACTCCTTCTTAGGCAGATCAATGACCCTATATTTCCAGGGGCTTACAGAATCTTTGGGCTCCCATATTTGTACTGGACTTAGTGTTGACACCTGACATGCCTTCGATTTATTACAGTGCAGAACTCCAGAAGTCGAGCAGTCCACCAGATTTAGGCTCTTCAGTAGCAGAGACTACAGGTATGTACCGCAACCCCTGGCTAGGGACTTATATACTAATAAGGAAGAAAAAATGTACATAGCAGGCTATTCAGAATATATACAAAATAAATATGATATAGTTTGGGGATAGAGTGTGTTAACTGCTGGGAAGATCAGGAAAAGGAAAAAATACAAAGATTATTAAATGCCTATTATGTGCCAGGTACTGTGTTAAATGCTTTACAAATATTATCTTATTTGATCCTCATAACAACCCTGTGAGGTAGAAGCTATTGTTACCCACATTTTACAGTCGAGGAAAAAGATGCAGATAGAGGTGAAGTGACTTGCCCTGGGTCACAGAGTAAGTTTCCGAGGCCATGTTTGAACTCTGGTCTTCCTGACTCTAGGTTTAGTGGTCTATCTATTGGAAGACCTAGATGTCTAGATTTAATAGGTTTCATGTGCTATGAAGCAGTGAGGAAATCACCGGGCAGCAAATAAGATGACAAAATGTAGAAATGCAAGTGACCCTGGACTAGATCTACTTCATTGTCATTTTAGGAAACTGAATTCCATAGAGGTGGAGTTGCCAAAGATCACACAGGTAATAAGTAGTATAATGGATATATAGATATAGATATAGATATATATGTACATATATATATATCCATTGGAGATAAATACATATATATATCCATATCTTCTGATTCTATAACTACTATATCAAATCAACTTGGCACCACCATGGCAACTCATTGATTGGGTTGGCAATGCAAATATGTCATTAGGCCTTAAAGTTATATGTTGTCATTTCAAGACATCCAAAAGTAGACAATTGCCACCAAAAGAATTATACTGAGCTTTAATTTCACTATTACAGATTTATTCCTTTGGTTCTCAAAGGTTTCTCAGGCAGCTAATTATAGGTCCCCATCCTCCCCTCTTCCCACCACCCAAATGAATAATAATAATACCTAGCATGTACGTTGAACTTTAAAATTTGTGAAGCACTGTACATGTATTATTTAATTTGGTTCTCACAATCTTGGGAGGTTAAGTGCTATTATCATCCCCATTTCACAGGGGAAGAAAGTGGGCAGACAGAGGTTAAATGACGTGACCTGAATCTCACAGCTAGTAAGTTTCTGAAGTAGGATTCAAAGTTAGGAATTCCTAACTTCAGGTCCAGCACTTTGTACACTGTGTCACCTAACTTGTCTTTTTCATTCCAACATTTGCTTAAACTGAATTTTTTTTGAATACTTATATATTTTGATGCCATGAAGTTAACTTGAAAAATACAAAATTAGATTAAAATACAACTTACAGGTTGGCTCTGCATTTGTAAAATGAAATGGAATGTGATATCTTAATCGTTGGGATAATCCAAAATGGGCACAAAAGGCTTTTGACTCAATGATCTTGAGTGATAATTTTCTTCCTTAGTCCACTAAAACTAGTCTTATAAAAGCAACAGTGTCTTCTTTCTTGCCCAAGGCAGAAACATTCCTTCTTTTCCTTGACTTTTTTATATCACTTGACATTGTTGACCTTGCCCTTTCTTGATAATCTTCCTTTGGTTCTTTTGACATTATACCGTCTTGATTATTTTCCCAATTCTGTCACCGCTCCTTTGTGGCCTTTGCTGGCATCCTCTTTTTTTTCTTTGATCCACTTAATTTCATTGGCTCCATACTTTGCCCTTTGCTCTCCTTCCAGACTCTTTTCCTTTTCAGTGTTAAGTCGTATTATTTCATGCTGATTACTATCATCTCCATGCTGATTACTACAAAATTTGGACTTTTTGACTTCCCAACAATCTCACACCCCAACTGGACATTTCTTTCTGTTGGTCCTCTCATCACTTCACACAACATGTCCAAAGCCAAACTTCTTTTTCCATCTAAATTATTCCCAACCTCTAATTCTTTACTTTTTTTTCTATTTTTCCAACTTTCCATGTATAAGGCCAGTACGTCATATAATTAGGTAAGTCATATAAGCACAAACTCCTATGTTTAGCTCTTAAAACTCTTTATGTCATTGCCTCAATTTATCTTTCCAGTCCCATTGGTCATTGCTCCTCATGCAGTCAAACTAGCCTTTTTGCCGTTTCTCCTGTATGACACACCTGCTCACATTTCTGTGCCTGTGCTCTGGCTACCTCACATACCTAAAAAGCCTCTGGTTCATACAACCTCTTTCTTCCTTTAAGAAGCGACTACTAGGGGCAGCTAAGTGGCACAGTGGATACAGCACCGGCCTTGAAGTCAGGAGGACCTGAGTTCAAATCTGGCCTCAGACCAAACACTTGATGCTTACTAGCTGCGTGTCCCTGGACAGGTCACTTAACCCCAATTGCCTAAAAAAAAAAGAAAGAAGAAGAAGCAACTACTGGATGTAGCTTTTCATAATTCCCCCTGAATGCTAGTGTTCTGCCTGACAAACTACCTTGTATTTAATTATTTTGCACATTTTTCACTGATTCCTTTTTTAGTTCTGTATATACTTCTATATGTAGGTATTATCTCTCTGATGAGCATGTATTCTCCTTCTCAGTAGGAATTACTTTATTTTTGGTTCTTGTATCCTCAGCAGCAAGCACTATGCATAGCGCATAACAGGGCTTTAATAAATGCTTGTTGATTAATTGATCAATTAATCAATCGACTGACCCCATCATGTCACTTGGCTATTTTCAAACCATGTTGCCTGTACTCTGGCCAGCATTTTTATCCTCCTCTCCCTCAGATACCATCCCTAGGATGCAGGCCTCTGGTGGGTTAGTTTTCACTTTTTTTGGGCCAGGAATGAGGAATGTATTTCCATCTTTGTCATTTACAAATGATGCTGCTTATGCCTGTATGCCCTCCCCACTTCCTAGATCCCCTTTATGTGTTATCTCTTCCCATTAAAATGTAAGCTACGTGAGGACAAAGATTATCTTGCTTACTTTTATTTGTATCCTTGGAACTTAGCACAGGACTTGGTAATAATAAGTACTTCATAAATCTCCTTTATTTCTCCTTCCTTCTTTCTTTCCTTCCTTCCTTTCTTTTTTGTCTATCTGTCTGTCTGTCTCTATAGTGGTTGAACCAATTCACATCTTCAAGAGCAGTGAATTAGTGCTTCCCTGGCTTCCTTCAAGTTAAAGTCTCACATTCTGTTTCTCCCATTCCTTCTTAATCTTAGTGCCTTCCCTCTGAGATTATCTTGAATTTATGAGATATATATATGCATATATATACATATATGCATATATATACATATACATATACATATATGTATATATATACATATATGTGTGTGTGTGTGTGTGTGTGTATATATATATGTCTCATTTGGACACAGTTGTTTTCTTGTTGTCTCCTCCATTAGTCTTGAGCTTCTTGAGAGCAGGGACAGGTTGTGGTCTTTCATTATTTCCACAGTGCTTAGCACAGTACCTGGCACATAGCAGGTGCCTAATAAATGCTTGTTGACTTGATTTGGCTGAACTCCTTCATTTTACAAATTAGAAAATTAAAGCCTAAAGGGGTTACATGATCTGTCCAAGTACACACAGCTACTTGGGGACAAAGCTAGAGAGGTAGTGCGATACTGTGTAAATTCTAGCTCTGGAGTCAGAGGATCTGGGTTCCAATCCTTCTTTTTATGCTTATTCCCTGTTTAACCTTAGAAAGGTCACTTTAACCTCAATGGATCTTGGTTCTCATATCTATAAAATGAGGGGGTTAGACTAGATAGCCCCTCAGATCCATTCCAGTTCTAAATCCATCATCCTATGAAATTCAGTCTTTCTGTCCAATACTCTTTCCACTAAATCACAGTGTTTATGGAAACTAGCCCTCGAGCTGTAATAGCCATAAAAGGATAAGTTCATTTTTAGGTGGATCCTAAGTAGTTATTTAGTAACTAAGTTAAGTACTTTAGGATGCTAGGCTAATTCTTTTTGGACAAACAGACATGAATTAGGACATAAAACTGATGACTTACTAAATAATAGCTTTTTTGGCTCAAAGGAATTAACAAATACTTTAGCGGCCAGAGGTAGCTTGGTGATAGCCTGGGGGTTAGCTTTGGTAGGAGGAGAATGTAATTCTATAAGTTTACTTTTTAGCAGTAAAGATTCGGCAGCATTCTTATCTAATTTAAGGCATACTCATCAAATGTAATCACAAATGAGCTTAAAGACTGATTTAGATATAGACAGTCTACAGAAGGATCTCATAATGGAGATACTAGTTTGTCATAATTATATTCCAAAGTCATCACCTGTGTTGGAGCTTATCGGTTGAAGCAAGGGAAATGCACTGTCTATTCTTTTGCCTTCTGTTGTTCTGACGGACTTCAGGAGACTTTTGTCAAAGATGATCAGTTTGGGTTTAATGGAGCACACCCCTGATGGGATGGATATTCTTTGTATAATTCTTTAAATATTCCTGTGGGGTAAATAGGAGCATAAAGATTACTATGCATGACTTATTAGTGAAATTGCTGAGAATAAGTAAATTAATCAGTGCCAAAACAGTTAAATCAAAAGTGGAGACGTCATCTATTGAGTCAGCATGCTATACCTTGTCTCTGTCTCCATCCAAAGACCAAGTTTTCTTTTTTTAATCCAGGTGTTCTCAATTTGTGTGTGTGTGTGTGTGTGTGTGTGTGTGTGTGTGTGTGTGTGTGTGTGTCATGGAACCCCCTAGAAGTCTGGAAAAACTCATGAATACTTTCTCAGAATGATATTTTTAAATGCACAGAACAAAACAGGATCACAAAGGAAACCAATTATATTGAATGCAGGAATCAATTTTTTAAAGTTTACAGACTCAAGGTTAAGAGTCTCTTCCTCTAATACCTGTTGAGGGAGCATTTCCAAACTCTTTTTTGAAAAAAAAAAAAGGGATATCAAATATGAGATGTTATAGGTTTTGGATCCTGTCCAATTTGAGCATCTTCATACAGACAGGTTTATTCACATTAGACATCAGCGTTACCTAAATAGACCATATGTCTCAATCCTTAGTCAGAAGCTTTTATACTGTATCTAGAAAAGGCACATGGGCATAGAAGAGACAGCAGTAATGCCCTGGAGAATTATAATAAGGATGCTGATTCTTTCTGGCCCTGTCCCTGACAAGTTATAATCAAAACCTCTTTTAGGAGGTCATGGCCCAGGTCATGCCTGGGTACCACATATCAATGCACTAATTTGTTCTTCTTTATGCAGGAAGATGATAATATTAAGATAATTAAGAACATTAAGATAATTAATATTAGTAATATTAATTCATTGGATAATATGATCATAAATTTAGAGCCATGAAGGACCTTTGAGGTCATTCTCTCCTTTAATAATAAAGAAATTGTGGCCTACAAAGGTTAAGCTGCTTGTGTAAGGTCACATAGGTAGTACATGGTAGAACTAGTTTATAATCCAGGTGTGCTGATTCTACATTCAGGGCTCTTTCCACTGTACCATGCTAGTGAATTCATTGTGACCCACCATTAGGGATCCCCCTAATGTTCTGTAGGCCTCTTGACATTAAGTGTGTATAAAAAGAGAATGTGCTCCACTCTATACTTTAGCTATATGACTGACCTTTCTCATCTTTCTGGTTGTGTAGCTATTTGATGATATGAGATCATAGATCTAGAATTGTAAGGGAACACAGATGCCAACAAGTTAATCCTCTTATTTTACAGATGTGGAAACTGAAGGTCAATAATATTAGGTGATTTGCTCTAACTCTAACAAGCTTGAGATTTGAAACTAGGTGCTCTGACTCCAGTCAGCGTTTCCACTCCCGTATTATGCTACTTTCTTTATATGACTTCTTCATTTACAATTCATTGTTGCTAATATGTAGCTACTGACGCCCACCTCGAATCTCTGCATTGTCCTTTGGGTTACCTGCAACTGTGACGTCTCATGCTTGGAGTACACACAACATTGCTAGGGAGACAACAATTATATTGGCAATATTATTAATCAATATTTTCTCTGAAACAAAGATGTTTGGGGTCATTCAAAGTGCTATACATTTTTTCCCCAGATGAAATACAACTTGCTCTCTTCTTTCTATTCAATTAGTAGGCCCAGACTATGGTCCTTCTTCAGTGTCTGTCAAAGACATTTTTACTGAGTACTGGTTTTGTGAGTTGTCAATACAAATACATATCATAGTTTGGGCAGCAGATATTCTTCCTCTATGCGGCTTTTCCTGTCTGCATTGTTAGGCTGAACTCTTGTGAACAATTGTGAATCTCATTTAAGAAGGCTCTGCAATATTTCAAAGTTTGACACAATCATCAGTCAGTCAACTCTCACTTATTAAGTGCCTACTATGTGCCAGTGACTGTGCTAAGCAACATAATGTTATCCACAAACAGGAGCACCTGAAGGACCTCACCATCTATGGGGAATCATTTTTCCAGATGGATTCTGGACACCCTCCATTACAGTGGCTAACAACTCTCTGAGTATACATCTCCCTCTTTTATGCTTCATTTGTCATTAGTAATCAGAAGACTATTGAACAATGTCTCATTGTATCAGCCAACATCCCAACATCCCATCTGTGTCATCCCAACAGGTTAACGAGAGGCATTTGGTTCTACGACAGCTTTTTTTTTGGTGAGGCAATTGGGGTTAAGTGACTTGCCCAGAGTCACACAGCTAGTGAGTGTTATGTGTCTGAGGCCAGATTTGAATTCAGGTCTTCCTGACTGCAAGGTTGGTGCTATATCCATTGCGCCAACTAGCTGCCCCTCCAGGACAGCTTTTAAGGCAGTCTTTTGCTGATTCAAATAAAAAAAAATGAATAGTCAACAAATAATAAAAACCATGGGAATCTTATATTTTCTACGTTTCAATCAATTCTGTGATTATAAAACTGTGGTTTGTTATAGAACATAATTTGTGAAAACCTACCAGTTCTAGATTCACTTTTTGTTCAGGATGCCCTAGATGTGTATGTAAATTATTTTCATAAATGTTTTGAAGAGATTAAAAAGTAATCATATGGGTCAACAGCTGTCGATATCTTCTTGATCATTTTTTATTGTAGTAAAAATCCTGTGGGGTTTTTTCTGTCGCTGATAGTTTCAGATATCATGAGAGTTAGTCAATCAACTCCTACCTCCAACAAAGACTTCCTCTGTGTATGTCCAATATGATCCAACTGATCTTGATGCCATTATTCCCATCAGTGTCAACTTTTCCTTCCTGATAGTGCATATTGGGGACTGTGGTAAAAGTCCAAATGTAGTGTAGTCACTGTTAGATAGATAACTTGCTGTTGAAATCCTGACATCTTTCCCATTTTCACTCGCTTATTGCCCTCCTCATTTTTATCTTTATATATCCTTGGGATGAATGATTTAGCTTAAATGGGTCTCTTGCTAAACCTCCTGTAAACTCATTTTTCTTTTCTGTACTTCTCATTCTTTCATAAGGCAATATTACTCTTCTACTATCATTCTCAAGAATTTTTTTTGCAAATAAATAAATTGATGCTACCCTTGGCTGCCATATCACTGTGCTTTTCAAAGAAATGAAGTGTTTGTTGGCTGAGGCAGTTTTCATGTTTTTTCCCCCTCTCATTGTATTGAATACATTATATTGGTTAAAATTCCATAGGAAATGTTGATAGTTTGTGTCGATGTCTGTTACTTTGTAATTTTTCCATTTCTTCATGTCAGCAGCTTGCTTAAATAAGTTGGTGCTGTTTTGATGATCAAGTTGTAATGTTTTGATGATCTAAAACTGAAGGTAAAGAATGTTAGGTGACTTGCCTAAAGTCATTCAGGTAAGCTGAGAATTGAGATTTGAATCCAGGTCCAAATAGGCTATATCCACTAATTTTTATCTTTTGATTTGTTGATTTTGATCTTTGTTCTAACAAGTCAATAATTTGACTGTAAACAAAATCAGAAATCATTTCCAGATCATTGTTGCCTGCTTATTAAGATACAATTTCATTTTGTGTAGTGATTCAATGAATGCCTACCAGAGAATAGATAGTACCATCACTTATGTGATCCTAGAACAGAATAAAGGTAATTTGCACATATGAAAATTTAACCCATAATGCTGGCTTCTTTGTTTTAATATAAGGTCTAGCAGCCCAAAACTTTAACAAGCTTCTTTCCTACAAAGAGTATCTGCTGGTCTGAGAGTTGGTGCTGCTTCCATTTTCACATCTGGTAGGCTTCCCCTCTGATTATAAACTGGCAGCCAAATAGTGATAAGCATTCCAGAAACTGTGGCACTAGCAAGTCGGCTTATGGTCAGCACCACACTCCTTTGCCCTTGTAAGAGAGGAGTCCCAGCATTGTACAAAGAGGTCAGAGTGCTGGCATGACACTTTAAAAAAGTTTCCTTCTCCCTGTGCTCTAACTAGCTGAACTAACTATATCCTATTAAGGACTGGGAGAGAGGTTTCCCCTTTACTATTTCTATTAAAGGAAAAAGGTTCACCTGTATTTTTTCATTAAATTTGACTCACCAATGATAAAATGATAAAATAGTGTAATGCTTACATAATGCTGGTGCCAATAATACCACAATGTTTCTTAAGATCTAGACCCCTTCTTATATGTTCGTATATTACAGACATAGCGGTCAACAGGAGAGATGAGGGCGGGATGACTAATATCGAGAGCATCTGTATCTTTGTTCAATACTTCTAGCACAAGATAAGAATCTCTCCTGATAAAAACTGTTTATTTAGGCAATACTGATAATTGAACACAAGATTTCCAGGAACAAACATCATGGTGGACATTATATAAAATAATGATTGAAAACAATTCACAACAGTTCACAGACACCTGTAACTTAATAGCATGAGAGTCACGATGCAGATGCTTTGCTTACTTAACTCAGAGTTCATTTTTAGCATATTCGCAGACTGCATATCTCTTCATTAATTTATCATTCTATAATGCACTTACTATCTTGGCAACCACATAGAAGATGTCCAACACTGTCCATAACACACAGCGCACCACCTCCACTAGACTTCATTCCCACATCAGCCACCATTAAGTCGATGGATAAATTATTAATAGAGCTGACTAAAAATAAAGTTAAAAATGATGCAAATAAAGCTAACTTATGTGGGCTGTAAAACTTGTTCAGGTAATCAAAGAAAAAGTTGACTGAAAGATACGTGCCTTAATAAACATTATTAAGTTGAAAAGTGATGTACAGCTACAAGTACTGATTTACCAGGATGGTGTAGTGGAAAGAAGACCAGCTCTGGAGTCAGAGGACCTGGGTTCAAATCCAACCTCTGATACTACTTATGTGACCTTGGGCAAATCATTTAACCTCTCTAGGCCTCAGTACAATGAAGGGATTGGTCTAGATTGCCTCTGAGGTGCCTTCTCATTTGAGATCTTTGATGCTATCCTACTAAAAGGGGAAGATTTAAATGAAAGGTGCAGGACAAGGAGGGCAGCCAGGTAGTACAGTAAATAGAACACCAGGCCTGGAGTCAGGAAGATCTAAGTTCAAATTTGGCCTCAGACACCTATTAGCTGCGAGACCCCCGGGCAAGTCATTTAACCCCATTTGTCTCAGTTCCTCATCTGTAAAATGAGCTGGAGAAGG
Organism: Vombatus ursinus; assembly: GCF_900497805.2. Lineage (NCBI taxonomy): Eukaryota > Metazoa > Chordata > Mammalia > Diprotodontia > Vombatidae > Vombatus > Vombatus ursinus. The sequence continues at coordinate 11,873,208 of NW_020954598.1, forward strand.
AAATGGCAAATTACTGCAGTATCTCTGCCAAGAAAACCCCAAATGGGGTCAGGAAGTGTTGGATGCAACTGAAACAAGTGAATAACAACAACTACTACAAATAGGACAAGGAAGGCATGGTTAAACAACTATTCATTCAAAATAAGAAAAGATCTGAGGGTTTGAGTGAACTGCAAGCTTACTATAGGACAGTGGTGTGATGTGGCAACCAAAAAACCAATGAGACCTTAGGCTATATTAACAGAAATGTAGGGTACAGAAGGAGGGAGTTGATAATCACACTATATTCTGCTCTGGCCAGATCCCATGTGGAGGATAGCGTTCCATTCTGGACACCACATTTTAGGAAGGACATTGGTAAATTAGAAAAGGTCCAGAGGAGGGCCACTTGGATGGTAAGAGACTGAAAATCATGCTAAATGGGTGTTAGGAGCAGGTCCTGGCTCAGGCCAATCCTCCAATAGTTTAGGTTCAAAATTAGAAAAAAAATGATACACTCATAGATCATTCAACGATTAACAAAATATTTACTTAGCCATAGCAGGAGAAAAAAATTTAATAAGGATACGTGTTAATGATATTCCAAATTGACTCAGCTGAATGAAGTTCCCTTACCTGAGTTACCCATCATTACCTAGTAACCAAGCATCTGAGTCAAGCTCCACGTGGAGCTCCTTGGGACTGTTTTGTACTCGATACCCGGAATTGATGTTTAGTCCACTGAGCCATCCAAGTCTTGAGCAATGTCTCAATACCCTGTAAGGAAAAACTTTCCTAGTTTATATGGGGAGTAAGAATTAGGATATTGATCTTACCACAATGGAATTGGTTGAAAAAAAAAACTGGGGAGGTTTAACCGAGAAAAGGAATGATTTAGTGGAGAAATAATAATTGTCTTTAAGTATCTGAACGACTATTATATAGAAAGGATGTCTTATGTATGACCCCAGGGAATAGAATTAGGAATGCTGGGAAAGAAAGTTGTAGAAGGAAGATTTAACTTGATGTAAGAAAAAAAATAGAATGAGATGTCTGGAGTCAGTAAGTTCCTCCTCACTGGAAGGCCTTAAGGCAGAGGCCAGATGAGTTCAAACCATGGGGTCCTTGGAGCCCACGATTTCAGGATAGATGTTGCAACCAGTCCAGTAAGGAATGTCTCTATGTTTGTTTAAATACTCCCCTATAAAATTTTATCTAAGTGGTTGAATAGAACTGGGGTGCTTGGACCCCTAAAATTGCAGGGGGAAACAATCACTTAGGGCTTGAGTCAGTGGAAGAGACAAAAGATTCCCCAGCTCCCAACATAACATAGTTTTCAAGCCGTGGGGAGATAGAGAAATAACTGTTACTCTGTGAAAAGATTTTAGAGTTTAGCCACGGAAAACTGGCAGTCAATGCATAATTGAATGGCATGGGGATACAGGACCATCCCCAAATAGTTTTCCATATGATAACAGTGCTCTAGAAGTCTTGGAGTGTTTGTGTGTGTGTGTGTGTGTGTGTGTGTGTGTGTGTGTGTATATGTTGGACAAATATAAGATCCTCATACTGCTGTTCAAGAATGAGGGTGTATCACTTCTGAGATGTGATAGAGGGACTGTATCCTTCCCATCTACCAACTTCATAATGGAAGCAGATACCCTCTGACTGCCTATGCAGCAGTGAGGACTCTTAATTGGCTGCTGAGCTGAAATTCCAGGGATATAGTAAAGGGAGTAATCCTTGCTTCTCCTTCTTCCTTCTGGTCTTGAGGTGAAAGGTGACACTTGGAATTCTGGAGGATTTGTTGGAGGATGCCCTTACCCTCCCTGGATTGCAAGCTATGACCTCATGGCTTCCTAAGCCTGTGTCTAGGATGTGATTGCCTCCTGCTTTTGTTTTCTTTTTTATACAAGGTTCCATGAAAGGCAACTGGTGTCTTTTCCATCCAGGTCTCCTAAACAGTGGGGTATCAGCTACCAGAGCAGTGCGAACAGAAACAGCCATAGGGGCAGACCTGCTTATAAGGATAAGAGTCATCCACAGAGAGCGGGGACTATGGAGAAAAAGAATCCACAGAAAAAGAATCCACTACAGAGAAAAAGAATCCATGTGGTATTAACTGGGCTGTTCTCAGTGGAGGTGAAATGTCAAATAGCTAATGAGCAGCCCTGTTGTAAATTTTCCAGCAAGACTTCTCAACTGATTGTAACCATTCAACGATTCTTTATTGCTTTACTGTTCTCTTTCCTATGTGGAAATAAGTTTGTTCCATACTTGACTCATAGTTTTTTCCAGGCTTGAGAGTAGAGCCATAGAAAGTTCCAGAGAAGATTCAGTGATGGAGAAGAGGACCTTCACTCAAGCTTTGGAATTTTGTCTGAAGCCTTGATCATGTTTCCACAAGGCTCTAAGTCTCTTCATTCTGAGTCTGAGGCTTAGAGAACCGGTGCTGGGCACTGCCAGTTTCATCCTCAAAAGTTTCAAGGCTGAATTTAGCTGGCCCTGAGAGGAGGAATAGTTTCTGTGACTGTGTCTATATAGCCAAGAAGTTGAGTCAAATCAGATTAATTCAGGTTTTGTTAATAGTCAGTCTGGGCTCAAACTACCCCTTTTCTCTCACATCAACCTCAGAAACTGATATGATAAGTGGAAATGACATTAATTAAGAGGCATTACCATTTGCTTTGCTGCTGTGCCCAGTCTCCTTGAGACTGGGGACTGTCTCACTTTTCTATTTGTATAGCCAGCACTTAGGACAGTGTTTTGCAGCAGTGAGGAGGACTCTGAATTGGCTGCTGAGCTGAAATTCCAGGGATATAGTAAAGGGGAGTAATTTTGTCTGCAGCCTTGATCGTGTTTTCACAAAGCTCTAAGTCTCTTCATTTTGAGTTTGAGTTTTAGAGAACCGGTGCTGGGCACTGACAGTTTCATCCTCAAAAGTTTCAAGGCTGAATTTAACTGGCCCTGAGAGGAGGAATAGGTGCTAAATCAATCCTTTATTTATTTACCTATTTATTTATTCACTCAAAGCAGGATTGAAGTATATCTAAAGTATCCAGATTAAGTGCCTCTACACCTGGTATAGACAGTACACTGACTTATTCAGTCAGTGATATTTACCACTAGTTCGAACAGCACCAAGAAGGACCTGGGTAATGACTGTCAGAGCTTGGATCTGGGAGCACGAATGTTTACAAATATTTGACCCAAGCTATTTCTAATGGGAGCTAGAGAAGGTAATAAAATTAAAGCGTGACATGAATCTGACACTTTTTAACTAGAACATCTCAAAGAAGGCAGACACAAATGTTATGAAACAAAGGTGGAAATTACAGTGAAGAGAGGGGGTGGAATCAATTTGGACACAAAGACACCACCACCCACAGCCATGTACACTTGCTAATTCCATCATGACATTCATATGTCAACGGTGCTTCTCAGACTTCTCACTCCTTGTGCATTTTAGCTGAGTAAAGGAGAACTAGAAAAAAGCTCACAGACCACCTACTTCATCTCTCCCACTGGCCACAGCAAAAGCAAAAACTCCCCAGGGCCAGCACCTTTGACTGTTGTCATCTTTGCTATGGGGGTGATTGAGGAGAGCCACCGAAGAGGAAGATTAGGATAGGAAGCTCTTGGCAGAGGTGTTGGGGGGAGGAAAATAAGGGGGAGATGGAGCAAGGTCGGAGTGTCAGCTGTTCTCCTTCTGCAAGGCTTTCCACGCCTCCTCTCGCCCATTTCCTTCCTCCCTGTACCTGTGGTTAGCCTCCCTTGTCTCAGTCCAGAATTAAGAGACATGAGATCTATCCATGTCAATCATAATTCAAACAGCAGTAATGTGGCCAGTATTTCTTCCCAGCTCTCAACTGTTCAGTTTCCAACAGGAAACCATGCCAAATAAACAATCCTCCTGTTCCCCTTCCCCCTATCTTGTCTCTTCTCCCTGTGTTGCTGGATAATCTCATTTGGTCACCTGCATGTCTCACCCTTGCATTTTAGAATAATCCAACCAGAAGAACAGGACAAAACAATAGCTGCAGATTATGTTTTGAGAATTCCTACTATGTTATCCATATGTTACAATACATGTAATTATATGACATATAATTCATACATATATTACGTTTTGAGAATTCATACATTCATCCTCATGTATCATGGGGATCAGGGCTATGAACTCAGAGTACATTATTTCTGAATAAATGGGGAACTTAGATTCAACCTCTTCCTTCCTCATAGAGATATTATTTATTCCAAATAAATATTTATTAATTACAACAATAACAAATGATACTACATATGTGTGTATGTAAGTATATATGCACACATACATATATGTATAATTTTAGAGCTTACAACCAGCCTTACTCTATTTTATCTTGTCCTGGAAAGTAGGTAGTAAAATTATTGTAAGCCCCCTTTTACAGATAGGGAAAATGAAGTTCAGAGAGATTGTGACCTTTCTTAAGTTACATAGCTAGTGAAAGTAGAAGCTGGTATTCAGATCTTCTGCGTCCATTATCCTTTGTACTTGATCACTCTACCTTTCTAATTAAAATACATTCCCTTCCCCAAATCAATGAATAAATGAGGTGACTTCAGATTGTCCCCAGTGTATTCTTACCTAGTCATTCTGGGTAAGGCAGCTGCAGAAATTCCCTTCCAAGCCTCCTAAAAATGCCCTAATGTCTTGTCATCTGGAACATTGATTAGTTTGGGTCAGAAGGATTCACAATAGAATAGAATAAATATAATCAAAGTAGTTTCTGTGACTGCAGATCCAGTAGGCAGGCATCTCACTTCCTTATTTCCATGCATAAATATGTAATTTTCTGATAGAAATTTTTAACACATGTTCCTCTCAGAATTAAAACTAGGGATTTCTGTTTTTGAGGAAAGATGGGGTGAGGGTAGGGATGGAGGTGAGAGTTCCTCTAGAGTGTGACTGACAGAGGGGAGAGTCTTAAATCCTAGGATACCTGGGAGTTGTTATGATGTGGAAGAAGTCTGGGGGTGTGGTGGAAGGGAAGCTTCTGGGGATGAGGATATACACCTCAAGATGGAGCTTGTCAGTGCTTGCTATAAATTTCAGCTCCCTGGGGCAAAGTTTCCATCAGCCCACTCTGCTTATTTCTTTATTTACCCTTATTTTTGTTTTCTGCTTTGTATTATGTAAATGCTACTTATTATTACTATCATTTTAGGTAGATTCAAATGTGACTCCAAAATGATTCAAAGTGTACATATGTAGAAGGCCAGTCTTAGAAAGATATATACGATGTCCTTTCTGATTTGGTTATCCCTGTTCTGCCTCCACTCCTATCCCATGTGACTTTCGTTTTTGCAGTAACTTGACTCCCAACTCTGTTATAAAACCCATATAAGGTATTAGGCAATGAAAGTTTAGCAAAATTTCTGTTAAATTGAACTTAGTTGAAAGTGTTCCCCTTCCCAAGTGTATTTACATTTTAGCAAGGGCTTCTTAGATGAAAAGATCTGAGTCACTATTACCCAGTTCTAGACTCCTAGGATCATAGAGTTAAAGTTGAAATCTAGTCTAATCTCTTTGTTTCACAAATGGGGAAAGTGAGGCCCTAAGAAGTTAAATGAGTTGCCAAGAACTTTGCACAGTGCCAAGCACATAGTAGGGGCTTAATAAATGTTTATTGATTGATTGTTGCCCAGGATCACTCAGGTAGTAATTGTTTGATAACCTCCTAACACACTGTTCAAAATCTTCATCTGTGGAGAAGACATCCATAAGAACTAGGGATTCTTCTAGGATGATCCAAGACTGTTAAAGCTGGGAAGGATCTTTGAGAGCATTGAATCCAACCCCATTGTTTTACAGTTAAGGAAACTGCCAGAGATGAGTGAACTGCCCAGGCATAGTTGAAGGCCGAACAATTCTTCAAGACTTAAAGGCAACATTCACTAATGGGAAAATTTAAGACATTGGGAAAGAAAATAAGGAGAGCCATTTTGGGTTGGAGGTCTTGCTCAGCGCTCTTCAGACAACACTGTTGTTGTTTAGTTGTTTTTCAGTAATGTCTGATCTTTGTGAGCCCTTTTGGGGTTTTCTTGGCAAAGATACTGGAGTGGTTTACCATTTCCCTCTCTAGCTCATTTTACAGATGAGGAAACTGAGGCAAACAGGGTTAAGTGACTTGTCTAGGGTCATACAACTAGTGTCTGAGGCCAGATTTGAACTCAGGCACTTTTGCCCATTTATTTGGCTTATCCAGTGTGCAGAATAAATCATAGCCCTAAAACCTCAAACATTTTTCAAAATAGTTTCTGTGACTGCAGATCCAGTAGGCAGGCATCTCACTTCCTTATTTCCATGCATAAATAATTGCAGATGCAAAATTGTGACCCAATTTTAGATTCTGTGCTTTGAAGATTTTACACCTAAACGTTTTAGAAACATTGTTACACCTTCCTTTCACCAGAAGGAAGGAGAAAACCTTAAAGGAACCACCTGGGTGATGTGATCCACCCTTGTTGTTGGTGGTGGTGGGGTCCCACCGAAGGAGGAAAAACAGGGCTTCAACTGGTAAGATGCGAGGTGGACAAATGATGTTTTCTTTGTACTTTGCTAACCAAAGCACATTTTCTCTCCTTTCTCACAGTGTCCAACACACTCACTTCTCCTTCTTTCTGTACCCCTTCTGCCCCCCAGAAATCCTAGGTCTAAGAAAAGACTAAATTTTGAAAAATATCATGAGGTATAGATTCTGTGAGGACATTAATGTTTGAGGTGGGCTTAATCAATGCAGAGCTCTCTGCTAGGTAGTATAAAGAAAGCAGATGAGAAGCTGGAATGGTCTCAGAATTCCTATAATTTACAACCTAGAAGTGTCTTATCTATTTCTTGGCAGTGGGACTGCAAAAAGACTTTTCAAAAAGACTGCAAAAAGACTAATTTTCATGGAGTCCGTACCTTTTGTCCTAGAGATCCTACAGCTAATCATATTCCTGAAGGAGGTTAAAGACAGAAAGAAATGTCCCATATGTATCAAAATATTCATAGCAGCATGTTTTTGTAGTAGCAAAGAACTGGAAACAAAGCAAATACCTTTTGATTAGGGAATAGATAAACAAAATGATGGCACATGAATGCAATGGAATGTTACTGCATTGGAAGGAATGATGAATATGAAGAATGCAGGAAGACATTTATTGTTGAAAACCAAAGAAGAGACAGGAAAACAATATACACTGCATCTATAATAATATAAATGGACAATATGACAACAGAAAAAACAGAATATTACATAATCATAATGAACAAATGTACAGAAGATGATGTAGAGGTGGGCAACTAAAGGTATGGCATTGCAGACTTCAAACTTGAGTGATGTGTTGGTTGGTTTTACTGAACTGCTTTTCCCCCTCTCTTTCTCTCTTATTTTTTGTAGTAGGGGATGACTCCCTAGGCAGGGAAAGGGGAAAGGATATATTTGGAAATGAAGGTGATGTAGAAAAAATTGATGAAAATTAAACAAAAATAAATCCACTTTAGGTGTTCTGGGCCCAAATATGACCAATGAGCATTGATGTATACCTCTGTAACCCTCTGTGGCTAATAGAACATTTCTCATTTGATAAAACTAAGGACCTACTCAGTCCACCTCGGCAATGCATGGGTCACTGGGAGATGGCTGTGGGTAGGATGGTGCGGTCAAAATACCCCTTGCCTTCTTCTATTGTGTCCTCCTTCTGGTCTTAGTCTTTACCTCTGACCTTAGCCAAGGGAGTTTGACCAGCGTCAGAATGCATAACTAATTTAGCCACCTGTATTTTAATCTATGTGTAAAAAGAAAAACAGATCAGTTACCATCCTTGGCCGTAATTACTGAGTGGAATCAACTCCACTATTGATCCACTTAGGAGTGGACAAGGCAAGGCCTAAAGCCTGAAAAATGTGGTGATATTTTTCCTGTTTATTCCACTGAGACGTATGACCTTGAAGAAGTCACTTCACTCCTCTTGGCTTCTGTTTCCTCATTTGTAAAACAATAATCTCCAACATCCTGCCCAAATCTAAGTTTATGATCCTTTGAACCTCTGAAATAGGTACATAATTGAATTACTAGAAGGCCTAGTTGGTGATTTTTTTTTGTAGACATTTCAATAGAATATGCTAAAAAGAAAAAAAAAGTATTAGTTGATGGTGCTTGAATGTGGTGTTTCCTTTTCATGGTGTGTGGAAAAGATTAATTAATGAAATAAGACTGTAAGGGGGGTGGTGGTGGTAGTGGTTGTTTTAAACCATGCATTAGGTAAGAGAGCAGCATCCTTATTCTCTAATGTCTTACTTTCATTGGAGATGGTCATCATTAGGCATAAGTCTGTTCAGTGTAAGGGAGACTCTCTTAGGAGTGACCTAGACTTGCATCGCAAGGTACCAACATTTTTAGAAGAAAAGGTCATTTTGCGAAGAAGCAAACTTCCCCTCTCTGAAGGAGTGGGAGGGAGGGGAGGTGGGGAAGAATGACCACAAAGCCGAGGTGGAGACACTAATGATTTAGCTTTGTGATAACTTCTCCCAATTTTGAAAAAAAAAATAAAGAAAGGTGTAAGAGAAGATAGGATTCCTTGGCTAAAAAGACAATCAGTTGTATGTGTGTTTTAAAAAGAATACATAAAACAGAGGAAATCAGAACCCACATAAGCCTGTGGTTTGGAAATACTGGTGGGTGGCTTCCTGCAGCTGCAAGGAATGCTGGGGAGGGGATCAGATAGGCTACACCCCACACTAATTTTTTTTGATACTTTTTGCTCCTGCAAACCTGAAATTCAAAGCCCAGCAGTCAGACAGCATGAGGGAGACTGCTCAGGACTCCCTTACCCATGAAACAAACAGTGAACAGGAAAGATAAATCAACATGGCTGAAAAAGCAAAAGGAAGGTGAAAATCTATCTAGCACTAGGCCACGTGGAAGGTTTGGGAAGAGATTCATTTTACTTTGTGCATGTAGACAGTGATTTTAATGTTATGTAAATGCACTAGGCAATTCCTAATCTATCCTGAAATGTATGTGTCAGAGTTCTGCTCTAGTACAGGTTACTGATGATAAAAAAACAAGCTGTGTTTTTATACAGGGAAGGCATGTGATTACCAGCTTTTGAATCTTTTTTTTCATTACAAATTTTAAATAGGACAAGCCAGGGCAATGGAAAGCGAGGGGCATGACCACAGGAGTGTCTTCAGAAGAAGCAAGTTTGACAAGCATTGTTTGCTTGTATCCCTGATGGGTAAAGCACGTCAAGGGAGCAGCCTTGCTGACTCGGAAACTGATGGAGGCAATCTCGGCTATTCCCTCCGATGGAATTGATGTTTCTTATTTAAAAATAAAAATGAAATGCAGAGATTCATCTAGTCAGAAGAATCCTTCCAAACTGACTGATTCCATCCCATGTTGGTGACTTTTGAGGGGAATCACAACAAGAAAAATAGCAGTTGGAAGGCTTTACTTTGATAAGATTAAATGTCATTGATCTTTTACCCCAATAAGATCATACTCTTTGGGTAGGAAATATTTTAATAGAGGCTCAAGAAACATGTAAAAGAACACAAACATACAGTGTAGTTCTGCAACATGTAACATAGTCATTTAGAAGAGAAACAAATCCAATGCTGGGAAAAATAAAAATGGGGAGTCCTGTTTTAGAAGGTAGAGAGTTACATTATTTGGGCTATTTGGCCTTTGAAAACATCTAGTGACAAGTAGGCATGGTGCCTGAGTCAATGATCCATAAAACTTTCTCACAATCTAGGGGTCCTGGTCTTTTGCATAAAAACTATGCTCATCAGTCTTCCTATTTCTGTCCAAGATGCCCTCATTCCACCAATCATTAACTTTCCCCTCTTTCTCCCTTCCCCTATATGCAGTTATTTGCTGAATACTGTAGATACTTCTTTCATAATGCCTCTCGTGTCTATTTATTCTTTCCCCCCTGCTACTGTGCTAGTCTAGATTCCCATCACTTTACATCTGGGTTATTACAATAGCTTCCTAATTGGTTGGGTCACCTCCAGTCTCTAACCTACTCTAGCCTGACCTATATGATGTTATTAGATTAATCTTTCTAACCTTTGGGAGTATCCAAAAATAACCAAATTTTAATCCATACATACTTGGGCATTTGTTCAACTTCTTCATTGCCTGTGGCCTCTAGGCCTAGAGAATATACAGTCTCGACAGATGAAACAAAGTTTATGGCTTTCGTAGTCAATAGCTAATCAGAGTGTGCTCACTCTCATTCATGCATGTTTCTAATTCTACTTATAATTCTTCACTGATCCAAGTTCTCCAGAAGTATTTTCACCCTCAAAAAATTAATAAACTACAATAATAATGACAACATGATTAAAGAGCCGATCTTGGAGACAAGAAGACCTGGGTTCAAAGTAACTTCTTGGTGCTCTGGGCAATTCTCTAAGGCTACAAGTTGCAGAGAAGGTGCTGTCCTGCATCAGGAGAGGGAGTTTCTTCATTCGAGAGTGAGGGAATCATAGGTCTATCCCCTATCGCTATCTAATAGTGACTACACATTATGGGATAAAATCCAAACTCTAGGTTGGTACAAGACTCTTCAACCTGTGCCCTTGCTGTCTCTGCAACTTTATGTCCAACTACTCCCCTCTACAAAGCCAGAGCCCAACAGGCCAACTCAGCAATCCCCGAACATACATTCCTGCCTCCTGTTATTGCCTATGCTGTTCTTCCTGCCCAGAATGATCTTCTGATTACGCAAGTGTAAGGCCCAGCTCAAATGTCACTTCCACCAGAAAGCTCCTCTCATCTCGCTGCTCTTAGCTCCTAGAGCTTTCACCATCTTTACAACTTCATGTGTCTCCCCTTGTTTTATCATTATTTGTCATCTCTCCTTTATGTGTCTTCCCGATTGGACAGTAAACTTTTTGAGAACAGTGATTTTTAAAAGTTTTCTTGGTGTATTTAAGAGATCCTTTCTCTCTTAAACATCAGGGAACATTCAGCCTAGAGAAGGGAAGAGTTAGGACACACATTTAACTATTTTCAAATGTGTGAAGAACATGTGTAAGAAATATGAGAGTTTTGTTCCAAGAGGGCAAAACCAGGACTAATGGGTATGGGTAGAAGTTTTAAAGAGATGAATTTAAGCTTGTTGTCAGGAAAAAAAAAAACCAAAACAACCAATTGACCTTCCTAACAATAGTGAAAAGGACTACTACAGGCAGTAGAGAGTTCTCTTTTTTTTGTTGTTCAGTTGTTTCAGGTCTGTCCTACTCTTTGTGACCCCATTTGTGGTTTTCTTGCCAAAGATACTGGAGTGATTTGCCCTTTCCCTCTCCAGTTCATTTTACAGGTGAGAAAACTGAGGCAAACAGAGTTAAGTGACTTGCCCAGGGTCATACAGCTCCTAAGGGTCTGAGGCCAGATTTGAACTCATGAAGAGGAGTATTTTTGATTCCAAGTCCAGTTCTCTATCCACTGCTCCACTTAGCTGCCTGTCCTTTTTTTGCTGAAAGTCTTTAGTTTGAAGCTAGATGATCACCTGTCCAATATGCTACGATGGACATGCCTTCTTGGACTTAACAAGATAATAATCCAAGTCCTTTCCAATTAAAAAAATTTGCAATTCATTGTATATTCAGTGTCAGTCTAGAAGATGGCAGGTACCCAATAGTCACTTGGTGATTTTATAAGTCTTCTTTTCTCCCTAAATTCTTTCTGGATAATAGAGGGCAAAGTAGATACATTGCCCTGAGGTACTCAGATGGACAAAAACCTCATGAATTTCAGAACTGTAGCTGCACTTGTAATGAGGACACTTAAGGTATTCCTGACCTAGGGTCCATGAACTTAGTTTTAAAAAAATACATTGATAACTATTTCAATATAATTGTTCTCCTTTGTCATTCTATGCATTTTATTTTATGTATTTAAAAACACTGTTCTAAGAAGGGATCCATAGGTTTTCCTAGATTACCAAAGGTGTTCTTAACACAAAAAAAGGTTAACTCCTGCTCTAGCATTTATTTCACTTTCTGTAGTGCAGACTTGGCCTCTGATTAATCATTTTCGTCAGGATTCACTCTTGGAGTTATGAAGCTATCGATGTTGGGCCTGATGCAATAGTAATATAGCAATTTGCCTCTGGGAAAAAAAGAAAGGGAGGAATAAATAATGGAAGGAAGGGAAATAAAAGAAAAGGAAAAAAGCTTGAGAGAGAGCTCCCCTTAATGCCTTCTGTTGGCCTTCTGAATGCCCCATAGCATATGAAGGATACTTCTCAGTTGTTTTTGAACAACATTGCTCCCTACTACTATTCTAGTTCTATTCCCATGGGTATGGTGGGTAAGAGCAAAGAAGCAACTGGTCACCTTAAGAGGGCCCAGTAGCATGTAAACTGAACTTGTCAGAATATTGCTGCTTCCTAGCTTTGCTTAGCCTTAGTCTTCCCTGCCTCTTATCAGCTGCCAAACAAAGTTATCTGCTTTGGTTAACGTACATGAGCTGTGGGCAAGGGTAATACTGCATTGACTGTGCACAGTGATAACCTGTGAAAATGGATTGGGGGTTTGAGTTGACTACACACTTATTATGAGTCAATAGTGTGATGTGGTTTAAAAAAAAACAACAACATTAACTTGATCTTAGGCTGCATTAATAGGAGTATAGTGTCCTGGAGAGGAAATCGTCCTTCTCTGTACTAGTCAGATAATATCTGGAGTATTGTGCTGAGTTCTGTGCACCACATTTTAAGAAGGACATGGAAAAACTGATTATATATACATATATATATGTATATATATATATATGTATATATATGTATACACGCACACATACACACACACATATATACATAGAGAGAGAGGGTTTGGAAATAATATTATATATGGTATAATGGAAGGAAATAGGATGGTATAAACTGGAAAAAAGATAAGGTTTAAGAGGAATATGAGAGGTATATTCAAATATTTGATGAAGCATCACGTGGAGACTGGGTTGAAGAACTAGGAGGCAAATTTCAGCTCAGTGTATGCAAGAATCTTTTCAAAAGCTTATCCACCATGGAATGAATTACTTTGTAAGGTAGTAAGCTCCCTTTGCTAGGTAACCTGCTCTCAGAAATGTCATAGGGATTCTTTAGCTGGGTGACAAATTTGGTTTAATGACCTCTCTGGGCTCTTCCAACTCTGTTTATATTTCTATAAACTGCCAATGCCTTCTTCTCCTTCGAGCTCAAAAAACTTTAGAGAGATTTTCTTAGAACATTTTTGAGTGTTCACTCTACAGTCTATGAGCATGTAAGGAGGAAAAGAGCAGAGAGTCAATATGATGGTCAACTATATATAATGAAGGGGTTAGATTGGATGATTCTTAAAGTCCTTACCTTCTCAGAATTCTTGAAGCTTATCTTATTTTAGGTGAAAAAAATTTAATAAATGCAGTTGTCAAAACCAAAAAACAAACAAACAAACAAACAAAAATAACTAAGATCACAAGAAAAGATGAAATAAATTGATTAGGTAAAATAAGAGCTCTAAGCCTTTATCCTAAATTTAAATCTATTATTGCTTATTTCACCGAAATCTAGAAAGTCTGGTTATGTTTCACTCTCTCTCTCTCTTTTTTTTTTTTTGGAAGGGGAAAACGATTTGGATGGAGGGGAGATGGTTTCTGCTCAATTCTCTGCATCCTATCCTCAACCCCCAACAGCCATATACCACAAAGATTTTTTTTTCTTTTTCAAAGAATTTCTGGCCTCTTCAAAATCAGGAAGTCCTGGAAATCAGGCAAGAAAGCTTAATCTCATGAGATTTCCTACCCAAATGGGCAATGAAAGTTCAAAAAAGTTTCCTGATAAGCATTTAACTTACCGATGCTTATCTAACCCAAAGCTTTGAGCATTTGAACACATATTGGATTCTAAACAAGACATAATTAAGACATCTTGTTTTTTTACAGTTTCTCTCACCAATAAACCTGCAGATATTAATGAGGGGACTGTGAGTTTTGTATCTCAATTCTCAGTTGGTCTGAGAATAAACATTCTCTGGAAAGAATAAATAGGAAAAAAATGCCAAAGTCTTAGGGATAAACTTCAATTGAAGAAATATTTGTTAAGTGTCTACTGTATGACAGGAATTGGGGATTCAGAGACAAAAAAAAAGAAAATAGTTCCTGTCCTTGGGAAACTTACATTCCATAGAGAAGAAATAATATATAAAATACGTACAAAATAAAGACACAGTCATTTGGAGGAGAGGGAAAAGGATGGAAGAGGAGGGAAGCATTGCTAATTGGGGTAATCAGGAAGAGCCTCTTGTAGGAGGTGGCATTTGAGCTGAGCTATGAGTTAGGGTTTCAAAAAGTCCAAAATTATAAACAGAACAGCTTGCCCTAGTTATCTGAATGTGCACAGAGATATAAATCTCTCCCACAATGAGGTAGGCATAAACAAGGGAGCCATCCAGTCATGTATCCTTTGCAGCAAAAATTTACATGCACCTATAAACCACAGTGATTGATCCAAAAATGGCAGTTTCAGCCACAGAAAATCTTGCCAAGCCAAGTATTTATTTTGAACATCACCTATAAAAGTGTATCTTTATACTTTTCAAAATACTTTAACATTCAGTATCTCATTTGATTTTCTGATAAAACCCACAAGGTAAATAGAGTAGGTGTTAGGATGAAAGGCTGGGAAAGGGCCTTAGAGATTATCAAGCTGGTAGAAAGATTAGGGGATATAGAGTCAAATAATTGGGGTTTGAATCTCAGCTTTGGCCATTATAGTCTGTATGACCTTTGGGCTGTGGTTCCTTCATCTATAAAATGAGGGGATTGAATTAGATGATCTCAGAGACTCCTTCTGGTTCAAAAGGCATGTTCCTTATTTTAAAAGTGAAGAAACTGAGGCCCAGGGAAGTTAATTCCCTTGCTCAAGATCATACAACTAGGATGTAGCTGAATCAGAAAGAGAACCCGTCTTTGGACTCTCAGACCAGTGATCTTTCCACTACATCAGGCTAGCTGATACTATTTTGACCACTTTATATATTTGGAAAATTCTGAGGCCCAGAGAATTAAGGGACTTGTCAAATGTCCCACTGGCAGTTAGTGGCAAAGTTGCCAACAGAACACAAATCTCTTGATTTCTGATTCAATGTTCTTTCCACCTTTATACCACATGGTCCCCAGTGCTCACCTCAGGACTTCCTTAGTAGATCATATTATAAGAATGAAAGAACTAAGACCCTCCAAAGGCAGTGATGAAAAATCTCCCACACCAAACTAGAAAATGGAAACTTTCCAAAGTCATCTGGCCTAAATAAGTACTGATAGGAAAACTTTTACAGAAAACTGGTGAATTTGAGAAAGGAGATGAAAGATGCTTTCCCTCCAGGAGACTTGAAGGCAAAACTCCCTTCCCCAGCAAAAAGAGAACTCAAAACATCATGTTAGAGCTGGAAGGGACTTTAGGGAATCATTTAGTCCAACTCCTTGATTTTACAAAGGAAGAAACTGAGGCCCCAAAAGAGGAAAATGACATGCTCAGGGCCACAGAGGATGGCATGGACTTTCAGCAGGGTCTCAGAACCTGGATCTGTCCTTTGTCCTGCTCCTCATCACTTACTCCCATCCTCTGTTCTCCACTTTGCTCCCAGTACGAAATAGGCCAAAAGGAAAAGCAGAAATCATGGCCTGAGGATGCATTTTTTCTTACCTATAGGAGCCCTGAATCCCTGGAATGTCCCCCCTCTCCTTTCATAGGCCTCAGGTTACATTTGCAATCTAGTTTTCTATCCCCGTCCCTGTGTTTTGAGGCTTAGTAAAACTTGAGAAACTGGGAATGGCAAAATGGTGGTTGAAGGGGTGATGGTGATGGTGGTGTGGAAAACAAGGTCCTAGAAACCTTGTACACAAGTGTCCCTAGGAAGGTGTGGGCCTCCTTCAGGGGCAGGGAAGTTGTCACCCCCACTTAGCTGGCCAGGGAGAAAAGGGAGGCAGGGAAGAAGCAGCCTATTAGAAGTTTAGGTAGAAGGGCTTATGTTTTCACTGGGATAATAGTCTTTTTGCATAAAAATAAACGGTACATTTTGGGGTGGGTAGTGTTTTGTGTTTTTCATCAGTCCCTTGAGAGGAAATTTCAGAAAAGTTTCAGGGTCAAGCTGTTTTCATTGCTTTGTCTTCGTTTGGTTTTTCACTTCTGTGTTACTTGGGTGGTTGCTTAATTCATCTGGATGCAAAATTGAATAGATATGAATTCCAAGCTGATATCTTTTCTCAGTCAAGAAGAATGATCTTCAAATGAGAAATGGTAGAACAAATATAGTTAAGAGACAATTTAAACTTCAGATAGGTGGGGATGATAAGAAAACACCTCCCTGCTTTAAATGAGTTTAGGCCTTCAGGTCCATTACTTTCCAGGGTATTACAAAAAAAAACAAAAAAAATCTCTCAGATGTGACCAGGGAGTCACTGCAGGTGTTTTTTGAGGAAGCATGGAGAATAAGAAACCTACCAGAAAAATGAAAAGGGGGGAGCAAATGTCCAGATTTTTGAAAATGAGGAACAGGTGAATACCAGAAACTGTAGACTGGCAAACTTAGCATTTTGTTCCCAGCAAAATTTTATCATTTGGGAGCCCTTGTTGCTGTTCATCTTTTGTCTTTGAAGAGAACCAATGCCATCATGAGGGTGATGTTTTTCCTTGTGTGTGAGTTGGATTTAAGTGAGGCAGAGCTATACAAAGTCATCAACATCACTCTCTCCTCCAGAATCATCAAAGTCCAGTGGCAAGACAAAGATGAAGATGACCAGGGATGGCCCAGGATGCAGTGGGACACCTTAGTAAATGAAACAGTTATCAGTAAAAGCTAAGAATGGTTCACTAAGAATGAGTTATGGCAAATTATCCTCCTTTCCTTTATTCTATTGGGTTCCTGAACTGGTAGACCAAGATAGATATAATATATCTTGATGTCACTGAGGCATTTGACAGTATCTTGCATGATATCCACTTGGACATGGAAAAATTAAGCTGGAAAATAGTTAAATAAATTAACTACAATTAAATTGAACAAATTTGATCAACTATTCCCAAAGAGTGTTAATAGATCTGTTGTAATCAAACTCTATCAAAGACCTTTGATGAACTCTGTACTCAGTTCTGTCCCACTAAACATTTTTATTAACAATTTGTATGAAGAAATAAGAAGGCACTGGGTAAGTCACATAAGCCTTGGTTTCCCCATTTGCAAAAAGACACATTTAATAGTTCTTTAACACATGTAAAGAGTTTTGTAAGCCTTAAAGGACCATGAAAATGTCAGCTATTATTTGCAGTGAACAGAAGTGTGCCTGTCCAGAGGAAGGATATATCTCAAAGGACGGTTGGTATCTCTCAGGATTTATGTAGGCAAGTTTTTGGTGCCTAGGACAAGGAGTCCTAGGCAGATTTATTTCCTAGTCTGTCAAGAATTGAATAATATGCTCATATCATTACCCAAGATGATTTCTAGATACAATATTGTCTATAGTGCCAGGAACATAGAAGGAGCGAATAAATACTTGCTGATCAGTTGATTCTTAGAGATGCAATACTCCCATCATACATTTGAAAAAGATCACATTTTTGGAAAGTGTTCCTAGTTTCTATTTAGTGATTAAGAATATAGAAGACCTCATAATTACTTGTACATAGATTCTTAGGATCACATAGGTTGGTGGAGGTGGGAAACTCACATGAATAAGTTTATGGTGTTTCATAAACAGGAAAATCACAAATATTCCAAAGTCCCATGTTATCTGAAAAGAGCACTCTTTAATGTTATGATTCCTGGAGAAACACAGGTTCCTGTAGGGATCTAGTGCATCCTTCTTAATCCTCTTTGTTCTAAAAGATTCTCCTACATTACCTTTTGTTCATCAGGATCTTTTCAGGTAGAACTGAGGAGAAGTATGTCACAGTGGAAAGGAATGAATGAATGAATGAGTGAGTGAATAATGAATTTATTAGGTCCTTAATTAAAATGCACTTAAACTCTATTCTGTGCAAAGTACTGTGCTAAGTGCTGGGGATTCAAACAAAAAAGTAAGATGGTCCCTTCTCTCAAGGGCTCATATTCTAATCAGGGAAACAACGCACATGGGAGGTTTCAGCTGTAAGCCAGCTGGAAAAGCCCCGTGGTCCTTAGGGTGCAGCATAACAGATGGTGATGCTTCTTCTTTAGTGTTATTGCCACCAATAAAATATCAGTTTCTGATGTTGAACCACTTGACAGGGCCAAGGACTTTGGGGGTGAGAACTTTCCTTTCTGGGTCTTTGGTGGCTGTGGCTGCAGCACCTGCAGGAGCAGTGACCAGGCTGCAAATCCACAGGGCCTGCTTCCCAAGGATGAGGGCTCAGTGCCCTGGGCCGGATGCAGTGTTATTTCCAGGCCTCTTGGGTTCAGGATCCTGGGCTTTTCCATCAGGATCTGAGGGAGATGGTGGTCAAGATGGTGGTGGTTTGACTTGTCTGGCATGTTGTCTCCTGTCTCTCCCTGCTCAGGGCGCCTTGCTGTTTCAGCTCTGCTGGCTTGCCTGCCCCATGGTCGGCAGTTGGCAGGTAGTTGGTGGAGATGGCTGGCCCCTTCTTCACAGGAGTTACTTCCCTAGATGATGGCTGTGAGGGCTGGGCTGGAAGCAAGACTGGTGGTCTGGGAAGGGGCTGTGTCTTCCAGGGCTCTTGTGCCTATCTGACCATTAGTGACATTTGGTCAACAGTTGTTGCTGGAGTTGATGAGGAAGGTAGGCCTCCCTGTCATGAGGATTTCTTCCCTTTGATGATGCCTGTAGGGACTGGGCTGGTGGTTTGAGGCCTCTGCTATTCCCAAGAACCTTTGACTCTGTGTTCTGGACTGTCTCCATCAGGGTTTGAGGGGAGATGGTTGGTGATGGTTTGATTTGCCTGGCACATACTACCTTCTGTCTTTCCCTCAGGGTGCCTTGCTGCTTCAGCTAGACTGGTTTGCCTGCAATATAAAGAGTACTGAATTTGGAGTCAGAGGATTTGGGTTCAAATGCTACCTTGGTTATTACTAAGTGTGTAATCTTGGCCAAGTTATTAACCTCTTTGACCTTCAATGTCCTCATCTGTAAAATTAGGGTGTTGGATTAGATGTCCTCTAAGGATGCTTCCAACTCTAAATCTGATTCTGTGAACTACTCCAGGACTGCCTTTAGCAGTATTCTCTCTGCTTCTTGAGTATGGAGACTTATTTTTGCTTAATTTTGTTTTTGCCTTTCTTTTTATCACTAGCGCTTAGCCAAGTGCCTGGCAAATAGTAGACATTTCATAAATGGTTGTTGATTGACTGAGACGTTTACTAAATATGTGACCCTGTGCAACTCCCTTAACCTTTCTTAGCCTCAGTTTCCTCATCTGTAAAATTAGGCTATAATAGCAGCTACTACACAAGTTGTGAAAATAAAATGAGATAATATATGTAAGGCACCCTGAGAGTCATAAAGAATTATGCAAAATGTTAGCTTTTATTGCTACTAAATGGTTGGGTGGTCTTAGGCCAGTAAATTCACCTCCTTTGTAAAATGAGGGATTAGATAAGATGATCTTTAACCTGCTCCATTATCTCATTTGATCCTCTAACAACACTTTTGAGGTGGTGCCACTGTTATTCCCACTTTGCAGATCAGAAAACAGGTTGAGAGGGTTAAGTGGCTTGCCTAGAATCACCCAGCTAGTGTATGAGACAAGATTTGAACTCTGTACTTCCTGACTGCAGATTCAGTGCCATATGTACTCTGCCACCATCTGCTCAACATCCCCTCTATGACTATGTGTCCAATGGGAAGTTGTAGCATTCTAGGATTTTTCTAGGAATACTTACCCTGAAGGACTCTGCCTTCCAGTTCCTCCAGATTACGGTTATACATTCCAGTGTAACCCCTCTTTGAATTGCTTTCTTGACTTTCTTTCAGGGTGGGCTTATCATTTCTTGAGCCTGTCTCCCACTCCCCCCGCCCTCAGCACACCTTTCCCTCCTCAGTCTTGATATAACCAAACTAGAGGATTCTTTCCCGACTGCCATTGTTATCTTCCTGTGTAGCCTAATGTGAACTTAACATGGGGCTAAGTATTCACATCACCATGACACTCCCAGAATGCAGCTTTGGCCTTTAAGATTCTGACTGAGGTCAGAGTCTGTTAATGAACTTTGTCATCTTGTTGATCATTTAAAACATATTTTTGGTAGGATATAATTTAGAAAACAATTATATTTTTGTTAATTGACAAGTATAAATATTAATAACATAGATAATAAGATGAGAGAGTATACCTTTCCCTATAAAACCTCAGCTACTGGGAATAGTGGGCTCAGACTTAACACAGTTCTTACAGAGCGTAGGGCCTGCCAAACTCATATTCAAAGATGACTGCTGAGTGAATCCTTATCTTAGCTATCACTTGGCTATGTCCCAAAGAACTGCAAAAAGGCCAACGTATCTGGATTGTAGAGCGGGAAGAGGGGGGTAAAAATGTACAAAGAATAGAACAACAAGGATGGAGATAGCTTGTGAAATAGCTAGCATTTATCTAGCACTTTAAGGTTTGCAAAGCACTTTATAAACATTATTTCATTTTATCCTCAAAACAATCCTGAAAGGTAGTAGATGCTATAATGATTCCCATTTTACACATGAGGAAACTGGGGCAGATAGCTATTAAGTGACTTGCCCAGGGTCATACAGTTAGTTTGAGGTAAGATTTGAACTCAGGGCTTCCTGACTCCAGGTCTAGTACTCTAAGAAGTACTGCCTCTGGAGGAGATTTAGATGACAAACAAAAAGTTCATATTTGGGCTTCTTCTTGGCCTGGCCCCACCCTGCTTCCTCCTGAGCAGTAGCTAGAGTTTCTATTTCCCTACCTGTGAGGCCTTGTGTCTCAGGATCTGAGATGTCTCCTCCTGAATTCTACACACCAGAATTGCTAGTTATAATAGAAAGAAAGAATACTTTATGTCCCAATCATGAGGTAGGGAACTGAAAAGGGAAATGACACATTCAATTGAATTTTCTGAACCACAGGCCAAAGGTTATGGTAAAAGCACATAACTATTAGAAATCCAAGGCAGGAAGCCCTGCATAGGTTTTAGAGGTTCAAAAAATTCATCTATTTCATTCTATACATGCTAGGTATTGGTCCTCTCCCTACTATACACAGTCATGCCACAGAAAGCCATTCAAAGTCAGGATAAAATTGAATATTATACTGTGGACAATTTCCAAAAAAGAAAAAAAATGAACTCCATCCAGATTTCACAATGACAGATTAGGATATGATGCTGGTCATCACTTCATAAATTTGACTTTACAAGGCTAATGCAGAAGAAGGCTGCTTCCTTCCCTCCCGTCCCCACCCCCCTTCACCATATTGTTCACTATACTTGCAATTTGGCTATGACTTTATGGTCCAAATGACTTATTTTATTATAAAATGTTTTTTTTGTTTTTATAAGATTTTAATTTCCAAATATATCCCTTTCAAAGAGAACCAATTTTTGTAATAAAGAATAAAAAAAGAGAGGACAAAAAGTAATTTCACTTTTTAAATTAATAAAACATCTACTGAATTTGATCGTATATGCAAAGTTCCAAACCCATAATCACAGGCCAAGCCTTACATCTACAAAGAAGGGAGGGAAGGCACATCAGATGATATATTTTGATGGTGCCCTGATTTAATTGGTGTGGGCACTTTTATCATTGCCTATTACAATCCCTTCTCATTTTCTCATCTTTTGCAACTCTTTCCAGTGATTTCACATAAATCTTCCTCATGTCTACATGATGTGTTAGAGGCTTTCCTATTGATTATTTTAAAAATTAACTTGACTGTACCAAAATGCTAACGGGGCTGTCCGTTGGTTGTCTTTCACTCTCACTTCATGACCTGCTCACCTCCTTTTCTGGTCTTATGTATCTTCATGCCTTTTATACCACTTTTCATTGTTGGTAACCGCTAAAGCCTGCTCATGCCTATCACACATATTAATCTTTGGGTTGTCACTTTAAGTCCTCTGAGGTTATAGCATTCTATGATTTGCAACCGTATAGTGGTGGGGGAAGGGGAGGTGGGAGGGAGAATACTCTGAAACAGATCTTGATTTCGTTAATTTGGAAGTTCCCTCCAATGATCAGACTGCAACTTTTCAATGCCTACCCTTTCTCTGTGACTTTTGTCTGTGTCCTTCTATTAATATGATACAGATCTACCTAATGAGCCAGAGGCCTCCTCTTATTTAAAAAGTACAAATGAAAGATTCTGGTTTTCCACCTCTTATTCTTCTCCCTTGGCACATGGCCAACTAGACTTTTCATATTATACAATTCCTTGATCACTTCGTTTATCTCTGTTTTTCTTTAGCATTCCTCATTGATTATATGTCGCAGCTGCATCCCACCCACCATGTGCCTCCACCATGCCTTCCATAATATATTCATTATCAGTTCTCCAGGTTGAGACAACCTGGAGATTACTGATGGATAAACAAGACCTTGGATTATCAATCTGGTTTATTACACTTGATAGAAATATAACATCTCAATTAAAACAACAGCATAAAAATAATCTCTACCTATTATGTGCAAAATGATATGCCTTTTAAAAATAAGATCTAAAGAAATAGAAACCTCTAGGTACAGTCAAGTACCTTCTTCTCTAGTCTTCATCTGTTAATTGGGGTTGAATAAAATAACTCATCTTGTACCTTATCTTAAAGCGGAGGGATAAAACCCTGCGCAGGGTTACATATGGCTTCTTCTCTGGTTCTAGGGCTTTCAAGGTTTAAAGAAATTCCTCCACATGTGTCTTTCTTCTTTCCACCGTTAACAGGTGCTCATCCCACTCTGTTTAATTTTCCAGAGTCTCTCCATTTCTTTGTGCAAAGGAAAAAACCAGCTTTTGTTCCACGTGACTTTTTTTCTCCACATAATTTGGCTTAAACCGGAAGAGAAAGAGATTATGATCATCCTGTCTGTCTGTGTGTGTGGTCATATCCCTAGCATCCTGTAACTGTCCTTTTGTGATCAGGAGAAAAACTTGAAGCAAGATGGTTCAGCATAGAGAGTCCTAGACTCATTGTTAGGGGACCTGGCATCTAGTCTTGGTTCTACCATTCACTGTATGACTTAAACAAATCTCTTAACCTCTCTGAGACTCAGTTTCCTCTCATGAAGAATGAGATGATTACACTGAGTAAACTCTAATATCCCTTCTGGATTTGAAATCCAATGATTTTTAAAATTTCCTTCTACTTAATTTGAACCTTCTTGCCGTTTGAAACCTGAAGGTAGATTCATGACATATCTATAGGCAACACATTTGTTTGCTCACCCCTGCAGACTTTTAGCTTGCTTCCAGGTTTTCCTAGAACAGCACTGTACCCACTAAGTTGCCTCTAGGCCTGCTTCTTAAAAGGGGGAGACGTTATTTTTTCTATAACATATATTTTAGGGTAGATTGAAACATAATAAAATTGCAAGAGGCATTATAGTGTGGTGCTAAGAGCAATGGATTTGGAAACCATGGAGAGCTGGGTTCGAATCTTTATTCCTACCCTTGTTCTATCACCCTATTCTGAAAGACACTTCACATACCTCTGAGTGTCAATTTTCTCATCTGTAAAATGAGGATAATAATACTTGCTCAGTGGATGTAATAATATTATGTAGGGTTGTTGTGAGAAAAGAGTATTGGAAGCTGTATACACACACACACACACACACACATGGACTTCCTCAGACTTCCTTATGGACAGAAAATATTTTTTAAAACTCAGGATAATAAGGTCTACAGCTGCTTCAAGCTCGAGATTGGATCTTTCACCTTAGAAATCATCTGGTCCAATTCCTTTGTTTTTCAGATGATGAACCTGAGGAGTACAGAGGTGGTCACCTTCCCCAAGTCATGTGTCAGTCACTCACATCAATATAAGACTTCAAAGTTTCTAATGTAATATGTGTACACACACACACACACACACACACACACACACACACCCCTATCTGTTCATTCAGTTATGTCCAACTCTTTGTGACCCAATGGACCCTGGGGTTTTCCTGGCAAAGATAATGGAGTGGTTTGCCATTTCCTTTTCCAGTGAATTAAGGCAAACAGAAGTGAAGTCACTTCCCAGGATCACACTGCTAGTAAGTGTCTAAGGACAGATTTGAACTCAGGTCCTCCTGACTTCCGGGCTAGTGCTCTATCCACTGAGCTACCTTGCTGCCTTCATGTATATATGTGTTTGTATATATAATGTATGTATGGGTATATATGTATAACTAGGGGTCCAAAGGATAAAAAGGAGGGATAAAAGCAATTTAGCAAAATTAACCAATACATTTATCAAATTTGATTACAAAAGCAATATAATTTTCAAAAGCTTCCAGATTCAAGATAGAAACATGAGGTTCTAGCTTCTCTTTAGTTCCTGAAGAGAAAGAAATACTCTTGAAAGAAGCCAACGTATAGAAGAGTCCTTGATCATGTTCTATCTTCAACACTAGAGACTTCAGGGAATTTCCTCTTGGGTAAGATCTGAGAATCTCTCTCTCTCTTTGTCTCTCTCTCTCTGTCTCTGTCTCTGTCTCTGTCTCTCTCTCTCTCCCTCTCTCCCTCTCTCTCTCTGTGTATGTGTGTGTGTGTGTGTGTGTCTTTCTCTCTCTTAATAGCATAAAAATTCTTATTTTATTCAATGTCTGGTATAGCCAGGGTTCTTGCAGAGGTAGTAAGACATCATGGAGGGAACAAACCTGGGTTTATATCTCACTTTAGACCCACGTTGGCTTTGTGTTTCTAGCAAGTTAATAAACTGATAAATGCAGATAATAACAGCACATAACAACTCAAATAATAATAATATATATAAGGCATGTAAAGTTCTATGTAGGGTCATTAATTTAGAGAAGGAAAGAACCATAGGGATTATCTAGTTCAACGCCCTCATTTTACAGAGGAGCTGAGATGTTAACCATTTCTCCAAGTCACATAGGTAATAAATAGTATACCTGGGATTTGAACTGAGAACCTCTGTCTCCAAACCCACCATTTTACTACTGCACCATATTATCCATCTAGTCTGTTACATTTTCTGGGTATGAATTTCCTTATCTGTAAAATGAGTGTTTGTCTAGACTCTCTAGACAGTCTATAAGATCACTTCCCTGCTTTAGCATCCTATACTTCTTTGATAGGCTAATTTGTTTTTGCAGGCAAATGATATAATATGTAAAGTATTTTGCAAACCTTGAAGTGCTATGCTAGTTGTTATTATTCTTGTTAATTCTCTGATGATGATGATGGTGAGAAGCAGCACAGCATAGTGGCTAGAAAGCCAACCTTGAAGTCAAGAAGGCCTGGATTCCAATTCTGCATCTGATATATAAGGACATAGTGTGACCCTGGGAAAATATTTCAATCTCTTAGTGCTCTAGTTAACTCTCTAAGGCTGTAAGTTATAGGGAAAGAGGTACCAGCCCTGATTGGTAGAGGAAGTTCCCTTACTTGGAAATTCCCCATACAAATGTGATCCAATAAGCAGCTCTAGATAATTTTGCTTCAAATGCTCTTAAAGGTGGGAAATATAGCTTCATAGAAGAAGACCAAACATTAGGATACCAAAGTTTTGCTTTGGAGTCTGCAAATGACTTCTTGTATAATGTTGAGGTTACTTTGCTCTTTAAATACACCTCAATAACCCAGCCAAAAAAGCTTTATCTTCTCTCCTGAGTTTGTGCCCAGAAACTCAAAAATAACATACCCCACCAAGGAGTTTGATCTTTACCTGGGGTTTGAGAGGAACATGGGCTTAAATCATTGACTGAAATTTCAATTGCAACTTTCCATTTTGCCAGCATAGACCATAAGATAACATAGACTGTAATTTTCCCTTTTGCACCAGGAAATATGCATCGTGGGGTGTAGAGAAGACCCCTGTTTCAACTTTTTCCACCCAGAGTCTCTCCTGTGCTCAGGCGAGAGAGAATCTTAGGACGTTTGTGCTGGAAGAGACCTACAAGGTGACTGAATCCAATCCCTTCATTTTATGGATGAAGATATTGAGACCAAGAAAGAAATAACTTGTGCAAAGTCATGTAGTGAGAAAGTAACAGACCAGGACCCCAAGTTAGATTGTTTGTGACTTTCATTAGTTCCTTACAGAATATTGACTAATAACCTTGGATGGTGTACTGAAGGGACGCTAGATTTGGAGTCAGAGACTCTGGATTCCAAACCCAGCTCTATCACTTACTAGCTAATTGAGTGACCTTAGGCCAGTTGCTGTGCCTCTGTAAAATTAAATGATTGTGCTAGCTGATCTCCAAGGTTCATTCTATTTTTAAAATCTATGATATTTCATCACACCAGTAGATTAGAAGGGGGAACAGAAAGTAGAGATAGGACAAACCTATGCAGGAGAAAAAAAAGTGGCCAATTTAAAGGAGGAAAGTTACATAGGAATGTATAATCCCAATTAGGACGAGTGGTATGGCAACATTCTATTGCTTTTAACATGGCACTTAACAAAGACATTAAAATGGAGCACACTGCTTTAAATATGCAACATCTCTGACCAGAAATTTAAAGGACAGAAAACCCTTGTTCTTGTGAGTTTCCTAACAGTCATTCCACCAATCCCCAACTTGAGAGGTGGAATTGATGAAGCAAATGGGTCGCTGGACTCGGAGTCAGGAGAACTGTTTAGAGCAAGCCTGCCTCAGACACTTAGCTGTGTTTGGGGCAGTCATTTAACTACTACGAGCCTCATGTGTAAGATAAGGATAATGCATGAACTAAGTATCTCATATGTATATGTATTGTTGTAAGCAAAGAGCTTTGAAAGCTTTAAAATGCCATAGAAATAACTTTTAATCAAGCAGCAACTATTTATCAACCACTTACTGTGCACTGGGAAGTGTGCCTTGTGATAGGGGTACAAAAACAAAGAATGAAATAATCTCTCCTCGTGAGAAACTTATATTCCTTCAAAACCCTCCACTACTTCTCTGTTGCCTGGTGAATAAAGGTTGAACTCCCTATCTTGTCATTCAGTGTGGAAAGTCCCTCTGTCAATGCATATTGGCAGCTCATCTGGAATTTATCATCATCAGAGTTGCCTGGAAAGTTATGTGGTCTGCCCACAGTCACACATGTAGGTCATGTAGGGTATGTGTGGCTCATGAAGGCTCTGTGTATATCCACATGGGTTTGTCTGTATGTGGCTCAGGAATAGATAGATAGCTCTGGAATCTCTCCTACCCACCCCTCTCCAAGGGAGACTTTGATTCCTGCCAGGAGGGGGAGCAAGAGTTTGGAGCCATTTGGCTTGTCACTCTGCTCTCCTTAAAAAAGGTGGAGTAGGAGACTCAAATTCTAGCTATCTCCATTCCCTAAGTATTGCTAGTCTAGGGAAAATTATTTTGAAGTTTAAGCTGCTTCCCTGATTGTTATCTCTCAAAGGGGAAGGAATGTACTTTCTACCTGAAAACCTGTTCACTTCCAAGCATATGATAGTTACACAAATACCATCACAAATACTGGAAAAAAAAACAACTGATTTATTCAAGCAGAAAGCAAATAGAAATCAGAGTAGCCATATGCATTAGAATATAACAAACAATACACAGAGTGAATGAGCTCTTCCACTAGGAGTGAGAAATCTCAACCGAGAGTCCCCAATCTCACTTAAGGGCAAATTCTCCAATGTCTCTGGGAATGAAATCTGAGTATCAGAGATATATTGGGGGAGGGGGAACTGGAAGACATATATGTCTTTCAAAGTCTTCCCTCTCTCTCCCAAGCTCTCACACCAACTCCTTCCCTCACACAGGCATGCAGCATTCATTGAGCCAATAGCCTCTCTACCAATGAGGAGGGTCTTATGCAAATGATTCCTGCTTGAATCCTAAGTTACCTATAAGTGGCATATGTTAGAAGCAGGACCCTGAACTCAGGTCTTCTTCATTCAAGGATCAATTCAGTCCACCATGAAATGATGCCTCTCACCTAGTAGGTACTTAATAAATGGATACTGAACTGATTTGAATTCAGTTAAAGCTAATACCATTCTAGAAAAAACTTTTCATTGAAAAATTCAACTACCTTAGGAGGATTGTATCAGGGATATGCTGGAGTCAGCTCATACTGGCTTGAGAGAGCTGATTGTTAAATTTCCTCTGTGAGCATTTAACAATTTGGAAATGAGCAAACCTACAAATCAGAATTTGAGTTATTGTTTTGTTGGTTGTCTAGACTTAAAGTGATGGAGAAAATGTTAATAACACATGTTAAATTTAAAAGTGTGTCATATATAGTTATACATTTATATTTTCTCTCTATCTTGCTTTGGCTTATCTATAATAGAGCCATATAATTAAGACCAGAGGAAGAGCATGGTGTAGTGAAAGGTGTAATAGACTAAGAGAAAGAACATGTGGATTCAATTTCTTTTTTGTCATTTACTTGTTGTGTAACCTTGAGCAAGTCATTTGACCTTCTTAGGCCTCAATTTTCTTATCTGTGAAATGAGGGGTTGGGATACAAGACTTTTGAAGGCTTCTCCAACTATATCATTTTGTATGACTCGGGACTCAGGGTAACTATGTCAATGGTACATTTGACTGCACTCAGGAAGCCAGTCTGTGACAGCTAGCTCTTCAAGTACCTTCATGCCATACTCGGGATACAAAAAAGTGGTTTCATCTGAAGACATTCTTTTCAGGTATTAGCACATCTTCTTAATGAGTTATTCCTTTTATTTTATTTGCTCCAAGTCAAAAACCATACCTGGTGTCTCATGACTCCTGTCTACCTTCATGCTTTCATCCTCTATGATTTTTGGGGGCTCTGATTGCTTTTTGCCTCATTGTTGTTCCTTGGAATGATCTTTTCTTGATTTTTTTTAACCTAACAGCTACCTAGTTTTCATCTATTCAGGGGAATATAAACATGCTACCTGGGCCCCAGTAGCAAAATGAAGCCCCAAGATAACATCAGGCCAGGAAATTGCACTGAGGATAGACTCATGCAAGGGAAGGAGGTTATTGCACATTTTGGGCAGAGGACTAGTCTTGAATTTTTGAGTCCACATCTATTCCTGTGTGTCATATCCTTTCCTTCCTCAGATCAAAATAGGGGTCCAGTAGATTCCCGTTGCCCTAATGATCTATTTTTCAGCTGATAAGTAAGTCTGGAGAACTCCTAAAACTCCACCTCAATGACTTATCTAGGCTTAAGCCAGAAAGAGGAACCCTCCCTTCTCTTGCCTCACTATCAGGAAGAAATGCAGATTGTGTGAGTGTGTGTGTGTGTGTGTGTGTGTGTGTGTGAAGTTAAATAAAAACTGTCATCATCATCATCATCATCGTCACTACTACTAATGACAGTCACCTCATTGAGTCAACTTACAACCTATTCTTCATTTCACAAGATTCCTGTCACCTGAACCCTGGAGCTTTCCCAGGACAGTAATAGAAGGAGGATTTATGACAGGGAAGTCCTCTCTGGAGTTTGCAGGGAGGGGTATGAGCTTTCAAATACGGTGGCCTCAGTTGCATACTCTATCCTGAGAAATGCTTGGGATCTCAGAGAAGGAAACATGGTCTGAAACAACAGCCCTGAGAATGAGGGGGTTTTTGATTGAATAGTTAATCATGATTAGAGACCCCAGTTCTAGATAATATTAGAACCTGAGATTTAGAAGTGAAATTAACCTGACCTGAATTCAGACAGTGGACTTGGAGTAAGAAGAAACCTGGACTCAAATCCTACCTTCTATTCTTACTAATAGTGTGAACCTGGGAAAGTAATTATACCTCTCTAAGCTTCCTTTTCCTAATCTACAAAATGGGAATAATATAGTACTTCTACTAGCTACCTCAAGGGTATATAAGCAGAAAAGTGCTTTTGAAAATATTAAATATTACACTTATGTGTATCTATACACATGTGTGTATATGCACAACATATACATTTGTATGTGTGTGTGCATATATACATATACACATTTTTTTTTTCTTCATAGAGGGAAGACCCAATGAGATAACAGATTTATTTGAGTACTGGAGAATTTTCATGGATTGAGAAATTTCTGGATTGTCTTAGAATCATTTTTCTTCCATTTGCCAAGCAAAATAACAAGCTTCAAGAAAATTTCAGAAATATGCTAATTTATTTTGAGCCTTAACTTTAGGTGTGGAAGCCTGCCTATTGGGCTCCTGTCCATTTGGCTCTTTTGGTTATCCAGAGCATTTTTTTTTTTTGCCAGTGCAGGGGCTGGAAGGAAAGATAAAAGAGTAGTTGGGTCAGAAGTGGTGAGCAGGCCCAGGCAGGAACAGATAGCGGCAGGGTGGGGTAGAGCAGGAATGAGGAGCAGATATTCTTGGAAATGGCCTATAGCAATGGGCTAGGAGTTAAAGAGTCTTGGATTCTGAAGCTGGCTAATCCAGTAACTTGGCATGTAAATTTAGATGGAACAATAACTCTTCCTAGAGCCCAATTTCCTATTCCATAAAAATGAGGCTAATGGTACTTGATCTATCTCAAATGATACCTTATATTTTTAGTGCTTGGTAGCATACGAAGCATTTTCACTCACATTATCTTATTTGATGCTCACCATGACCTTGTAATATAGGGGGCTTATTAAACCCATTTTAAAGATGGAACTAAGGCTCAGAGAGGAAAAATTTCTTGCAAAAAGTCACACAGAAGTAGTAAGTGGCCACTCAACTTCTGTTTCCTAATCCAGGGCTCTTTCTATTACACAAAAGGCATAAGGGCATAAAGGAAAGTACATTGGACTTGGCCTGAAGACTTGAGTTTGAGCACCAGACCAATCAGACACTTATTAGCTAGATTGACCTTGGGCTCTGAGCCTCATTTCCTAAAACATTAAAGTGTTTCTGCTATTAATATTGTTCAGTCAATCAACTAGCATTTATTAAGTGCCTACTATGTGCTGGGTACTCTGATCCAGTGACACTAGCCTCTTTGTGGTTCCTTAGACATGACTCCTTCATCTCCCTGCATATTTACTGACTGTCTCCCAAGCCTGGAATTCTTTCTAGTCTGACTTGCTGACTTCCTTGGCTTCCTTCAGGTCTCAGCTAAAGTCCCATGTTCTGCGAGAAGCTTTAATGCTAGGGCCTTTCCTCTAAGATTATTTCCAGCTTATCTGGTATATCTCTTGTTTGTACATAGTTGTTTGCATGTTTTCTAGCCCATTAGACTCTGAGCTTCTTAACTGCAAGGACTTCATATGGGTTTTTTTTCTTTCTTGTATTCCCCAGTGTCAGCACAATGCCTGAAACATAGCAGGCATCTAATAAATGCTTATTGACTACTTGACTTAAATGAATAATAGTTTGCCTAAAAAAAGATATGTACAAGCTCAATGTGAGTTTACAACATGATGTGACTGAATTGAGAGCCCTAGCATCTAGGAATATGCAGCTGATAGCCCTGCTATACTCTTCACTGGTAAGATCATATCTGGAATGTTGTATTCAGTTCTGAGCACCACAGTTTAGGAAAGGGATTGATAATGTGTAGAACATCCCAAGGAAGGCTGCCAAAAGGGTGAAGGGCCTCTAGTCCATGACATATGAAGATCATGTGAAATAACTCAGAATATTTATCCTGGGAAGAGAAAAGTGGTTACAGAGGGATGGAGTGCGGAAGGATAATTGTCTTCAGGCTCTCATGTGGAAGAGGTTTTATACGTGTCCTACTTGGCTCCAGAAGGCAGAGCTAGAAACAATGGATAGAAGTTGCAAAGAGGCAAAGGTAGGTTGGATGTAAATAAAAAGTTCCTAATGATGAGAGATGTCCAAAAATGGAATAGCTTTCCTCAGAGGATGTTGGTTCCCAGTTCCCTATCTTTGGATATCTTCAAGGATGGACGACCACTTATTGGATATGAGTAGGAAGTTTTTTCTCAATATGAGTGGCTACTTAGCTCCTTCCAACTCTGAGATTTTGTGATTCTATGAATGTGTATTGTAGTTATCTCTGCTTGTGTTTTTATCTCCCTACTGGACTGTAAATTCCATGAGGGCAGGGGCTATGGCTTAGTTCAACTTTATATCTCTCTCAAGGGTAACAATATTGATCCATACATGGTAGGCACTTGATAAATAGTTGTTGAATACATAAACAACTGAACAGATGAAATTATTTTGCTGCAGAATTGAAAAGTATGTAGAAAATGGCCTAGGCTGCTTTTGGGAAAATGCAGAGTTCTTTTAATTAAACCAATTTTCTTCCTGAAACAAAGTTTCATTTTTTAAAAAAAAATCAGTATTTTCCCAGTGATACCACATGGTTTTGAAACAAGAAATATTAGTCTCCAAGGCTGCTGGTTGCCTAACGAGCAAGGGAGAGGTACATGGTAGGTGTGAGTAGGCTGCAATATATAAATGAAAAAGAATAGGAGAAGCACACTAAATGAAGTCATCAAGGATATGCACGATTGGGAAAGGAACTGGGGTAGCCTATGGAGAGCAAGGAATAAGCAGTAGATTGCCTGTGTACTTCACTGGTAAACATGAAATATCAAGAGATTTAGTGGAAATTTCCTATCATTCCCTACCCACCCTTTGTAGAGAGGTCCTGGGAGGATATGGAAAAGCTTTACACAGTATACAAAGGCATGGATAGTTTGCAATTTGCACTGTTGAAGAGATTACCCACATTATCAGATCCATCAAAATTTTGAAAGAAAGGAAAATAATCTGGAAGTGGCGATGGGAAGGCCAACTGATCTTTCTAGAGTTGAGTTAATGCATTAGAAACCTCTACTAGAATCATATGATCCCAACAAAAATCAGCAATATTTTAATTTATTCATTCTCACCCAAACAAGAGATTTGGAATTATTCATCCAAGTCCAAGCAGAATAGGAGGCAGTGTAGGTAGTAGTAAGAGCATTAGATTTGGAGTTGGATGACTAGAAGTCATGGGACCTCAGCTCTAACACTGACTAGCCATGTGATCTTGGGCAGATATTTGACTTCTCTTGACTTGTTTTCTTGAATGCACAAGGAGGTTGCACTGAGTGATTTCCAAAGTCACTTCCAGCTCTAACATTCTATGATTCTAGGAAATATCTCTGACAAAACTTTGTTTATTGGAGTCAATGGAGCACTATTACATGAAAACATTTGCATGAAAACTGCTACTCTCAAGGAATCATTAAAGACCATGCATATTTAAAAGAAAGTCATGTTGGCACAGTGAATAGAGAATTGGCGTTGGCTTAGGGAAGACCTGAGTTGTCTCTGTCTCTAAGAAATACAAGACAAGTTACCATGGACAATTAGCTTCTCAGTGCCTAGGGCAACTCCTTAAGACTAAAAGATGCAGACAAGTGGTTAATCTGAATTGAAATATGAAATCAGAGGTCAAAACACATACACATATGTTTGTTTAATGTTTAAACATGTTTTAAATGAGCAACAATTAAAAACTTTATTTCACACATTGATTTGTATTGCTTGCAGATCAATAAAAAACATTTACTAAGTATCTGCCACACAGATATTCATAAGGCCCATAAAGTCTCCTTATCATTTGCTAATCCATCTCCCATCACCTTTGGGCCAACTATTGCTGGTGAGGTATATATCTTCCATAGTTATTGTGATTAAGTCTCAAATATACATATTTATCCCTCCTATCACTTATGGGTGCTAGTCCTGAATCACCAACTGCCTCCTGGTCATGTCCGCCTAAATGAAGTAGGCACCTCAAATTCAACATGTCCAAAAATCACCTCTTACTTAAGACAGCTCTTACTTCAGACAGCTCTTACTTCAACCTTCCCCATTTATGAGAAGTGCTCCTACCACTATACTTCCAACTGCCCAAGTTTGTATCTTCAGAGTCACAGAATCATAGATTTAGAGTCGGGTAGGATCTTAGACATAATGTAGTCTAATTTCCTCACTTTACAAATGGGGACATTGATAGAGGATATCAGTGAGTTGTCAAAGGTCACAGATTAGCATCAGAGTTGGGATTTGAATTCAAGTCTTCTGACTCCCAAGCCAGTGCTCATCCCATTATACACCACTGCCTTCAATCAGGGAAGACTTCATGGAAGAGGTAGCATCAGAATTGGTTTTTTATAGGTTTAGGAAAAAGGTAGGTATTCTAGCAGGGAACATTAGTTCAATTCAATTCAATAGACATTTATTAAGGTATTTTCTGTCATTCTAGAGAAATTCCTCCCAGTGGCCACTACTGACCTTCATGTCTTTTCTGGGTGGCCAGCCTCTGATTATCTTATGCATTTCTTTCTGATTACCTATTGCTGCTCTTCCAGTCTAGATCAAATCATCCTTCTTTCTGAATCCAACTTTTAATCACTTGCTTTTTCTTACCATCCCTGGAACCTGCATGCAAAATTAGCAATTGATCATAACAGCATTTTAAAATTCCACTCAACTTTGATAACTACTTTAATAACTACTCATAGTAGGGAGGTGACCCAAGATTTTCAACCAGGCTCCAGCAAGTCCTAACAAACTGAAAAGTTTTCAAGTGGAGTAATGAAGAAACCAAGCATGAAGAATTGGGTTCAAACCTCTGGTCCATCATTTGCCACCCGTGTTATCTTGAGCAAGTCCCTTAAACTCCAAGGGCCTCAGTTCCTCATCTATAAAATAAGTAAGTTGGATTAGATGACCTCTAAGATTCTTTCTAGCTCTAAATTTATGATCCTATGATCCCACATATGCATCGGAGGACAGAGTCTCTGTCAGTTGAAGACCAGCTTAGCTAAATCTGGTGCTGTCAGCAGGGTGGTGATGAATTTTTCAGCCTCAGCCATTCCCAAAGGACATCTATTAAAGCATAGGACTGAAGTCTGTATCAATGGAGGGGGAACCCACACTTGTGTTCTCCATTGGTATCCAT
This sequence comes from Vombatus ursinus, assembly GCF_900497805.2. Classification (NCBI taxonomy): domain Eukaryota; kingdom Metazoa; phylum Chordata; class Mammalia; order Diprotodontia; family Vombatidae; genus Vombatus; species Vombatus ursinus. The sequence continues at coordinate 11,908,176 of NW_020954598.1, forward strand.
CAGGAGACACAGAGAAAGGCTACCAGCATATTGGATGGATGCCCTGTATGGGATTGCAGAAAGGACATGGACAAAATTCATACCAATTCTTGTAGTACAGAAGAATTACAGGAATTTTCATCTGGAGTGGAAATAGTACTGGAATACTGTCCTTCCAAGATCTGTAATTTTGTTAGTGTGGGTATTCCTGGCATAGATTGCATAGATTGCAACTTCTTTGTTATCTTTTATCTTATTAAATGTTTCATGAAAAATTTAACTTTGAAGAACAATGCAATCAAGTAAACATATCCAGTAACTCCATTTAAATGAATTGATTTCAACACATAAGAATCAACTTTCCAGTTTTTCTTTCCAAGTTCTCTTTAGGATTCTTTGTTCTCAGAGCTTAGCACAGTGCCTGGCACTTGGTAGGTGCTTAATAAATGTTTATTGATTGATTGATTAATTGATTGTTCATTCTCATTCATTTTTTTCTTTTTGTAGTTATAGTATACTTCCCATTCTTCTGGCATTGCTTTTTGTCTACATTATTTCATAAAAATCTATTTTCATGTCCTAATAATATTCCAGCGCATTAAAGTACTGCAATTTATTTAACCATTCCCATAGAGTTAGACATAAAAGTTTCTTCTGTTTTTGTTTTTTGCAATTACTATACATAGAATACAGCTGTGAAAATCTTTGAACAGATAGCACCCCTCTAGAATCTTTGTTCATGCTGTCCTGCATACCTGAAATATTCTCCTCACTTCTGCTCCTCAGAATTCCTTTCATGGCTTAGTTAGCCCAAGTGCTATTTCCTACTCATGGTATTTCCTAAATTTCCCAGTGGTTAATAGTCTCCCTCCATGAGAATTGTTTTTATTTATTTGTATATATGTTTTATATTTAATTTTCTTTTTAAAAGTTGTCCTCTCCTACTTCTCCAAGTAGAATGTAAGCTCCTTGAGGGCAGGCAGGAACTGCTTAATTTTTGTCTTTGTATTTCCAGCACCTCAAACATAGTCCGCACTTAGTAATGTCTGGTGAACTGAATTGAATAGTCTTCAAGAATTTCTGAAACTTCATTACTCTATGGTCAACCTGGTGATAATACCTTACAAACCAAGTTAGGCAGATCCTCAAACAGACAATATCACTGGGCCTAGGATCAAAGTTTTTCCAGTTTGTTATGACACCCCAGAGTGTATGCTCTGCAAGCATAGCCTTTGAGAGACTGCAATGCAAAATACAAATTTTGGGGAAAAGATGTTGTTCCCTATGAATAAAATTTTTTTAAAAAGAAAGAAAGAAGGGAAAGAACCCCATTGCAGATAATGACAATGAAAACAATTAGTGGAAGAATAACTTTATTTCTCACTCAGTCAATAACTGATTAACATATGGATGCCAAGTCAACAATCACTCTGCTGCTGAAAGCAGCTCAAAGATTGATGATAAAATCAAATAATCAAATACTTAGCCAGAAGGAGATCCAGAGAGGTAACTTAGGACAGTATTTCTGTCACTATCAGTGTTATACTATTACTTTAACCACCAAGAAGTGCTACTATCTAGTTACTTGACCATTGATGGTGATAAAGGTACAGGTAATACCCCATGCTCATACATCCCAGTGGTGATGCACTTCACCTATCATCAGAATATCTTTGAAGAAAATATCAAACTCTCTGTGGTTTCCAGAGAGCCAGTGACCTCTATAACCTAGGTTCATTCCTTTGCAAGTGGCAGTCTAGTGGTGTGGTCTATCTGAATTTAATGATAGTCATGATCAATGAACATTTTTTTAAGTACTTACTATGTGCCAGGGACTGTGTTAAGCACTGGGATACAAATACAAAAAGAAAAAAAGAACGAAAGAAAGGAAGGAAGGAAGACTATTCCTGCCATCAAGGAGCTTACAATCTAATGGGAGATGACAATGCACAAAAGGAAGATAGAAATCAGGGGTCAGGGAAGACACCTGACCCAGAGGCATGGTGGAGAAGTCAGAAAAGTCACAGAGTAGTACTCTCAGGTAAGAAATGAGAAGTTTGAGCTGAACTTCCTCTTTAAATGGAGATTTTGGAGTTCATGACTCCATTCTTCAATCAGAGGGGCAGAGGGTAAAGATGAGGTGAAGTACCAAGGCTGATGGGATCTTGCAGGGTACTGAGTTTTTCCTTAATGAGTTTCATGAGGCATGGTGGGGAATGCAGAGATGTCCCACATTAGTGCAGCCAGGTGAGAAATAAGGATTTATGCAAGCAAACTTTTAGTTGTACCTTTGTTCATTTGGAAACTCAATATTCCTCTCTTTATATTGCTTTTCTGTAAAGGATGTATTGACTATTTCGCCTTTTTACATGTTTGCAATATTTTTGTGCCTTAATATATCGTCAAATTTTGTAAAAGTTCCATGTGGTACAAATATATATCTATATCTATTCTTTTGCTGTATCATTTAGAAGATACCATAAATCTTTTAATTCTAGTTTATCCAGAAATTCTCTCAGTCCCATATTTTTCCTTTTGTTTGTCTTTGTTAGATTTATCCAAAACTGATAAAGGGATATTCAAGTTTTCTGTCACTGTTGTGTTACTTTCTATGTTTTCTTGAAGTTCAGATAATATTTCCTTTATGAATTTGGGTGCTAAGCCTTTTGTAATGTGTAAGTTGATTACTGATACTAGTTTGTTGTCTATAATTTCTTTCACCATAATGTTATTTCCTTGTTTGTCTCATTTAATTTTTTTGAATATTTGGTTTTTTTTATGATAGCTTTGAGGGCAAATATTGCTTTTTTTTGGATTCACTTGATGCATAGTAAATATTTTTTTCTATCCCCTCAGTTTTATTTTGCATACTTCTTTGTTTTTTAAATGCATTGCCTGTAAGCGACAGATTATAGGGTTTTGTTTCTTAGCCAGTTTGCCACTTTTTTTCATTTTATTGGATTATTTAATCCATTCACATTTAATGGTTTAAGGGTTAGGTTTATATTTTCCTCTGTCTCTAAAATTGTTTTTTAAAGCTATAGTTTTCCCTTCTGCTATAAACACAGTATTGTGTTCCTTCAGTTTTCTGACTTTAATCTTTCTTTAAGGTGGCTTGGTTCCCAAAGTCTCTCTTTGCCTTGCCCCTGATCCCCTTTTCTTGTTTGTTATTCTTTTCCCTTTAGAGTTTTATTTGTTCCTCTCTCCTGCTTTTATAATTGTATATTTCTTTCCCCTTTTTTTTCTCTCAGTCAAGTCATTCCCCTTCTTTCCTTTCCTTCAGTTAATCTTGTTCATTAATGTTTAAATTTCATTTTGCACCCCTTTACAAAAAAAGATTTCTCTCACTCTATTCATTATTCATCTTTTTCTGTTTACTCTAGGCTCCATTTTCTGATTCACGATCCCTATAATTATCTGTTTTCTCTCTCATATTTCTGTGTGCAATATCCAATCAAAACTTCCAAGGTATAAAAAAAACAAAAACAAAAAACTTCCAACATGCTTTCTGCCACCACCTTATAGTGCTTACCTTTATGGGTTTCCCTTCTGTCTTGTGTCTTACTTGTAGAATGATGCTAATTATTAAAGGTGTCTAAGGGGACACTGTCCCATGGTATTTGCCCACTGATCTACTTCCTGTCTTGTTGACTTTTTTTCTTTACATTGGCCTGGAAATTTCCTCCTCATGTCTCTGTTCTCCCACTTCTCCAGATGCCAGTTGCCCATAGAGAAACTCTCCTAGGACTTTTCAGGCTCCAGTTCTCCAGGCCTTATGCAGTGTCTTTGGTGGAACCTCCTCTCACTATCATGGCCTTTTCCTTTTCCCCACCTTTTCAATCTTTCCTCCTTCCTTCTCACTTACTCTTCTGTAGGATCTTCTTTTTCTGAGACTACAGAAGTCACCTTCCCCTAATTACTAGTCCTTGATTTGATTCAGGCACATCATTTACTCCTCTGTCCCCTCTGCTCCCCTCTTTCCCTTTTATGCACCCTATCATGTTGTAATGTAATACCACAAAAGAAGCATTCACGTGTAGGCAGGGTGTCACCAAGTTCTGTCTATGGTGGCCCCTGTCCAGGTCTTTACTGTTACCTCTACCAGATTTCTGCCTTCACCCTTGTCTCTTTTTGTAGCTTAGAAAGAAGTCTCTTACTAGTCTTTCTGTTGTCCCTCTTGCTTTCTGCCTTTATTCACTTCTCTTGCAGTTCTGTTGCTTGGGGTGTTTGCGAAGCAAATAATCTCTTCAGTTCTAGTTTTCTTTATTTTGTTCTATATGATTAAGCTCAGGATACATCACCCTGGGCTGAATCCTGTTCTTTTTCTGTTTTCTTTCTTTATTTTTATAGTGGGTACAGAATAGTCTTGCATTATTCAAATGTCCTTTCCTTTGTATTTGACAATCCTTCTCTAACTTGTTTCTCCTGATATTGTTTCTGAATTGAATTTTTAAATTTAACCTCTATATGTCTTGGAGTTTGCAGGCTTGGATTTTTTTTCTGAAGGAAATCTATGAATTTTTTTCAATTGAGATTTTATTTCTATGTTCAGAAGTTCTAGACAATTCTCTTCTATTATTTCTTTCATTATAGTGTTGAGGTTTTTCATCCTGTCTTGTCCTTCTGGGAGTTGAATGATCCTTAGCTTGTCTCTATACATGCTGTCTCTGAGATTTGTATGTTTTGTCTGCATAATGAACATATTTTCTTTTAATGGTTTTGCTTCTCTTCTTCTAGATTGTTCTTTGTGTCTGTGTTTTTGCATTTCCAATCTATTATTCTCTCTCTTGTTTCTTTGATGAAATTTGACATTGCAGATTCAAGTTTTTCTATTCTGCTCATGATTTTTTTTTTGCTGTGTAGAACATCAGTTCTGCTCTCATAATTCACATTTCTCTTTTAAACCACTCAGAAACAGTGTGTTGTGGTTCCATGTTTTCAGATTCCATGGAGTCCTCTGTCACATCAAATGTTGAATTATTTTTCTTCATTTTGCAGCATTTAAAAAAATAGATGCTTGAACCTGTTCATTAGCTCTGGAGGCCATATTTCCTTCTGTTACTATTTTTTAACCTATTTATCTATTTATGTTCAAGGTCTTTGAGATTTCATTTTCCTAAGATCTTTGGTCCTTTCAGTCTTCCCCTGCTCCAACCCTTATTTTCCTTATTATTCATTTCCTAGCTACTTCCCCTGGATTGTGGTTTCCTTGAGGGCTGGATCTCAAAGCATCTCAGCTTCTCTTACACTGAACAATTCACAGTTGACCAGTCTAAGTCTCTGCCCCAACTGACTTTTGGGCAGTCAGAACTGGCCCCAGTTGGATGCTGTACTCTTGACTTGGTGGAGTGACACACAGCTCCCCACATGCATGGTGTCATGTCCTGATGACCTGTCCAATTCCCTCTATTTTTTAGTTCTCTGGTCCACCACTGGCAATTCAGAGCTGCTGGCTTTGGCAGTTCAGAGAATGCTTTCCCCAGTACCAGCAATCCAGAGTTTGCTTGGACATAAAGTTCAGAGCTTTGCTGCACTGGTGCTTCCAGATTGCAGCCCCAGGTAGGCTTTTGCTCCTGAAGGTCTGTAGCCAAGCCAACTGCCAAGGTCTGGAAAAACTTCTACAGCCTGGATTCAGGATCTTTATGACACTGGAAAGAAGTAGAAGGGGTGAGAGGGAAGGAAAATGCAAGGGTGACTTTTGATATAAGCTTATGTAGCTTACTGCATTGTATTTTTGGGTATGCTAATGTGACCTTGGTAGGTAGTGTAGGAGGTGGTGAAGGATTGTTAAATTAACTCAGGGTCAGTGAGCATCAGATACTGGGTTTGGATTTTTTTTTTAACTTTCTCTTGGATTCTGAGTGTTCTAGACCATGGAAGAAGCTGAATTTTTTTTTTTTGGAATTTTTATATTTGGCCCATAATTCCTGTTTTGGAGAGGTTTCTTTCGTTTTTAAGAGGTCACAGAATTGGAGAAAATGTCTATCCTGCCATCTTGTTGCTCACTTGACTTGGAAATCTATATTACCTTTCAATGGACCTTACTCATGTACTATGGCATTATGGAGTCAATCTCACAAATATGTTTTAGTTACATATTTACTTACATAGCTTATTCAGGACCATAGAAACAAAAAAGAATAACAAAATATAATAACTAATATGCACAGTGCACATTGGCAGCTCTTGTAGGCTCAAGCAGCCTTTAACTACCCTACTGGCATTTCTTAAACACAAAAATTCACAGACAAAGCTCATTACCTAGCATTTACACTGTATATATTTTGTACATACCTAGTTGTCTACATGGGCTCCCTCCCCTATTTGCCATTCTTCAAATCCTTAGCACTTAGCCCAGTGTCTAACATAGTCCTGCACAACATAAGGGCCTCAGGCCATGGCCCTCCAAAGGCTTTAGGGTGGCTTGTGAAAAATGTAGAGGATATAAGAGAAAGTAAAGACGTAAGGAGTGCTTTGTCTGTGTCCCACTTAACCCACCTTCCACTACTCACTACTGTGTCCCTCCTGAATTTGGCAGGTGGGTTGCCACTGCACACTCTCTCCTGTTTGTCACATGACCCACAACAACCAACCATTGTCAGTCTGTCTCTAGTCTGAGAGGAGCCAGAGTCATATCTTTTCACTATGTTTTCAGTCATTACTGGTGTTGAACAGGGACAAAGTGAGTGCAGCCATGTGCCAAAGCAGCTGACACCCGCTATGCCAGGAACAGCAACAATACTTCTCCTCCTCACTGCGCAGCCGCCCTCCAAGTTACATGAGTGTCTGGTGCTCTCTCCAAGGTCAGACACTCAAGTCAGTATTTCTTTGTATGTGAGCAGTTGCTGTGGAGATATTTTGGTTCCAATATTAAAGTGTTTGGGGTGACTTTGTAAAATGGGTGATAAAAAGAAACGGAAGATTGAGTCAGAACACAGAGTGTTTAATCTGGAGTGGACAAAGAGATACTTGTTTACTTACATGAGAGACAAAATATTGTGCCTTGTTTGCTGAAAAGTAATAGCTGTTCTGAAGAAATACAATCTTTGTCTCCATTTTGAATCAAAAGATCCTGACTTAAGCAAATTGGACACCAACGAAAAACAAATTAAAGCATCCAAATTGTTGAAAAATCTCAGTGGGGAACAATGGTTTTTTAAGAAAGTAAACTCAGAAAAGGACGTGGCTACTAAAGTTAGTTTTCAGATTTTTAAAAATAATTTATTTATTTTTAGTTTTTAAATTTACTTCCATAAGATTTTGAGTTTTAAATTTTCTCTCCCGCACTCTCCTTCTCCCCAAGATGACCTGCAATCTAATATGGTCTTTACTTATACATTCATATTAAACATATTTTCCCATTAGTCATTATGTAAAGAACAATTAGAACCAATGGGAGCAACCACAAGAATGAAGCAATAAAACAAAACAACAAAGTAAAAGAAGAGCAAATAGGATGCTTCCATCTGCATTCAGATTCCATAGTTCTTTCTCTGGATGTGGACAGCATTTTCCATCATGAGTCTTTTGGAGTTGTCTTAGATCCTTGCATTGCTGAGAAGAGCCAAGTTTATCAAAGTTGGTCATCACACAATGTGGTTGTTACTGCATATAATGTTCTCCTGGTTCTGCTCATTTCACTCAGGATCAGTTCATATAAGTCTTTCCAGGTTTTCCTGAATTCTGCTTGCTCATCATTTCTTACAGCAAAATAGTATTCCATTACATTCATATATTACAACTTGTTCAGCCATTCCCCAATTGATGGGCATCCCTTCAACTTCCAATTCTTTGCCACCACAATAAGAGCTGCTATAAATATTTTTGTACATATGGGTCCTTTTCACATTTTTGTTATCTCTTTGGGATACAGACTTAGAAGTGGTTTCAATTTTCCCACATCTTCTCCAACATTTATCATTGTCCTGTTTTGTCATGTTAGCTAGTTTTCAGATTTCTAAAGAAATTGCTGCTGCTGGCAAGTCTTTTACTGAAGGTGACTTCATAAAGAAGTGTTCGCTGATTGCGGTTTCTTGATTATGTCCTACTTAGTAAAGTAATTTTATAAACATTAATGTGATTTCATGATAAAAATCTTCAATAATAAGGGTATAATAATAGTAAGTGTAATTAATTAATACTAATTGGAATTTCTCTTTTTAAAAACATGGTTTATTTGCAAAATAATTTAATCATTAATTATACCTTTACTTGGGAAGTAGGCTGCTAAAAATCTATTTGAAGCCAAAGAAGTTTAACCTATTTTAATTTTGGCCCCTACCTACTGCTGAGCTGCACAGGTCTGGCCTAACATATAGTAAGCAATTAAAAAATGCTTGTTGACTGACTGTCTGATTCAGTCAATCTCACTAAAAACTGTAAGAATTGCCCCTCTGCTTTTTCTCTCATAACTACCAGAAGGGTTAAAGTCCAAGAGTTGTGGAACTGGATCTGGCTTCAGCTGAATGAATGAATGAATGAATAAACCAAACCAAACCAAACCAAACCAAAACAAAACAAAACACTTTTTTTGTATACAAAGCATTAGGGATACAAATATAAAAGCAAGATGACTCCTGCTCTCAAGGAGCTCCCATTCAAAGGGGCTTGAGGATGGAAGCAATAATGCATATGGGAAGTTTCAGCTATAAGGTGATAGCAAGTTGCCATGGTCCTTAGTGGACCATGACAACAAAGATGGTTAATGCATCTTCTTTAATGTCATTTACATTGATAAAACCACATGCCCTTCTGATGTTGAACCATTTGAAAGTGCCAAGGACCTTGGCCATGAGAACTTTTTTTTCTCAGTCTTCACTTGCTATGGCTACTGAAAAGGAAGGACCTGCAGCATTTGCAGAGGTCTGTACATGTACGTAAAATACCAATGAAGTCTGATATCAAGCATTCGGTAGACATCTAGAAGAAGAGGTAGTTGAATCAGGGAAACCTGGCAATGAGCGTAAAGTGTGTGTTGAATGACTCAGAAAGATAACAATGATAATAAAAATAGTAATGATAATAATAAATAATAATGCCATCAGGAATTTACAAAACATTTTAAGGTTTGCAAAATGTCTTATAATATTATTTCATTTGATCCTCATAACAACCCTGTGAGGTAGATACTATTATTATACCCATTTTACATGTGAGTAGACTGAGGCTGAAAGAAGTTAAGTAACTTGTCTAGGGTCACCCAGCTAGTAAAGCTGAATTAGAACTCAGATCTTCCTGACTCCAAATTCCACATTCTGTAGAACATAACCTCAAGGGAGCTTAATGGCAAGCTATAGACATAGGGGAGGCCCAGGTAGGTGGTCAGTGTTTATTGAGTTTGATAGCAGGTAATGGGGATAGAACCATGTATATTTGGGTACAGCACAGAGATTCAGTTCTTAGTAAGAGTGGCAACAGAAAATATCAGAGGTACTGGGGCACCCTTCAGGATACCAAGATAGGGATCCACTCATGGGAAAATAAGGAAAATGCAAGTCCATTGTCTAGAACTTGGTGAACAAGTTAAGGACAAGTTAAGGCTAGTCTATAGTCACAAGGGTAAGTTTGCACTCTCTGGATCACTTGATTCTGTTATCTCCCCTACCAGGTGTTAGGGGGTGGTAAGTGGCATAGCAGACAGAGCACTGGGCTTGGAATCAGGAAGAATTGTCTTCAAGAGGTCAAATCTGGCCTCAGATACTTAGCTGTGTGACCCTGGGCAAGACCTTGTTTGCCTCAGTTCCGTATCTGTAAAATGATCTGGAGAAGGAAAAGGCAAACCATTCCAGGAACTTTTTCAAGAAAACCCCGAATGGGGTCGTGAAGAGTCAGACAAAGACAAGACTCAAACATCCCAAGGTGTTAGGGTTAGGTGGCCCCAGGCACAGAGAATGAAAGGAAGAGGGCATGGAGAAAGAGTAGGTATTACCCAGAAGGTATAAAACACAGCAGCACAGCTTTAACTTCCAAGATTTACATGTGTATAGTTGTGGTTAATAAAGTCATGTATTTTCAGAGGAATTCTTAATGAATTGTTTGACAGGGTAAGCACAACTACAAATACAAATGAAAATTAAATTACTGGTCATGATCCTAAAATTGTTGCCCTTTATATGGGGGTGTAATGTGGTTCTTGTGTACAGTGTATCATTATTTTCTCCTTTGACAATAATGTAAGAATAACCAGACTGAAAGGATCCGCTTGTAAGTAATCAATAATGGCCATTGTCAAAGGGGATTTGTTTTGAGCCCTTAATACTGGCTGACATGTTGTTCTGTTCTCTAAGCAGGCGCATAATAGCGAAGGCTAAACATGACGCAGCAGGTATATGTGCAAACCTGAAGATGGAAAATCATAGTAGAATCAAAGAGGCATTCTGAAATATTCACATGCATCACATAAAAGCATGTTTGCAGAAAGTTAGACTTGTTCAGTTTTTGAATCTCAATGATAATGATGGCAGTGTGGTAGAATCTGGATTTGAAGTCAGAAGACCTGAGTTCAAATTCTGACTCTGCTATTGACTATCTGTGTGCTCTTCGACTCAGTTTCCTCATTGAGAATATAAAGAGATTAGATTATTAAACTATGGACCTAGTCTTGTCTCCATTACTGAGTCACTTACTAGCTGGGTGAAGTCACTTAACCCCATCTGCCTCAGATTCTTCATCTGTAAAATGGGGATAATAATAGCACCTATTAGGGTTGTTGTGAAGATCAACTACATAGTGCTTTGTAAACCTTTAAAATGCTATGTAAATTCCCGTTATTATTACTATTATTGTTATATCCTGGCTACCTCACAGGGTTTTGTGTAGTAAAGTATTGGGGAACACTGTAAATCATCAAGCCCTGTACAAAAGTGTTTGGTGAAATTACTCTTGTAAGCATAAAAATATCACAGACATGTTGGCTTGAAAGCTGAGTAGAACAGAGAGAGAATTTTTATTCTTCTTCTTCCCCTCTCAAACTGTAATCAGCACCTGCATACTTAAAAAAAGTTTAAAAATACTTGGCTTTCTTTTTATGTGATCCAAAAAAGAACAAGGCAGGTCATTTGCATACTTGTAGAGATTAAAGAGATTCACGGAGAACATTATAGTCAACGTAGTAAAGAACAAAATAGGGAAGGAGGTCTTCAAGTGTGAATTGTAGGAAATGAATTCTAAGAACTGGCAGCTTTTAACCAATATCCTGATTCCCCACCTTAGGTAACATTTGAGAAGTTCCTCTTCAATGATAGACACATCAGAGAAAGGGACCATTCTCAGAGCCCTTCAGATGTGAAAATCTTAATTCCAATAATGAAAATGTTTGGTATTTAGCAGGTTTGAAGAGTAAAATACTACTCTCCAAATCACCCATCCCATAAAAGTATGAGTCCTTTTCCGTGGAGATAGAGTGCTTATTATCAAGACCTGAGCTCAAATCCTACCTCAAAATATTTATTTTTTTAAAATTAATTTATTTTTAGCTTTCGCATTCACTTCCACAAGATTTTGAGTTCCAAATTTTCTCCCCATCTCACCCCTCCCCCACCCCAAGATGGTGTGCATTCTAAATATCCCTTTCCCCAATCTGCCTTCCCTTCTATCACTCCCCCCTTATCCCTTCTATTTTCCTGTAGTGCAGAATAGATTTCTATCCCTCTTTGCCTGTATATCTTATTTACCAGTTGCATGTAAAAACAATTTTTAACATTCATTTTTAAAACTTTGGGTTCCAAATTCTCTCCCTTTCTCCCTCCCTACCCACCCTCATTGAGAAGGCAGGCAATTCTGTATAGGTTATACATCTGTAGTCATCCAAAATCCTTCCATAATAGTTATGTTGTGAAAGACTATTTCCCTCTATCCTATCCTCCCTCCTTTGGTTTATTCTATTCTCTCCTTTGACTTTATCCCTCCTAAAAGTGTTTGCTTCTGATTACCCCTTCCTCCAATCTGCTCTCCCTTCTATTATTCCCCCTCTCTTATCCACTTCCCCCTCTCAAAATATTTATTAAGCATTGTCACCCCCTGGAAAGTCAACTCTTCTCAGGCTCAGTTTCTTCATCTGTAAAAGGAATGGGTTGTACCCAGTGGCCTCTAATGCCTCTTCTGGCTCTAAATCTTTGATAGTATGATTCCTGTATGGTTTGTCATTATTCATTCATTTTCAGGTGTGGCTGACTCTTTGTGACCCCATTTGGGGTTTTCTTGGCAAAGAGACTGGAGTGGTTTGCCATTTTCTTCTCCAGCTCCTTTTGCAGATGAGCAAAGAGGCAACAAGGTTAAATGACTTTCCCAGGATCAGGCAGCTAGTGTCTGAGGCTGGATTTGAACTCAAGCAGTTGAGTCTTCTTGACTCTAGGTTCAGTGCTCTATCCACTTAGTTAACCAGACTGTGTTTCACTGAAAAGACTACACCTTGATGAAAATGCAGATCTTTTAGTATTACTACTTCTTAAGTGCTGAAGAGGTATACTGGACTCTAAAATGGTCCTTATACTAAGAGTTTTCTTTAGATTGATAATGTATTTACAAGGTCAGATTGGTCTTGCTTTATTTTTCATTTTGTTTAGCATCACTTTTATTTTGCTCAAAGAATTATCAGTGAGATGCAAGTGTCTGATTGTTATGGATATACTGGAAGCCGAGGTAATATTAAGCAAATGATCCCCTCAAGAGATCTCTTCTGAAAGCCCAGGGCCACTCCCAGTTTCTGTCTTCCTCTGGAGTATCATGTCTTTCCCATTTACTTGGCTAGAAGCTGCCTTTTTTGTTCCCAATTCCTGAAACTGTGATCATTGCATCTTGAAGATCTATTTTGGCTTAAAAGGAAATGAAATTAACCCAGGGTTTTTTGGTGCTGTGGGAACCAGACTTCTGGGTGTGATTCCATAGATCCTTAGGCCCAAGACAAAAAAAAAAAAATAAGATTCTTCTGTCACATATATAATTGAGGTTGTATAAGTCCTTTTGCCATACAGATAAGAGGTTTTTTTCACCTTAGGTCAGAGAATCAGGGAATGTTAGTGTTGGAAAGGACTTTAGAAATAACCCAGTCAAATGCCTGAATGATCCTGACAAAATTCCCTTCCCCAACCCCTCGCCCCCCCAAAAAACCCAAAAGGTTTTCTAGCTTCTTCCTGAATATTACCAGTAACAGGAAGCTCAATTCAGCTCCATGCAACCTTGGTCATTTTTATATGACCTTGTGGAACTCAATGGTTTAGATTACTTTGACTTTTTCTAGGAAGATCTTGACCTTTTCACACTGAAGTGTAAGTTGGAGCCTTGGAAAATTTTGATTTGCAGTGAAAACATGGCACCCAAGGCCTCAAATTTCAACTTTTGGTTAGAAAACACTGGAAGCTTTTTTTTCTCTTTAGCTGCAAATAAGAGTAAACCCGGGTTGTGAATTAGGAGGGAGGGAGGCTCTCCCAGCTCTTGGCTTAATTTGATTTAGCTGAAGCAAAGATTCTAGAATAGTCTTTTGGGTGTGTGCATGCCCCTCCCCCAACCTCACCCCTGCCCTTTCCCTGGTTAAAATCAAGAAATGTAATCATGCGTTTATGTGAAAGAGAGTTCCAGCCTCAGACACAGGTCCCCACATCCTCCACAGGGCGGGGCTCGCTTCAGTGCTTCCCTCTGAGAAAGGGAGGAGTAGATTTTAAGGGGACCAGCCGAGGGAAGTTCCCAGCAGGTGGTTTAGCTGGAGGGGGTGGGGAAGGTGGGGTGGGGGAGGGGGAATGGAGGAAGGTTAATAGCTGTGACTGTGAAGGCTGGTCGGGGCAAGTGCGGGGTATGGGTAGGTTCCAGGGGTGAAGCTGATGCATTATTTTGACCAGGAAGGGGGAGGATAGGGGCCTTTGACTTTTGGAGAAGCCTGGACCGAATGGTGCAGGCTGCAGGTGAAGTGGGCTGGGCAAACAGGAAATATTCTACCCCAACATCCTTAAATCTTTCTGAGCATGAGGGCCCCTCTGCAATTTCAGGAAAATGTGCTTGGGCGCATGAACTCGGGAGAGGGAGGCTTCACAGTCTGGCTGGAGAAGAGAGGAAGGGCCAGGAGATTGTCCTAGGAGAAGAAAAAGGAACATCACCTAGTTTCCTAAGAAACACAATCCAGTTAACTGAGACTGGAAGAAAGACAGGGCACTCGGCAGGCAGTTAATATAATGCTATTGGCAGGAGTTTCTCTTGTGTGGCGTCTCTTGGGTCCTCAGCCTACATGTGTTGTTGGAAAGCTTCCTCCCTCTCCTCAAATCTTCAAGGCTGTTGGCCAGAAAGAAGCAGGAGAGGAGGGGTCTGGAACACCTGAAAAGAATTTAGGTCTTGGGTACTAGGTGTGTCAATGACCTCAGGGTTCTTATGGGGACAATTTTGGAAAACCATTGTGGAAAGGTTGTGGGAGGTGGAAGGGGGCAGACTCAGGGCTAATGCATGGAAATGGAAACAGTGATTGTGGAGTCTGAGCTTAGCAGTTTCCCCCTCTCTCTTGATTTCTCTTTCCTTGTTCTATTTCATGATCTCCCCCCTTTCACTTATTCCTCCCTCAGTCTTCTCTGTGCTCTTGGACCCCCTTTCCAGCTCCCCTTAATGTACGGTCTTTTCCCACTGGAATGTAAGTCATTTGAAGGCAGGGACTGTATTATTTGCTTGTATTTATATTCCCAGGATTTAGTATAGTACTAACACATAGTAAGCGCTTTAACTTTCTATCTGTCTTTATCTGTCTCTCTGTTCCTTAGCCTTCTTGGTTCCTGGATATCTCTTTCCTATTTGATAAAAAAAGATTTTTGTTGTTGCATTGTTGTTAAGTTGCGTCCGACTCTTTGTGACCCGATTTAGAGTTTCCTTGGCAAAGACACTGGAGTGGTTTGCCATTTCCTTCTCCAGCTCATTTTACAGATGAGGAAACTGAGGTAAACAGGGCTAAGTGACTTGTCCAGGGTCAAACAGCTAATAAGTGTCTGAGATCAGATTTGAATTCAGGTCTTCCTGACTCCTTGAAGGGCAGCTAGGTGGTGCATTGGATAGAGCTCCAGCCCTGGATTCGGGAGGATCTGAGTTCAACCCCTGCCCCCCAGACACTAGCTGTGTGACCCTGGGAGAGTCACTTAGCCCTGTTTGCCTCAGTTTCCTCATATGTAAAATGAGCTGGAGAAGGAAATGTTAAACCACTCCAGTCTCTTTGCCAAGAAAACTTCAAATGGGATCACAAAGAGTTGGACACAACTGAAACGACCCAATAATAACAACATCCTGACTTCAGGCCCAGTGCTCTCCCCCCTGTGCCTTGTAGCTGCCCAAAAGTAGTCATGATAGTTAGCATTTTTAAATAGTGCTTTAAACTTTGCGAAGCACTTTCCAAATATTGTCATTTTTTTATCCTCACGAAAACCTTGGTAGTTAGGTGCTATTATGAGGAATCTGAGGCAGACAGAGGTTAAATGCCTTTTCTAAGGTCACACAGCTAGTAAGTGTTTGAGGATGGATTTAAAGTCAGATCTTGCTAACTCCAGGTCCAGCATGCCTTACCTAGCTGCTTCATTTTTATTTCATTGTTCTTAGTGAATAAAAGTGCTCATTGTCATTAATATTAAAAAATAGGTGAGTTGAAATATTTCTGTCTAAATAAAAATCAAAACAAATTAGGGTGCTTTTTTTTTCTTCTATGTGGTCTTTAACTGATTTTTCTCCCTTGTGAGTTAGTAGATCTCGATATAAAAAAAAAAAAAGGCTTCCCACACCTGGGTTGAGTTTCAAGGGCACATGATGTAGAGTCAGTTGCAGAATGGTAACTAGGAATAGTTCTCAAAGATTTCCCCCCCAAACTGGCAAAAATCACTTATTAGGTTGGACATGGCTCACAGGTCACATTTTGCCCAAATCCCTGCAAAGGCATGTTTAAGTGGTGGATGATTTATTCAGAATTCAAATGACTGATACATATCACAAAGTGTTACCATTTAATGCTGTTTATTGAAAGGATGCAGTTCAACATGTCATGATGTGGATAATAGAGGTGGCAGTGAAAATAATTTGGACAAAGAGCCCCACCTTAATAAAAAAAAAAAGCTAACTTTTACACAATGCCTTAAAGTTTACAAAGTACTATTTAAATATCTTATCTCATTTCATCCTTATGACTCCAGGAGATAGGTGCTATTTTTATCCCCATTTTACCAAAGAAAACTGAGGCAAAAAGAGAGAAAATGACTTGATCAGGGTCATGTAACTTTGTAGTCCCTGAGGCAGGATTTGAATTCAAGTCTTCATGATGCTTTTGTGGATCCAGTCACTATGGCATCTAGCGGTCTGCAAACGGATAATTAAGATAGAAGTGTATTTTTTTCTTGAATTATCTAAATAATTGTTCCAAACCTTCTTTTTTGGATGTGAGAATACTGTGTCTATGTGATTAGAATATCTTGGCTAGAGTGACAGAAAAATCAGTTAATTATCTGGACATTCATAAATATCTAGATGTTTGATATTATGTTGACAAAATATCCTGATATTTGATTATTTTTGTATTTTCATCCAGATATATGGTATCATGTAAACACAACCACAATTCCACATTAGCAGTCATGATACAAGTAGAAAATGACAGGGGAATAAAGCCCTATTATAATATTTTTTTCCATTACATTGTATAAGATTAGAGAAGGTTGTGAAAAAATTCTTTAAAAGATCCTAGGCATTGTAGGATTATCTGTAAGCGACACGATACCATAGAATTCTGACAATAATCAGTGCTAGTTTATATGAACACATTCATGGTCAGGTCTCAGAGAAATCGTGTCACTGTTGTTGTGGTGAACCTCTGTTTAGGGAGTCCTCATCAGACAGCTTTGTCCTCAGACCAGTTTCTGTCTACAAGACTATTTCTGTAGGGGATGTATAGTCTACAAGAGATGTTTATTAAGAATGGAAGGTAGAAGATACTGAGTAGATTACTGGTAGATGATAGGAATTCTGCTAGAGTTTGAATGATCAAGACAGATCATTATTTGTCCAGTGGAGAAGACACTTCTTCAGTAGATCGTGTCCAAAGTCCTCAGAAATAATAAAAAGGACTAATCCTTTTCAGGGTTAATGAATCATTGTGGGGAGTAGGTGGCTTGAAAGATTCTGCTTTTTTTTTTTTAATAGAATTGGCATCCTTCATCCAACATGTGGTTAAATCAGAAATGATTCCCAGAGAGAAGGAGTGATTTCAGATATTTGGTGGAGCGTTTAACTGGTCCCAAAGAACTTGCTTGCCTAAATTAGGCAAATTTCTTCAAGTGATGTGTGATACCTGATAGCACAAAAGAAACAGTGAAGAGTCCCAGATGTCCTGGACTTTCATTTGAATCTCACACTCAATATTTCACAGATTAACTCCATCAGACACTGATCACCCCTGTAGTCTTTGCCAATGAATTTGTTACATGCTCTTACTTAAAGGGGAGAGTTCCATGGAAATGTTTGGATCTGGCATACAAGGTTTTATGTCTTGTTCATTGTTTATCTGACTTAACACATTTTCCTGTATATTTGAATTGTTTCATATTGATAGCATCTGATAATCTTATATAGCACACATGTGGTTAAAGTCAGAAATAAACTATTTACAATATCATCTGGCCAATCTCAATGTTGACTAGAATGGGTGGCTAAAAAAATTAATAATGGTAATAGCTCACATTCATATAATGTTTACTTTGTACCATGTACTATGTTATGAGCTTTATAATTTTTATCACATTTGATCTTCACAACAACCCCAGGAGGAAGGTTCTAAGGCTGGATTTGAACTCAGGTCTCCTGACTCTATGTCCAGTACTCTATCCACTGTGTCACTGAACTGCAAATGTAGTTAGGGTGTAATTAGTATTTCCCAAACTTCTGGAAACTTTCTCCATAACAGTATTTATTGTATTGTAAGGCCTATAATTTACGTATGTATGTACATATGTATACACATACACACATGCACACACATATGAATTAAATATTGATTTATATATGAATTTATTAATATGGATTACATATTAGTATGAATTGTATATTATATTAATATGAATACATGAATTGGAATCTGAGTCCAAGTTAATTCCATTTTGAGAGTCTTGGAAAATATTTAAGATAGCATATCAGCATATGCCCTGGGGACAATACAAAATCAGGTTTTCTGGTTAAGAAGAGAGATACTATAGGGAAAGTATGTTCTTAACTAAAATTCTATCTGTCTTGAGTTCATGGTGAACATCTAAGCATGACTGATGTTAGTATTAACCCCCACTTAATTTTGATGTTATCTGTCACTCAGATTTCAGCCATAATATTGACCCTTTCTTATTGTTTCCATTTTTCTTCCCTTATTTTCCCCATAGATGAGATGATATGGTTTGAATAAATCAGATTTAAAAAAATTTTCATAGAGTTACAAAATGCTTTAAATAGGTGGAATCTGATCTTAGTTTTTGTGTTTATTTTGGATTGGATCTGTACTGATATAAAAAACCACCCTTGAGGTGCCTGCTCAGCAATCTATTGTCAGAGGGACGCGGAAAGGTTAAGTGATTTGACCAGATCCAAACCTATGCTATATGATGCCAGTATATGTTAGAGGAGCAACTTGAACCCAGACCTTCCTTATTCCAAGTCTGATTCTTTATCCATTGTGACACAATACCTTTAGAGTTGGAATAAAAACCATCTGACCCACTCATTTATTTTAAAGATCAGGAAACTGACACAGAAAGTGAAGGGAGTTTCCCAAGGCAAAATAGTAAGCAGGAGAGCTCAGACTAGAATCTGGGTCTTCTGACTTCTGGTTCAGTACTACATCACAAGATGATGACTCCATCATAAGAATTGCTCTTTGAAGGCACCCATTGCAACCCTCTAATTTTACAGATGGGGAAATTGAAGCCAAGGGAGGTTAAGCCTAACTTTAGGCTGTAATCAGAAGATATAACCTTAGGAAGCATCAGGGGTAGGAGGTAAACCCAGATTCTCTGACTCCTGACCAAGGTTTTTTTCAGTATGAAACCACTCTTTTCACCACGTGTCCCCAGATCATTTTGCTTCCCTGTTCAGTCTGAATGGAGCCCTTCAAACACATATTCCAAATCATGCATCCACTTGAAAAAGAGCAAGGGATAGACTTCATGTTGCTTCCAAAGCATATAATTAGCTGATTCTCTCCAGGTCGGATTCACTTCTTTTTAGTCCTCAACATGGCTCTTCTGCTCTAACCCAATCTGCCCAAAATTTCTTGTATATTCTTGATGTTTCTTTGTGTTAGCTCCCAGCTTCATGACATCAAACAGGAAAGGGATCAATGTACACTCCTGGCAGAGAGAAATGACTCCCATAAGGAGAGCACTGAATTAACCAGTGTTTCATTTTAGTAGCTGCTGCTTCTCTGTCTTCAATCCCATTCAATTTTGCTTCCTCCAAAGAGATAGACTCTGCCTATACCCTTTATTATTGCCTCAAAGCTTTCTGTTCCTCCCATAACTAACCAATCAATCAATTAATAAACCAATTAATGAATATTTAAGTACCTACTATATGTTACCCACTGTATTAGGCCCTGGGGATACAAAGTACCAAGAATAAAACAGTCATTACTCTTAAATAGGTTATACTCTAAAGGAAGTACTTCTACAAGAAGCAAATATACTAGTATATATAGACTAAATACAAAGTGAATAACTACAAAACATACAAAGTAGTTAAGTATGAGGTATTTGAGAGGAAGGCACTAGCAGTTGAGAGAATCGGGAAAGGCTTCAAGCTGAAGATGATGCCTGAGTTTCACCTGGTTTTTTTTTTTTTTTTTGAGGTAATTGGGGTTAAGTAACTTGCTTGGGATCACACAGCTTTTGTCTGAGGCTGGATTTGAATTCAGGTCCCCTTGACTCAAGGCCCAGGGCTCTATCCAGAGCACACTGCCCCCTGATGTTCATCTTAAAGGAAGAGAAATACTCTGTGATGCAAAGGTAAGGTGGAAGTTGATCCCAGGCGTTTAACCAGTGAAAAGTCACAGAGACTGTAGAAGGAGTGTTGTGTATGATGAACAGAGGGAAGGCCATTTTATTGCACTTCAGTATTTGCTTGTTCCTTTGAATATTTGACTTCAGTTTACTAGCCTCTAATCTGAATAGCACTGTCTTGATTCCAGTCTTCACCTATTTGTCCCTTTAAAGGGATTTCAATCAGTGTGATCTTGTGGGCAAACCGCTCCAGAGCTCTCTGACCCTGCCCTCCCTCAAGTGTCCAGGCTTTTAGGGTGGGTCCTGTCCAACCTACCGGTGGCTGAACAAGGGGCCCTTTTCTGTTCCTTTACTCCTGTCTTTTTCACTACCTGGACTCCCTCCTCTTAACAATCTATATCCAGGACCATCTTTGATCTGCCTCAAAAAACTCAAGGGTGTGTGTGTGTGTGTGTGTGTGTGTGTGTGTGTGTGTGTGTGTGTGTGTGTGTGTGTGTGTGTTTCTTTTTAGCTAAACTCTAAATTACTTGAAGCTAGAGATCAAACCTTCCATTAAAGAAAAAAATTCCTAGGCAGTCCTCTAAAATAGATTGACTTGACGGGATGGGTGGTGGTGGTGGTGACGGTAGTAGAGAGAAAATAGAATAAGTATTTATTAAGAACCTACCATGTGCCATGCACTGTGCTAAGCATTTTGCAAATATTATCTCAAGAGGCTTTCCCTATGGATTTTTCCTTTAGCAGCTACCAAACTGGGGAATAAACTAAGTGGATGATCAGTAGGTCCTCTCCAGAGTTTGATTTTAAGGAAGAACTGGCCTCCTTTGTCTGAAAGGACTTTGGCCCCCAAAACAGGGATGGGGAACCTGCTGCCACGAGGCCACATGTGGCCCACTAGGTCCTCAAGTGTGGCCCTTTGACTGAATCCAAACTTCACAGAACAAATCCTCTTAATAAAAGGATTTGTTCTGTACAACTTGGACTTAGTCAAGTGGCTACACCCAAGGACCTAGAAGGCCACATGTGGAGTCAAGGCCGAAGGTTCCCCATCCCTGTACTGGACAAACCTTCATAGAGCCAGTTCTGCTACAGTTTTTGAGTCAAGATGAAAGGCCTGGTACTTTAAATTTTTAAGGTCCTAGTAGCAGGAAGTGGTAGGGCTGGCCTCAGTCTGCATTAGGCTAGTGGGGAAGTGACATTTAGCCTTCTGTATCTACCGCAATCCCTGGGTGCTTGGAAGCCTTAGAGATTTTGTTCTTGTCTCAGCCTCCTAGGCTGAGGACTAGCTCTCTAGGTGTTTCAGCATCTCTGACCTCAATGACTCCTGAACTTCAGCTTTTGAATAGTCTCCTGGCTCTGATCTTCTCAGCCTACACCTTGAACAAACTTCCTCTTCACACTCCCCCAAACCTGTAATCCACACCCATAATGAGGCAAACAAATGGGTCACCTTCTTGCCAGTGGTAAATGTGGCCCGAAGCCCAGGGTTTTACCCCAGAACAGTCCAATAGTTACTCCTCTCCTACGTCAAGGAAGTACCTCTCTGGTAGTATTTCTTTGTTGTGTGAGACAGTCATATCATTAAATTGAAAGACTGACACCTTTTGTTAGAATTATTACTATTTTTAATTAAATCACATGTTCTTTTATCTCCAAGATGTATCTCTCAGAGAACTTTGGGGTTCGAGATGCCTCTCAACAAAAGGTGCATCGGATTAGTCTCTTTCCCTATGGAAGTTAGCCTCATTTTGTCATTTAAAGTCAACTTCAATTTACATGTAAAATATGTAATCTTTGGCATTGCTGACCACAGGCTCATCCACAAACTAATGTAAGTGTTTCCTGCTTGCAAAGCACAAGATTATCTAGTTTTCCTCTTTGAAAAGAGAAGAGCACCAATTGTATAAGAAAACAAGTGGAAGTCATCAAGTTGTCCATGATTACCAAAGGATATGCATGAAATATGTTCTCTAAAGTCGAAATTGCTACCCTTGGGTAACAGGAAAAGGAGGACATTACATTGAATTCAGGAAATGGGAGATAATGAAATAGATGCCAAGTACAGGACACCAGATAAATAATGCAACCAAATAAAAGAGTTTGCATCAAATCTCTCCCAATTCATTTTTGAGGTTTTATCTTCTCTAGGGCATTTAAACTTGGTCTCCAATATCATTTGATGTAATAAATGGAAAGGTTTCCCCAGTTACTGTGTTTGCTGGCTGACTACCACAAATAAAGTCGCACTGAAATAGCTACTTAATTCAAACTGACCCCAAGATTGAAAATTATCTCTGGGGAACTAAAACCAATTCCTGAATTGCCCCCCACCCCTACCCCCATCATGTCAAATGGTCTCTGTTCAAATGCCCTGTGGAAGTCAGAACCAAGTCAATTACATTTAATACTTAATGCACATGAGCTTCCCAAGAATTTGTGACCCAATAACAGTGTAAAGAGGGCATTTTTCAAACATTCTTACCTCCACGCTTGTTTCCAACATAATCCCACAAAGCACAGTAAAGGTGAATCTTTACTCATTCTTTATAATTCCTTTTGAATACTGCTTGAATTTCTGCTGGCGTTTCTGGGGGTCCTTGGCTGTGGACTTCACAGAATTACACAGCTGGAAGAGAATAAGAGTATCGGCATTTGGGGGCATCAGTTCTTATGTGGTTCCTCAGATAAGGCAACCCCAGGTCAAAGGCATTCTGTGGTTTTGTGTCCCTTTAAATCCATGGCCAATAACAACAACAACAAAACAACAACAACAACTAATGCTTGCATAGTGCTTTAAGGTTTGAAAATAATACAAACATATTATCTTATTTGATTCTTATAATAACTCTAAGAGTTAGATGCTATTATTATCCCCATTTTACAGATGAGGCTCAGGAGATGTGAGGCTCATGTAAAAGGCATTTAGTGAGAAAAGCAAAAAAAATAGCAATGAAATATTTCTAGATAAAATCTAGTGCAAACCTTCTCACAAAATCCCTTACTATCTATAGTGGGAAGAGACATACGTGTGGAGAATATCTGTAGTCAAGGTATATCTTTGGAGAGATAATGAATGTAGGGTACACATTTGGTCAGAATATACATGGAAGTGTAACACACATTCCCTTTAGGGCTACTGTTAGCACCTAGTGATATCTTGATTTGTTTTTTCTGGGATGATTTTCTATTGGTATAGCAGTCCTTCCTGGGTATTTAAGTCTTGACCAGGTATATGGATATGGTGTGTAGTCTCTGCTGGACAGTGCTCCTTCTTGATATTGCTTGGCTATTGTTTGATGGCACACCACTTTTTCTAGTTCCACTGGTTGCTGCTAGGTATGGTACCAAGTGTGTGGCAGGTTATGGAGCTTCCATATTCTCTGCTTTCAACTTCTCACTTAAGCTGAAGTTATACTGCCGAAGAGGAAGAGTGGACTCCGCCATTTCTTTTGGATTAGCACATAGAGCCTCTTAGTTAAAGCTCTTTAAAGAAAGGTAATGACCTCACCTCTACCAGTCATCAGACTAAGGGAAAACAAAACAAAAAAAAACAACAACAACAAAAAAAAACCCCTGGCCTTTCCTTTCAAGAGAGTCTTTGAGCCTTGGCTGTAATGGATGTTTCATCTTTAGAAGGGGATTCCTTGCCCCAGGAGCCAAGCTCTTGGAAAGCCAGAGTAGTCCCAGGTAATTAGGACCTATAAGTTTGCCTATTTTTCTTGCTCACCAAGGACAGGATTTTTATGTCTCACTCTGACTTCATCAACTTAAATAGTGAAATTACTCTGTGATCTCATCGATTTGGATGTTTCCTCATGTGCTACAGGTGGTCGTAGCCTATACATGGCTGTCCATTCTTTATGACTCTTGTCCCTGTCCCTCCAAAAGTTTTCCCATAAGGGGTCCAATCTGCTGGGTCAGGGTGGGGGGATTTCTTCCTCCTTGTCTCTTGACATCCTGAAGATGCTGAAGATGCTGGTTAACACAAGCAGTTAACCCACTGTGGACTTCACTCTCTCCATGTAACCAGCCCATCTTCTTTTGCAATCATTTAATTCCCCAGTGATGCCCTTTATCCTAGTTGTTTAAGATTTCTTATTTGTTCTGTATTTCATCCTGTTCACAACCAGCATGCCCATCTCCATCACTCCAATTTTTAATTCTTTGGAGATTGTTGTGTTTCATGATGCAAAATCATAAAACAACACTTAGAATATTGGCATTTAAAAGATGAGTCTTTCTTCTATGAGAAATTTGTGATCATTAAAGAAGCTATATAATTTCCTGAAGATAATATAGCTTGCTCCCCATCAGTTTGCAGTTGAATCCAACATACTGCCTGTTTGTACAGTATACACACATATGTATACGTATATACAGCTATATTTCTATACCCACACATACACATAGATGAATAAACTCTGAAGATTGTCATAGTCTGGATAATGTACTTTCTTTACCCATTTGTTTTCTCATCTGTGAATAGAGAGGCCATACTTTTTTGAAGGGCTACAAAATTCTTCAAGAAGGCTCTTTAATGTTTCAGAGTTTGAAACAAACCAGGATGATGTCATATGAAACTGGAGAATCTGGAATATTTCACCATTTGTAGGGAATTACTCTTCCTCTTGGCCTCTGCACTAGATCTTCTCCATAACAATGGCACATAGCTTTGGTGGGAATATATTTTACGTCTCACCTGATAATTTTTGTTCAGAGGATCATCAAACAAAATTATCTCTATTGGTTTGTCTTTCAAAGAATCTTGAATAATTTTGAAGTATGATTGAGGGCATCTTGTTGAAAAAGAGCCCTTAAGGTTGTATTTTGCTCTTCTGAAAAAATACTTTTTGAAAATAATTGACAGTAATAAGTACTATTGTATCTCATATTATCTACATTTTCAGTTATTTTTTATAAGAATAAAAATGTGGTCTAATGTGGAATATTTCTAATACTTTTCAAGATGATGCCCTTGGTGTGTGTATAGATTTTAAATAGATGAGAAAGTAGGCATATAGGTTAGTAATTGTTGATTTCTTACTCTCAATACTAATAAGTTCTGAATTTTTTTCCATTCCTCTGGTATCTTCTTCTTCTTCCAATATTTTGCAATTTGATGCCTCTGCACAGATCTCCTTTGTCTATACTTGATCCAATTCAAGATATTTTCCTGTCTTTTTTAGTGCCATTTCTAAGGCATGAGTATATGTTACAGTCCAAGTGCAGTGGTTCTGCTATCATAGTTCACAGGTTTAGAGACGGAAGAGACCTTAGAGGTCACATAGTCCATCCTCCTCATTCTACAAACAAGGAAACTGAGACTCAAAGAGGTGAACTGACTTGCTCAGAATCACTCACATCCTTGATGTTGAAAGAAGTTTATTATGCATTTTTCCAGATCTTTTCCATGTTTCTTCAGTTTGTTGTCCTTTCATTTTTACCCTTAAATGCCTTAGCATGACTTTATTTAGTTAGATCACTTGCCAAGCTTTCATTAAATTGCTTTTACTTTCTGCCACTTCTCTCTATTTTGTATGGTAATGGTGCTTATTATCTTTCTTCATCCTTCTCCATAAGTTTTTATAAATGAACTTACATTAAAAAACCAGTGTTCCCTTTGGCTACCATATCTCTTCACTTGGCTAGTGAAGTCAACTGTTTGCTGATTAAGGTGCATTTTAGAGTCTTTTTGTCTCAAAGTTACGGCAATTCAGTTATACAGGTTATACTTTCATGTGAAATTATTGCATTCTGTGTCAGCTATTTTATCCATTCAGGTTTCATTTTCACCATAATAAAATGTTTGAATAAGTCAGGATTAAGTTGTTTCAATTTATAGAGGTAGGCACTGGACCTGTGATTTCATCGGTATAGGGAACATCCAGAAGAGAATATTCTCTCTACCAATGTAGGTTGGTGTCTTCGTTGCAACTTATAGTCTTAAAGAATTGCCTAGACCATAAGTGTCAAACACACCACTCACAGACAACTCTCTAGAGTACAGCCTGAACCAGGTTAAAATATAATCAGAAAATATTTGACCAAATAAATAAAAAAAATTACATTTTAAAACTAAGTCGATATGTGGCCTGCAGAGATCCTTATGTACTGATTAGTAGCTCCTGTTTTTATTTGGGTTTGACACCACTGGCCTAGAGCACAGAAAGGTCAAATAATTTGCCCAACATGTGACTAGGATATGTCAGAGACAGGATTTGAAACAAGATCTTCCTGGCTTCAAGGCCAGATGTCTGTTCACTACACAATTGCAGTTGTTGTTGTTATTGTTGTTGAGTTGTTTCAGTCGTGTTTGACTCTTCATGACCCCATTTGGGTCTTTATTTTTTTTTTTTGGCAGAGACACTACAGTGGGTTGCTATTTCCTTCTCCAGTTAATTTTACAAATGAAGAAACTGAGGCAAGCAGGGTTGAATGCCTCATGTTTGCAAAACCTGGTTTGCCCAGGGTCACACAGCTGTTAAGTGTCTGAGGCTAGATTTGAACTCAGGAAGATGAGTTTGGCTCCAGACCTAGTACTTCTTTTAGCTTTGTACTTTTTTTGATCTTTACTCTATCAAGTTGGTGATCTAACTACATACAAACAAGTGGTTCAAAAATATCTCTCAATTAGTAATGAGTCATTTCTTGACTGTGAGAATAGAACCAATTTCTTTCTGCGTGTCTTGTCTTTTGGTGATCACCAGGTCCAGAACCTACAGTTTCTTTTATCAAAGAATGTATCTAAAAAGGGATGGAGCACTTAGTACATTGGCAAGAACGTCGGGTTTGTAATTAGAGGAGCCAGATCTGAACCAAAGCTCTATTACTTACCACAGAGTATAAAGCTATAGGCCATTACTTAATTTCAGATTTTGTATACTCCAAGAGTTATTTTTTTCACTAGTCTTAGGAATATAGATGGATATTCACTTACATCCCTAATTTAACACTATTAAAGTCTGAGTCAAACTTCTGATATTTATTTCATAAATTTCCTAAGAAATAAGGAATAAGATGAAATAAGAGATAAGATCAAAACAAAACAAAACAAAACAAAACAAAACAAAGAATGTATCCAAGAAATGGAGGTGTGATGATCTTCTGCAGTCCCTAAATTTTTGGCCTATATCTCATTCTTTAATCCAAATTCCTGTTTTCCTATATATTTCCACCATCCTCATCTATTTGAATCTTTTCGTTGATGTCACCATGTTTCAAGTATAAGTCAATTTGATTTAGGGGATTTAATTTAGTTCTTCAGAGAATTCCTTTACCCTTTAATCCTCTGGAACAGATATTGGTGCTAAGCTAGAATTATTTTCCTAGTGGTCTTTTTTGTTCAAACACTCATCAATAGTACTGCAATGTGAGATAGCCAAATTTCCCATGATGTGATATTTCTTATTGCCTTTGGGCTCAGGATAAACCCAATTCTTACAATTCCTTTATTTATCTCTCCTAGGAGAGCCTATGAGCCATCTTTCCATTGTGGATTAGGGTTAGGAATTCTTTGTGGATATCTGCTTAATGACTGATTGCTCAACTGCATAAAGAGAGCATTAATTTAGAAGCTGCTTTTCCAACAAACTTCCAAGGCCTCTCTAGGTTTGAGGCCCGCTCATTTTTCTCAATCCCAAGGTTCTTTTGATCTTCTATACAAGTGATTGAGGAGATGGAGAGATGGGACACACATGAACAAAACCAACCCCAGAGGGCAAGGTTATTGTTTTCTTCCTGCCTGGCTTTATTTGTGGCATTAATATGGGCTGTAAATAAGATTTCCTCTATATTATTAGTAATAATAATAAGTAAATAAAATAAATGACATTCATATAGAACTTTAAGGTTTAAAAACATTTTCTACCCATGAGCTCATTTTATCCTCACAACAGCCTTTTGAGGTAGAAAATGCAGATATGTTTAGTTAATAAAAGTTAAAACTCCACTTTATAGTGCAAAAGAAGGCAAATAAGAACTTCAACAGGCTCCTATTTTCAACTGTAATACAATTGTGACATTGCATCTGCTTGAGAAAGTTTCTCACCCAGTTCCCTCATCTTACAGATGATAGAACTGAGATAACTGAGTGGAGAAGTGAGTTTCTTAAGGACACGTAGCCAGTGGCAGAGCTAAGACTAGAATTCCTCCAACTTTTTTTTTTTTTTTTAACCAGAGCTATTAAAGAAGACCTGGAATTTTAACTCTTTATTTGTTCTCCTTCCTATAATTGCTCTGGAGAAGATGTTAATTAGGTCTTAATCTTGAGTGTCAGGGAACCAAAGGGAGCAGAAGGAGCTTGTGTGACCCCCAAACCAGATAATCAATCCCTACATGATGATGTATTGGTTGTCTATAAGTGTGTTTTTTTTTCTTTGACTCTGAGCAGGGGAGGTGGACATTTTGACCATGAAGACAAATCATGCTTACAATTTACATGCTTCTTCCTGCTTTGAAAGTAAGTGATATAGCAATGGAGCTATGTTAGAGGCAATCCTGGAATGAACAAGAGGCCCAAGGCTGGAACTGTAGCTGAGGAGAGGGTCTAGTGGAAATGAGAAGTGTAGAAGTATCTTTGAATCCATAAGGAGATTGTAATGCTTCTCAGTTCACTAATGTGAAACTGCCCTAAAAGAAAAGGGCATGAGAGCTATATAATCAAGGGATTCCTGCTACAGAGTACAGGAAATGCATCACCTAGGCATTAGATCTCACATCCAGTTTAACCTTCATCTTGCTGGAAAACAGGTCCCCTTCTTGGAAACCGTGACCAGTCATACACGATAAGGTCATCTTGTACATGTGTGAGTCATAGTAAGTACCAAGTATTCTCTGGTAATGTCTGGGAAGCATCCTTCTCATTCCTCCACCTCTCCACCACCCCAACACAGTCTTGGAAACTCTTTGTGCATTACGCCTCCTTACTGAGGTGTCACAGCATAAGAAATTTATCAATGAGCCTCAAAGCTAAATCCATGAGCAAACTAAATTTCCTTAGACAAACTTGACAATTCATAAAAGTTTTCATTAGTGAACACTTCTTCTAAGTTACTGCTTTTGTTTTGAATAAAAGCTTTGTAATAATATGATGACTATACACAAATCATCACAATGTATTCTTTGGACAATTCCAACAACAATGTCGACACATTTATTAAGTGCTAAGTATAAGCAGGGCCTTGGTGGAAGAGCAAAGATGGAATGAAATACCCAAACTGGTAGGTGGCGCAGTGGGGAGAGTGATGGGCTTTAAGTTGGGAAGATCTGGGTTCAAATGTAGCCTTAGACACTTGATAGCTGTGTGATCCCGGGCAAGGCATTTAACATCTATACGCCTCAATTTCTTCACCTAGAAAATGGGGATAATAATAACAGACAACTCCCAGGGTTGTCATTAGGGTCAAATGAGATGATATTTCTTAAGTGCTCAGCATAGTGATTCAGCATGTGGTAGGCACTTAATACATGCTGGTTTCTCCTCCCCTCCCCTTTTTATTGTTCATACATTTAAAAAAAATGGCATAGCATAGACGCACAAACATACACAGGGATAATGGACATATCAAATGATATATGGTACATTCTTAGAAAATGTGCTATTTGTACCCGAGATTCAACAGTTGAAGGCAAAACAGACTTGACACTTCATCCCAGGAAACTGAAATGACAAAGTAATGAAATGTCCGTTGAAAAATATTGGATCATTATTGAGTCCTTATACTCCTTAAAAAGAAAAAAAAGTCTTTCCAGACTTGAAAGCTGTTACTACTCTTTTGATTGTTGGTTAAAATAAGTCATCTATCCCACTGAAGGCTCATTGCATTCCTAGTATGGTGTCAGGCATTGTGAAGATAACAATGAATCATCTGATGGTCAGTGTTTTCCCCAGGCCTTGGGCCTACAAGACTGACTCTAGAAATTCAAGGAGCATGCAGAGCCCCTAATAATAATAATACAGAGTTCAGAAATGAGGATAGGGATATAATTACAATGCAGTTTAGTTCTTTAGAGAAATAGAGCTCACTCCAAGTGAGGTAATAATCACAACAGCTAGTATTTAAATATTTTATACCTGTTATATATATTTATACATGTTGTCTCATTTAATCATTATAATAACACTGTGTAGTAGTTGCTATTATTATCATCCCTATTTTACCAATAAAGAAACTATGGTTGAGAGTGGTTATGTGACTTTCTCAGGGTCACACAGCTAAGATCTGTGGGAGGCAGGATTTGAATTTAGAATGTACTGACTCTGACCCTAGCATACTTCTCAGTGCACCATTCACCTGCCTTCATTGACCAGGTAAATGAACTAAGACCTGCCAATGGTAATGTGACAAACACTGTGTAAAGCCATCACTGAGAAGAAGGTATAACAGTTCAGACCTGACCTCCTACTCTGGGCTGTGGTTGCTCCTGACCTAGGCATGTCCTTATGGCTAAAGAGCTGTCTTCATTGATGCATTGTATGATTGTATGAAGCATCTGTGTGTGTCTGTGTTGTACCCAATAAAAAGAGAGCTAAGTTGTTGTTTGTTTGTATTTTTCTATTTGCCTCCCTGACTTTCTGTTGTTGGTCAGTTGTTTCAGTTGTGTCTGACTCTTCATGACCCCATTTGGGGTTTTCCTGGCAAAGATATTAGAGTGTTTTGCCATTTCTTTCTCCAGCTTATTCTATAGATGAGGAAACTGAGGCAAACTGGGTTAAGTGACTTACCCAGGGTCACATAGCTGGTAAGTGTCTGAGGCCAAATTTGAACTCAAGTCTTCCTGACTCCAGGCTTGGTGCTCTATCCACTGAGTCACATAGCTCCTCTGCCTCCCTGATTAAATTTCACTTAAATGCAACCCCGAAATTGGGGCCCGTAAGAACTAGACTGGAAATAATGAACTCTTCCAAACATGGACAATAGACAGCAGATACTACCTGGCCTGTTCTCTAAGTCTTTCTATCTTGGGAGGATTTACAAGAGCTTACACTTCAGTGGCAGAATCTTGGTGAATATGTACCTCCATGAACACTTTAGTGGAAAATAATAAGGGGCTTGACATCTTGGTTCCCTCCTTGGGTCCCCAGAATTTAACATTAGAGCAGGAATTCCTAACTTTTTTCATATTTGGTGAAGCCTTTGTGGGCCCCTTCTCAGAATAATATTTTTAAATGCATATAGGAAAATACATAGGATTTCAAAGGAAGTCAATTATATTGGTTTATCC
The DNA here is from genome assembly GCF_900497805.2 of Vombatus ursinus. Classification (NCBI taxonomy): domain Eukaryota; kingdom Metazoa; phylum Chordata; class Mammalia; order Diprotodontia; family Vombatidae; genus Vombatus; species Vombatus ursinus. The sequence goes on from NW_020954598.1 coordinate 11,939,360, forward strand.
TAGAAATGAGCTGTAGGAGGGCTTTGGGTTCTGAAGGTCTTTGAATGCCACGTAGAGGAGACGTAGAGGGTAAAACCTCAGCTTGACATTTAAGTCAGACAGAATTTGCCTGTTTGCCACTGTGATTGAGGGCATGGCACGACCACTGCTACTAGTTATCCCTAGACTGATCTGACCAGGCTTAGGTCAGTCAAGCCAACTCAGCAAGCATTCGTTAAGAGCTTTCAATGTGTCAGACTCTGTGCTAAGCATGGGAAACACAAAAAAGGCAAAAAGAATGACAGTTCCCACCCTCAAGGAGTTCACATTCTAATGGGGGACTACAATTCAAAAAAGGGAACTGAAAAGCAGGTGATGGGATAGGAAGAGGATACGCATACAAAGACGTAAATCTCTGTTCAGAGATTTATGAGTAGAGTCAGAAGGGGAGAAATTGAGATTCTAGGAGAATTCACCAATGAGAAGAGAGGGCTTAGTGCCTTTGGGCACTTTGGGTGTTGAGGAGAAGAATAAATGCAGCTGAAGCAGGGTGGCGAAATCAAGAGAGTCAGGAAGAGAACCAGGGGAGATATGAAAGATGGTTGGCCTTAGCACTTCCACAAAATGGAGGTTCTGGGAAGAAGGGCCTTCAGAGGCAGAAATAGGTAAGAAGGACACAAGGACAGAAAGATCTTCCAATGTGTTAAAGCAGCTGAAGCATGATGACAAAATCCAGATAGTCAGGAGTAGAGTGATGAGAGTCACTGTTAGAAATAGATGGGCTAAAGGTTAGTCTTGGGATGATGGATAGCAAGGGTCTTGCTATCCCCTTAACTATAGTGACTCATAGACTAGACCATGGGTTTATCCCTGTTTTTAGTGGATTTCAGTGTTTTGAAGTGAGTTGAGTCAATCTTCCACTTTCAAACATTTGCAGTATGCAGCTGCCTTTACCTATCTCTGGAAAACTCCTCACCCTCCACCCCAACCTGGCCCTGGTGTCTGTGGGTCATCCAGAACCAGCTGGTTGTCTGGGGTTTCTTCTGGGTTCACTTCTCCAAACCTAACCAAAGCAAGGGTTTGGGAGGGTGTAACACATCTTGTGTCCTTGTGTGCGCCAAGTATTCCCCAAGTATAACATCATGCTATTTGCATGCTCTTTGCATGCTGTTTGCAAAGAGCATCAATTTGTTTCCTCATTGTCTGTTCTAATTCCTTTAATGTCTTTTTCTTCTCCAATTGCTATAGCTAGCATTTCTAGTACAGTATTGGATAATAGTGATGATTATGCACATCCTTACTTCACCCCTGATCTTATTGGGAAGGCTCCTAGCTTATCCCCATTACAGATAATGCTTGCTGATGGTTTTAGATAGATACTACTTATCATTTTAAGGAAAGTTCCATTTATTTTTATGCTTTCTGGTTTCTTTAATAGGAATAAATATTGTATTTTGTGAAAAGCTTTTTCTGCATCTATTGAGATGATCATATGATTTTATTCTTTTTGTTATTGATATGATCAATTATGTTAATAGTTTTCCTAAGATTGAACTAGCCCTGCATTCCTGCTATAAATCCCACCTGCTCATAGGGTGTGATCTTTGTAATATATTGCTATGATCTCCTTGCTATAATTTTATTTAAAATGTTTGTATCATTATTCATTAGGGAAATTCATCTATGATTTTCTTTCTCTGTTTTTGCTCTTCCTGGTTTAGGTTTCAGCACCATGTTTGTGTTGTAAAAGGAATTTGGTAAGACTTCTTCTTTGCCTATTTTCCCAAAAAGTTTATGTAGTATTGGAATTAATTGTTCTTTCAATGTTTGGCAGAATTTACTTGTGAATCCATCTTGTCCTGGCAATTTTTTCATATGAAAGCTCATTGAGGACTTGTTCAATTTATTTTTCTAAGATAGAGTTGTTTAAGTATTCTATTTCCTCTTGCTATTCTGGGCAATTTATATTTTTGTAAATATTAATCCAGTTCACTTATATTGCCATGTTTATTGTCATATAATTGAGCAAAAAAGCTTCTAATAATTGATTTAATTTCCTTTTCATTGGTGGTGAATTCACCCTTTCATTTCTGATAGTGGTAATTTGGTTTTTTATCTTTCTTTTTTAAATCAAATTAGCCAATGTTTTATCTTTTTTTTTCATAAAACCAGCTCCTAGTTTTATTTATTAGTTTAATAGTTTTCTTACTTTCAATTATATTAACCTCACCAATTTCCTGATGTGCCAGCACAAGGCTCTCCAGTGGATATGAGAAGTAGAAGGTATATTTAACTGACCAAAGAAATGGCTCAGTTCAGCCTTTATCCTGAAATAGCTATCTTTATTGAATCTATTCAGTAGAAGAGAAAAATATACCCAATATTTTTATAGGAACCAATCTTTCAAAGCTCATTCTACCTTTATTCATAACCCTGGCTTACCAGTATGTAATTCTCCAACAAGTTGACAGATTAAAAAAAATTACAGAGACAAGAAATTCCAGCAATAAAGAGAGGTTGTGAATATGTCCAATTCTTGTTAATGATCTCAAAACATTTAAAATGTACCAAATAAAATGAAAGAACAACAATCATTAAAAAAGGAGGAAGGAAGAAAACTCATAATGAAATTTTGACAGGAAAATCAGCTGAGAGATTGAGCAAGTAAGCAAGTAAATGACAACTGCTAACATATTGAAGAAATATCTATTGGGTAAAAGTATGTTAGGAGAAACTTCCACAAAAAGATAATAAATCTATAATATCTACAATGAGAATCCCAGAAGAGAATAACTTGGCCACTAGGACCTTGAGACTATTGGAAAGCCTAATAAAAGAATTAAAAATAGATATAACAATTAAATTAGAAAATGATATGTCAGTGAGTAAGGAAAAACCCATACCCCCAAGGATAATTCATCCTTCAATGTTAAGCAAAATTCTAAATGGAAAATACATTAATCAAAAACTTAAAAGTAGACTTGACATCTTAGACTGGAAGATGGAAAATTTTAACAAAGCAGAGATCTGAAAAAAATGTAGGAGAAAGAGCTCAAAAAAAAGTAATAATGGAACAAGATTTATTAGAGCAGAATAAAAAAAAGTTAAACTAGAAGAAAAGGTGAGGTATTTATAATAAAAAAAAAACTAGTTATAAGACAAAACTTAGATTGAGAATCCTTGGCCTCCCATTAAAAAAGCATGATAAAACAAAAAGTCTGAACACTATATTTAAGGAAATAATGAAATTGCCCAGAAGTATTAGAAACAAAGGACAAAATACAACTAAATGGAATTCATAGGATGACACCAGAAATCAAAACTATATTTAACTCACTCAGAAATGAGGTGGCTAGGCTTAAGATTTCCTAGGTTAAAGAGAAAAGGTTTCAAGTGGTCTTGAGAGATAGGTATTTACTAAGGAACTGTAGTCAGAATTACTCTGGGCAACAAATGCTTATTGAAAAGAGAAAGGAATAATGGGAACATGTAATGTCATCGAGCAAGGAAAACATGTATGCACAAGGATAATTCATCTTTCTATATTAAGCATAATCCTAAATGAAAAAAAAAGATTTTTCAAATTGACTTTCAAGCATTTTTTTTTTTTTTGGTGAGAGGAAGGAAACAAGAATTGGGCAGAGTAGTTGAAATGCAAATGTAGCAAAGAAATTAAAAAAAAATTAAATTCGCAAAACTCAGAAGGGCTAGGTAAAGATCCATTAAGAACATACTGAAAATTGGGAACAATGCTATTGTTACCTCACAGTCCTAAGTCATCTAACAGCCATTAAAGTATCAAAGAAATGCAACCTCTTGAATTGGGCATTCCAAAACAGGTGCTCCAGAGGAGTGAAGAGGGGAATAAAAAGACTTAATATTTTATAGAAACAGGGCAACATAGTTGAACATTCAATGCAGAAAGATAAGGAGAGGAAGAGATATCATGAATAACATTTTTATCTGTGATTACTCTTGGAAGGTATAAAAGGCGATAGCAGAACAAGTAGAATAAAGTGAGCAGTTCGCTAAGATAGGATAAGGAAGGGAAAAAAAGATGTCTCAGCTAGAAAGTAAGATTTAAGAAAGAAAGATCACCTAAAAAACAATCAAATAATAACTATGGAGAGTTGCTTAGCACCACCACCATCCCCCTTCCCACCAAAACCTAAAACTTTGTGGGAGAGATTTAGTGATTCCAACCTAAGTTGGGAGGGAAGGGAAGAAAGAAAAAGGAGTGGAGAAAAAAGGGAAGGGACTAGGATCAGATTATTTTGCACAATAAAACTGCAAGTGCCTAGTGCTACTTTTTTTTTTAAAGGAAAAGAATGTTATAACAGAATTTTATGGAGGGAAAACTTAATTATTATAACCGTAAATGTTAATGGAAGGGGAATACATAATGGAAGGGAATCAGAAAAGTCAATAATCAATAAATATTTATTAAGTACCTACTATGTGCCAGGCATTGTCTAAGCATTGGGGAAACAAATCAGAAAAAGATAGTCCCTGCCCTCAAGGAGTTTATAATCTAATAGAGGAATAAAGGGGTCGGGGTGCCAGAGGGTACCCAGCTAGCAGGGCATGATATTCATGGGACTGAAACCAAGCAGATGAGCTAAAATAAGATGAATAGAAAATTCTGAGCCCTCTGAAGATGGAGGTTTTGCAGGGGATTCATTGCTCCACCTTCTAGCCCTTTGGTTAGAGGAGAAAAGCAACTATGGGCGCTAAGGAGGTGTTGAGTATCAAAGCTAAATTAATCTCCATGATGATGAGATTTCAGATGGTGAGCTTATCCTGAGGGAAACGATGTTCATGGTGTTGAAACCAAGCAGAGCAGCTCATGGGAAATAAAATGAAAGGGAAGTGAAAAGAATAGATTAGAAACCAATTATTAAACAATTTGTTGTATACAAATAATACGCACTTCATATAGAATTAAAATAAGAGGTTGGAGTAGGATCTGTAATACCTCAGCTGAATAAAAAAAAAAGCAAGATTACGATCATGTTCTCAGAAGAGGCAGCAGTAAAAATAGGTATGGTCAAGAGAAGCAAACATTACTCAGAGACATATTATCATCAAAAATATATAATACATGCATCAAATGTCATATTGTTGAATCATGCTTTAGATATTACCCATGCAACGCTGGACAAATTGCTTACCTTCTCTGTTTCACCCTCTCTGTTTATCCTCTCATTTTCCTCCTCTGTAAAATGAGGGGATGAGATCTCTAAGGTCCCTTTCAGTTCTAAATCTATAGATCTATGAACTGATGATTTAAATACTTGGAGGAAAAGCTAGCTGAATTACAAAAATACTTCTATAATGCCAATAATTATAGGTGGCTTCAACATGACTTTCACATTTAGACAAACCCAACTGAAAGTCAAACAAGAGTTCATAACTGAAATGGGATAGAAGAAATCACAAATGATGAAAAGGACAATCTCACTTATATGAAATTAAAAAAAAACTTTTGCACAAATACTATCATAACTAGAATAAGAAAAAAATCAGTTTAAATTATATTATTAAATGGAATATTTAATAAAAGTGAATATTCAAAAGTTATAGGAAGCTGACAATAATCTTTAAGATTAAGACCACTTCCCCTTTAAGCAAATGGTTAAAGGATAGGAAGAGTTTTCAAAATAAGAAATAGAAACTATGAATACATGAAAAAAATCAAAATCACTAAGAACCGGAGAAATGAAAGCTAAAGCCAACCTGAGGTATCACCTCATACTTATTAATGTATCAAAGATGCTAAAATATGAGAAAATGCATTATTGGAGGGCCTGTGAGAAGACAGGCATCCTAATGTAAGCTCAGTTTTTCTGGGCACGCCTAGCTCTAATGCGGAGTTGTCTTTGATGTGCCATTTGAACATGCCTAGTTTGCCTAACGTATTACCTGAACTGGGTATGTCCAGATCAGCCTTCTTGTTGTTCAGTCATTCAGTTGTGTTAGACTCTTTGTGACTCCATGGAGCATAGTATGCCTGGTCTTTCTATCCTCCACTATCTCTCAAAGCCTGTCCAAGATCATGTTTGTTGTTTCCATGACACTATATATCCATCTCATTCTCTGCCATCCTCTTTTCCTTTTGCCTTAAATCTCTCCAAACATCATCTTTTTCAATGATTCCTATCTTGTCATTGTTTGGCCAATGTATTTAAACTTCAGCTTCAGTATTTGACTTTCCAGTGAATAGCTTGAATTAATGTCCTTAGTATTGACTGATTTGACCTCCTTGCCTTCCAGGGGACTCTCACAAGTCTTCTCCAGCACCACAGTTTGAAAGCATTGATTCAGCAGTGCTCAGCATTCCTTATAGTCCTACTCTCAGAGCCATACATCACTACTAGAAAAACCATAGCTTCAACTATATGGACCTTGTCAGCAAGGTGATGTCTCCGCTTTTTAACATGCTGTCTAAATTTGTCGAAGCTTTCCTTCCAAGGAGCAAGCATTTTTTAATTTCATGGCTGCAGTTACCATCTGCAGTGATCTTTGAGCCCAAGAATATAATATTTGACACTGCTTCCCTTTTTTCTCCCTCTATCTACCAGGAAGTGATGGAACCAGTTGCCAAGATCTTAGTTTTTCTGATGTTAAGCTTCAAACCAGCTTTAATATTCTCCTTGTTCACCCTCATCAAGAAGCTTCTTAAGTCCTCTTCACTTTCTGTCATCAGAGTGGTATTATATGCATACCTGGGATTGTTCATATTTCTCCTGGCAACCTTAATTTCAGCTTTCGATTCATCCAGCCTGACATTTTGCATTATGTGCTCTGCATATAAGTTAAATAAATAAGTGACAATATACAGCCTTGTCATACTCCTTTTCCAATCTTAAACCAATCAGTTGTTCCCTGTTTGGTTCTAACATGAATTCTTGCCTTGCATAGTACTTCCTCAGGAGAAAAGTAAGATGACTTGATATTCCCATGTCTTTGAGTACTTGTCACATTTTGTTGTAATCCACACAGTCAAAGGCTTTATTGTAGGCAGTGGAGCGGAAGTAGATTTTTTTTTTTCTGGAACTTCCTTGCTTTCTCCATAATCCAGTGAATATTGACAATTTGGTTTCTAGTTCCTCTGCCTCTTTGAAAACCAACCTGCTCTTCTGGTAATTCTTGGTTCACATGTTGCTGAAGCCTAGCTTGCAGAATCTTAAGCATAACCTTGATGGTGTGTGAAGTGAGAGCAATTGTTTGGAAATATGAACATTTCTTGGCATTGCTCTTCTTTAGGATGGGGATGTAAACTGATGTTTTCCAATCCAGTGGCCACTGTTGTATTTTCCAACTTTGCTAGCATATTGAGTGTAGCACTTTAACAGCATCATCTTTTAGGGTTTTAAATAGCTTAACTGGAATTCTTGTCACCTCCACTAACCTTATTGTTATCAATGTTTCCTATGGCCCACTTGACTTCATTCTCTAGTATATAACCTCTAGATCAGTAACCACACCATAGGAATTGTTTATTGATGTTAAAATCTTTCTTATACAGTTTTGTGTATTCTTGCCACCTCTTAATACTCTCTTCTGTTGTTGTTAAATCCCTTCCATTTTCATTTTTTTATCATGCCCATTTTTACATGGAACTTACCTTTGATAATTTTAATTTTCTTAAAGAAGTCTCTTTTCTTTCCCATTCTATTGTTTTCTTTTATTTCTTGGCACTCTCATTTAAGAAAACCTTATTTCTTCCTGTTGTTCTCTGAAATTCTGCATATGGTTGGGTATATCTTTCTCTTTTGCTTTCCTTTTTTCCTCAGCTATTTGAAAAGTCTCATCAGTCAGTCATTTTGCTTTCTTGCTCTTTTTTTGCTTTGGAATTTTTTTTTGTTATTGTTTCGGCCCCCTGTACAATATTTTGAGCCTTTGTTCATAGTTCTTTAGGCACTTTACCAGATCTAATCCCTTAAAGCTATTCATCACCTCTACTTTATATGTGTAAGGGGTATTATTTAGGTTACACCTATATGTTCTGATGGTTTCCCCTACTTTCTTCAATTTAATTTAAGTCTGCATTTTTCAATAAAAAGTGATTGATCTGATCCACAATCAGCTCCAGGTCTTGTTTTAACTGACTATTTTTGGTTGCAAAATATATAATCAATCTGATTTTTATATTGACCCTTTAGTGATGTCCGTGTGTAGAGTTGCCTTTTGGATTGTTGAAAAAGAGTATTTGTTATGAACAGCGAGTTATCTTGACAAAACTCTATTAGTCTCTGCCCTGCTTCATTTTGTACTCTGAGGCCAAACTTGCCTGTTATTCCAATTATCTTTTGATTTCCTACTTCAGCATTCCAATTTTCTATGATGAATGCGACATCTTTTTTTTTTTTGGGCATTATTTGTAGAACATGTTGTAGGTCTTCATAGAACTGATCAACTTTGGTGTCTTCATTATCAGTTGGAGCACAGACTTGCATTACTGTGATGCTGAATGGTTTGCCTTGGATTGGAACAGACATCATTCAGTCATTTTTGAAATCATACCGCAGTACTGCTTTTCCTATCCTTTTATTGACTATGAGGGCTACTCCACTTTCCTAAGGGATTCTTGCCCAAAGTAGTACATATAGTGGATCATCTAAATTGCACTCACCCATTCTCATCCATTTAAGTTCACTGACCCTCAAGATGTCAATGTTTAATCTTTCCATCTCCTGTTTGACCACATCCGGCTTACCTTGGTTCACAGATCTTACATTCCACATTCCCATGCACTATAATCTTTACAGCATGAGACTTTTTTTTGTCACCAGACACATCTGCTGCTGAACTTCATTTTGACTTTGGCCCATCTGCTTCGTTAGTACTGGAGCTACTTGTAGTCATCCTCCACTCTTCTCTAGTAGTGTATTGGATACCTTCTGACCTGAGGGGCTCATCTTCTGATGTCATTTATTTTACCATTTTAGTACTGTCCATGGAGTTTTCTTGGCAAAGAGACTGGAGTGGTTTGCCATTTCCTTCTTCAGTAATCTGGTGGACCACTCCAGTGTGTTACACTAAATTATGATTTTGGGGGCTGCAATTTAGTTCACTTGTTCTGGAAAATAATTTAGGATTGTGTAAGAGATATTATTAATTTGTTTCTCCCTCTGACCCATAGCTTCTACTGGTTTTTGAGAACAAGAAATGATCCATATATGTGTAAGGATTCCAAGATTTTCTCTATACATACAAGTGGGAGGGTACCAATGATGTAATTTCCATATAAGTCACCAGGTGGCACTCTAAACTGAGTTACCATCCCAAGCGTCTTTGAGTCGGTGTTGACTCTTGAAAATGCAGGAAATGAATGGTCCTGTGTTTCTCCTTTCCAGCCTCACTTTTATTTCCTGTCCAGAGTCTATTTTACCTCATTAAGTCTAGATTTAAAGTGCAAAGATTATTATAGCTAAATTTGTCAAAATTGGCTCCAGCTCCATTCTTATTAACATTGTCTCCTTACCAACTTCTGTTAAGTCAAATCAACATGCATTTATTAAGTACTTACTATATGTCAGGCACTGTGCTAAAACCTAGGGATGCAAATAAAGGCAAATAGGGTTACTACCCTTAAGGAACTCACAATATAATGGGGGAGACAGCATGCAAACAACTCTGTACAAACATGATATATACAGGATATATACAGGATATATACAGGATAAACTAGAGATGATCCCAGACAGAATACACTAGTATTAAGGGGATGATAAAAGTTTCTTGCTAAAGGAGGGATTTTACATGAGACATGAAAGAAACCAGAGAAATAGAGGCAGAGAGGAGAAGAGAGAGGGAGCATTCAAGGCCTGGAAGATGCTCTTTGAAAATGCATGGAGTCAGGCAATGGAGTCATGAGCAAGGAAGCAAGGAAACTAGTATTACAATATTACACAGAATGTAGAGAGCAAGACTGTGTAAGAAGACTGAACACCAGGAACAGACAAGGCTATAAAGGGATTTTACATTTGATCCTGGATGTAATAGATAGCCACTAGAATTTATTGAATTGACATGGTTGACATGGTCAGACCTATGCATTAAGAAGCTGAGTGGAGGGTGGGCTAGAGGGGAAAAGGCTCAATACAAGAAGATGACCAAGTAGGCCTTTACAATAGTCTTGGCATATGGTGACAAAGGTTTGTACCAGGATGGTGGCAGTGTCAAAGAGAAGGGGGCATGTAGGAAAAATGTTGGGAGCATAGAACCAACAGAACTTGGCAAGAGATTGGATATGTGAGGTAAAAGAGATAAAGAGTAATACTTATGACCTAGAAGAGCATAAACTTTCATTTCAGTTTACTGAATAGAATTGAAATAAAATGATATTAAAGTTATTAAGTAGTTGACAACTTACCATTCCTAATAGGGGTAGGGACATATAGTCAAAGATTTATAGCTGAAAGGGACCATTTAAATACAATCCCTCCATGGACAGCTAGGTGGTAAGGTGGACGGAAAGCTGGATAGAGTCAGGAAGACCTATAATCAAATCTGGCCTCAGAAACTTACTAGTTGTGTGACCCTGAACCTTAACCTCTGTTTGCCTTAATTTCCTTATCTGCAAAATGGGGATAATAGTAGCTTCTACCTCCTTGGGTGGATATAAGGACCAAATGAGATAATAATTGTAAAGTGTGCACAGTGCCTGGTACATGGTAAGTGCCATTTACACATTAGCTATTATTATTATTACTTTATAGATGAGGAAACTGAGGCACAGAGAGATGAATGATTTATACAAGACACAGAGGCAGGATCTGAACCCAAGTCCTCAGAAACTAAAGTCACTGCTTTTTCCACTGTACCTCACTGAGCTCCTGTTCACAGGTGATATTATAACTTCATTTTTGCCAAAAGGCCAGATGCCAGCTGCTTGCAAAGGAGCACTTTTCCTGAGCTTCTTTTCCACTCCAACACATTCTCCACTCAGCTGTCAAAGCAATCTTAATGTGCAGGTTTGACCACATCAACTCCGACACTTCAGTAATTTCCCTACTCTTCCACTTCATATCAGTCTTAAAGAGAAGAATTTATATAGTCTGTGGTGGGTATTCTCTATCTAGATTCATGTAGAAACTGCAGCCAAAATCTTTGTGATTTATTTTTTGGTGGAACAGTAAATTTGTACAACACTTTTTTAATTTTTAAAATTTATTTAGAATTTTATTTCCCCCAATAACATGTAAAAAACAATTTTTAATATTCATTTTTAAAACTTTGAGTTCCAAATTCTTTCCCTTCCTCCCTCTCCAAACCCCTTATTGAGAAGGAAAGCAATTCAATATAGGTTATTCATGTGTGGTCATGCAAAACATGTTTCCGTATTAATCATGTTGTGAAAGAAAACATAGACCAAAAATACTCAAGAAAAATAAAATTTTTAAAAAAAACATGCTTCAATTTGTATTCAGACATCATCAGTTCTTTGTCTAGAGACGAATAGCATCTTTCACCATGAGTCCTTCAGAATTGTCTTGGATCATGATATTGCTGACAGTAGAAGCTGATCATAGTACAATATTGCTGTTACTTTGTACACAGCATGTTTCACTTCGCATCAGAGCATGTAAGTCTTTCCAGGTTTTTCTGAGACGATCCTGCTCATCATTTCTTATAGCACAACAGCATTCCATCACAATCACACAGCACAATTTGTTCAGTCATTCCCAAATTGATGGGTTTCCTCCCAATTTCCAACTCCCTACTACCAGAAAAGAGTTGCTATAGACATTTCCATACATATAGGTCCTTTTCTCTATTGTTTTTTTATCTCTTTTTGGATACAGACCTAGTAGTGGTATTGTTAGGTCAAAGGGTATGCACAGTTTTATAGCCCTTTGGGCATAATTCCAAATTGCTCTAAAGAATGGTTGAGTCAGTTCTCAACTCACCAACAGTGCATTAATGTCTCATTTTCCCCATATCCCCCCAACATTTGTCATTCTCCTTTTTTTGTCCTATTAGCCAATCTAATAAGTAGGAGGTAGTACCTCAGAATTGTTTCAATTTGCATTTCTCCAATCAATAGTGATTTAGAGCATCTTTTTATATGGCTATAGATAGATTTGATTACTTCATCTGAAAACTGTTCATATCTCTTGATCATTTATCAATTGGGTAATGACTCTTTTTTCATAAATTTGACTCAGTTCTCTATATATTTGAGAATGAGACCTTTATCAGAGAAATTTGCTTCAAATTTTTTCACATTTATGATCCCATTTCCCCTCCTGTTTATACTATTCTCTCTCTCCTTTTACCCTGTTCTCCCTTCAAAAGTGTTTTGCTTCTGACTACCACTTCCCCCAAGCTGTCCTCCCTTCTATTACCCGTTCCCCTTCTCTTAATCCCCTTTTCCTCCAACTTTCAAGTAGGGTAAGATAGATTTCTATACCCAATTGAGCGTGTATATTATTCCCTTTTTGAGCCAATTCTAATGAGAGTAAGGTTCACTCACTCCCCCTGCCTCCAACTCCCTAATCTTCCCCTCCACTGTAAAACCTTTTTCTTGTCTCTTTTAGGTGAGATAATTTACCCCATTTTGCCCCTCCCTTTTCCTTTTTCCCAGTGCATTCCTCTTTCTCACCCCTTACTTTTATTATTTTCAGATATCATCCCTTCATGTTCAACTCACACCTGTGTCCTCAGCCTAAATACTCCTAAATGCCCAAATAATAAGAAAGTTTTTTATGAGTTACAACTATCATCTTCCCATGTAGAAATGTAAACAGTTTAAACTTATTAAGTCCCTTATGATTTCCCTTTCCTTTTTACCTTTTTATATTTCTCTTGAGTCTTGTATTTGAAAGTTAAATTTTTTATTCAGCTATGGTCTTTTAATTAAGAATGCTTGAAAGTCCTCTATTTCATTGAATGCCCATTTCCCCCTGAAGGATTATACTCAGTTTTGCTGGGTAGGTGATTCTTGGTTGTAATTCTAACTCTTTTCCCTTCTGGAATGTCATATTCCAAGTCCTCTGATCCTTTACTGTAGAAGCTGCTAAATCTTGGGTTATCCTGATTGTGTTTCAACAATACTTGAATTGTTTCTTTTTGGCTACTTGCAATATTTTCTCCTTGACTTGGAAACTCTGGAATTTGACTATAATATTCCTAGGAGTTTTCCTTTTGGGATTTCTTTCAGGAGGTGATTGGTGGATTCTGTAATTTCTATTTTACCCTCCGGTTCTAGAATATCAGGGCAATTTTCCTTGATAATTTCTTGAAAGATGATGTCTAAGCTCTTTTTTAATCATGGTTTTCAGGCAGTCCAGATTTTTAAATTATCTCTCCTGGAAATTGTTTTCCCAATGAGATATTTCACACTGTCTTCTATTTTTTCATTCTTTTGGCTTTGTATTACTGTTTCTTGCTGTTCCTCAAACTCAGCATTCTGTCTCCCATCTCTGTCTTTGCACAATCGTTCATGTCTATTAACTCCCTCTCACCTCTTTGTCCACTATGTCCTTTCTAGATACCCCCTACCTGTTGATATCTTCTCCATCTGCAAATTACTTTTTTTTTAATAATTACTTATTTGTTTACAAATTGAATCTTCCGATGGCATATAAACACTTCGGTAACAGACTGCTTTTTATTCTTTTATTTGTATTCCCTGTGACTAGCACAGTACCTTGTAGATAGTAAGTGTTTCATAAAGGTTCATTGAACTGATTTGAACTGCATTGAATTGAATTTCTTTGGACAAGGTCCAATCCCTGCCCCCTTCCCCCATGGGAAGTGCTTTCTACTTTTTACATAGCTCCAGACGTTTAATGGTCCTTCATCCCTTTCTTATCTGAATCATAGTCTTCCATCCTCCAGACTTCTGACCCTGGTTGGGATTCCTTCCTGCCTCTTCAGATTTTTAAAAATGTTCCCTCTCTACCACACTTATTCTATTCATCCCAGGAAGACTATGCTTTCCCTAATTATCTGAAGAATAGAGATGCTTTATTTCAAACCTTTCAAGCCTCTAATTTGCATATTATGCATATATCAGTATTAACTGGTACTGGCAGAAACACAGTGAACTTTCTGCATATCTTTATATAACATCTCTTCTTCTTTATACTTTCTTAATACTTTATACTTTTGTAAACAAACTTGCTGTGTTCCATGAATTCAGTTATCATCCTTATGTAGATGACACCTAGTTTTATACATGTGTCCCTCATCTCTATCCTGAGTTCTCCAGGCTTTTTGTTGTTCTTGCAGCTAGGTCTTATATCTAAGTACCATGGCAAAATACACATTTGCTGTCATAGATACTCATCTCTGGGGGTTTGGTCCAGAAAGAGGCTTAATTCATTTATAATGGGTTTCTTGTCTTTTTGCAGATATGATGCTACCCTGGTTAGCTCCCTTTTATGGGCTATTTGCACATTTCTCCCAAGATATTATGTAAATAGTAGTTCCTCCTACGTGTACTCTACTGAGGGTCTCAAACAGAAATCAAACTATCAGAAACGCTCTCTCATTAAATTTAATTTATCACCTCATTTCTGTTTGTCTCACTGAAATTTCAAAGGATACCCTTCACTAGTTATCATTTTGCTGTGGTTCTTATTCAGTTTTTTCAGTTATGTCCTACTCTTTGTGATCCTGTTTAAGTTTTTTTGGCAAAGATACTGGAGTGGTTTGCATTTCCTTCTCCAGCTCATTTTACAGATGAAGAACTGAGGCAAACAGGGTCAAGTGATTTGCTTTGGGTCATAGCCAGTAAGTATCTGAGGCCAGATTTGACCTCATTAAGAGGAGTCTTCCTTACTTCAGGCCAGCACTCTATCCACTGTGCTACTTAGTTGTGCTTATTGAAGATATTAGAGAAATGAGCAAAAGTAAAAATATTCCCTATACAATGAAGAATGCTACTAGTTAAAAGAATCTCAAGAATAGATCCTTGTAGGAAATAATTATTTTACCCAAAGGGATTGGACTAGGTCTCCAAGAGTGGATGGAAGGCTTACTAAGACAAATGAAGAAAGAGAAGGAATAGATAAGTGCTGGAATTAGAACTCTTGAAAAGAAAAACTTGAGAGAAACTAAAGAGCATAAAACAGTACCTATAAAATCTTACCAAAGAAATGTATCACTTGAAAAACATAATAGATGAATCACACATCAAAATTTTGATTTCAGAGTAGTAACTTTTACAGTAGAGTTAAAACCCAGAAAAATTGTAAGAATGAATATATATCTATTTTTTAAAATGACTGACCTAAAAACCAGGCTGACAATAGATAATTTCAGAATCATTGAGCTTCTTACAAAAGCATGATGAAACAAAGAAACTGGAGAATGCATTTCAAAAAAAATGGAAGAAAATTGTTCAGAACTATTGGGACAAGAGGGAAAAGTGAAAATAGATAGACTCTATATGTCACTACCTGAAAGAAATTCAAATTTAACACATCTAGAAATGTGATGGCTAAGCCACATTGTTTCAATAGAAAAGGAAAAAAAAATACTATAAGAAGCCAAGAGTAGATAGGATATGTATCAAGGGAATCATCAGAATTATGTAGCAAATACAAGAAAGGAAAGAAAATATACTGAAGTAATCAGCTCATTGACCTTTTCTATATCCTGTCTTAAAATCCAGTACTGACTTGGTTTTAATCTTTGCTCCTGCACAGAGCTTCCCACTCATTGCAACCTTTTGGATTTGACATCCAAATAAACCCTACTTTAAGACTTAGCCTGGCCTTTGGCTTATGCTGATTGAAACCTGGGTTTGGACTCTGTCCCTCTTTCCCCAGGAGGTGATTTCTTTCCCTACCCCACCCCCTTAGTACCAATATTCATTCACTCCCTGTAAGCAGAGGAAAATTTGGACAGTGAGGAAATCAGAAATGGGTATGTGATGAAAAATAGAGGTAATGTGTATCTATAAAGAGGCCAAATTATATGCCTGAAAGAAAGGCAAAGATGTTTTGAATTGATTTGGATGGCTAAGAACCACTATATTTTCTTAAACAGTAGAGTTGCCTATGTGAAAGGGATGTTTTAGTTTAAGTCTGGGGTCTTCAACCTTTATGAATGTTTTAACAACAACAACAAAAAAAAATTAACACCTTCCCACCTTCATAATACAAGAGACAAAAAATTAGCCCTTGTTTTTTTCAGAACTCACTCACTAGGCACTAATATTCTACCTCTAGCTCCACACCAGTGAGAGGGGCATCTTATCCATTAAAGATTGTGAATAGATTGTGATAATTTTAGTCTTAAAATCAAAGACAGGCAGCATTGCATGGTGGATAGAGGGACCTGAAGTTAGAGCCAGGGAGACCTGGGTTCACATCTTGTCTGTGATATATAGTAGTTTTGTGATGTTCAGTAAACCATTTAAGTGACCACAGTATTCTAGGAAATTTTCAAAGGATATAAATTGTAGAAGGTGCTGACTTGCCTTAGTAGATGGAGTTCCCTATGCCAATGAAATCACAGGTTTAGTTTCTATTCTTGACCCTCTTTTCTTTTTTTTAGGCAATTGGGGTTAAGTGACTTGTCCAGGGTCACACAGTTAGCAAGCATCAAATGTTTGGTCTGAGGCCGAATTAAACTCAGGTCCTCCTGACTTCAGGGCCAGTGCTCTAACCACTATGCAATCTAGTTGCCCCTTGACCCTCTTTTCTTAAAGAATTTTTTAGTAACAAATCAATGTAAGCATATCATTACTATTATATAATATATTACTATTATATTATATTAGTAATAGTACTATATTAATATTACATAGAATATATGATAATATTGATAAAAAGCCTTTAGACTTTTCACATTTATAGCATAAATGACTACCTATAATAATATTATTATCAATGATACATATAGGCAAATTTTTCAGTGCAACATTCCTCAGAATAGGTCACTGATATTAATCAATACTTATAATTCTTTTTTTAACCACTAATTGACATTTTTATTTTGTTTGTAACCATTATTACATAAAACTTTTTCTCACAATATGATGTTATGAATGCAAGTAAAATTTATATTACTTTGATAAGTCATGAACTCTATTCACCCAAAACCAAAACATAACAAAATTTTTAGGTTTAAATGATTGTTTTATCATACTGTCTTAAGACAACAAGACAAGTTTATGAATCATTCTTATTCAGATAGAGTAAAACCAAAAGTACCATGTTTGTTCACAGCAAATAGATTTTTTTCCCATTCATATTTAGACATAGCTAGGTCATGAAAAAGAAAAGGAGGAATTCCTTTTGTGAATCTGTAAGGTGACTAACAAGTGGATATTTTTAAAATTGTGAAACATATAAAATATTATTTTGTAATTTTACTATCCATAGCTCAATAGTTTTCTTCAATATTATCACCTTATCTTTCTGAATCACAATAAGAATTTGAGGAGCTTTGTGTTGATTTATTTAAAGTAGCATTTTTTCCCAAAAACATCTACCAAATATATGTTTCAGGAGGAATGTTTCTAATGAAATTTTTATTAGAAAAATAAAATCATCATTATTATTGTCCCCAAAATACCCCAGCATTTTCTTCTTTTAACTCAAACACCCTTTGAATTACTTTGGCATTAGAAAGTCAACTTACTTCATAAGAACATAGAAATGCCCTAAGGTTCATCTAACAGTTTTGCAAAGAATATTCTATTTAATAGACTATTTTTTAAAAATAAAGTTGGTTAGTATGTAACAGCTTGAAAAACTATGTAGCTACTCATTCATATTTCTCAGTACAAGTACTTATCTGTGAACTATGCAATGAGTCCAAATTGCACAAGAGACCATGTTTTTAACCAGCATTGGTAGACTTGTGTTTCATCTTTTACATTGATTGAGCTGTCATTGCAGAGCTCCAAATACTTCTCCTATACCATATCATTTTCATGTGAAATATCAATTATATTGAAAATTTTTCTTGGAGTGGCATTGCCATCAATAGGCTCTCAGAGTGCAAATCTTATCCATCATCAGTTTCAACAACATATCGTACGTATGTAATCGAATAAGCATCTTTAACTACATCTGTTGCTTCATCCTCTTGTTATGTAAAATGGAAAGGTTTTAATTATTTATTTAATAGATTGCAGAGATCTTCAGATACATGGACAATTCTTCTTCCTACTATGCTACCTGAAAGTGGAACTATTGGAAGACATTTGCATGTGATTCAACAGGTATCATTTCAACCTTATAATTAGTTGAGGATGGCAACAATGAAAAAATCTATGAGCAATTTTATATAACGTAAAGAATCTTTTAATGTCACAAATGTAGATGTTGAAAAAAACAGGTTTGTTTTTGCTTAAAAAAGCACCTGATTTTCTTTGGAAAAATTCTCTTGTCTTGCTAATGTATTCTGCAAATAGACTTTCAAGCTGTCATTTAAATTTTTTAAGTTTCATGGTATCTGTAGCTAAAACATTCATACAAAGCAAATATAGTAATCTACACTTTCCATTAATAAGTTCTTATTACTCACAAGATTAACTATAATTGGTTATATTTTCTGGCATCAGGCTTTTAAATTTGTGTTTCTATATTTCCTATACTTAAACTATCTCTATTGCCTTTATTTCTACTGGCTTCAGCTGGATTTTCTTTCCAAACTGGTTATAAATTTATCTATCACCAAGGGATATTACTTTTAGAGACAATAAAAATTTATAATAAATAAATTTAAATTGCTGTAAATTTAAAATGATTATAACTACTCTTGAATTATTTCAATTTTTTAGAAAGTTTCAGGTTTTTTGAAACTAGCATATTATATTATACTTACCTAAGTCAATTTAGGGTTAGGATCCAGTCCTGAAAATTTCCTGAAAAAAAATTAGGACACATTCTTGTAAGTTAACATTAATTCCAATGCTCCAACTATTTATGCATTCCTGAGGCCCAAAACAAATAGCCATCGATAATTAAAGATTATGTAATTAAATAATGTAATAAAATCCCCATTTAAATAAAATACTAAAGAAAAAAAGAAATAATTCTCAACAATGCAAATGATATTATACTAAATCAAATAATTTGACATATTTTGGAAAGGCATGAGGAAAACTAGAATAAGGGTTACTTTAACATTTTTTCTCACTCTTATAAACTAACAAAACATGAGTACTCTGAGAGGTGAACTTAACACAATAACTATGCAATTGCAATTATGGAACTCAGCTGTTTGTGAAGTACACAAAATTCACATTGGTCAAGATAGATGCAAAGAAATGCCTCATAAACTGAAGTCAGGATATTAAATGAAGCTCCTCAAAAAGTTGAATTCTTTTAACTCAAATAGATACATGTTATTTTACTTTTCTTTTTTGTTTTTTTATTTTAAAGTTTTATTCCTATTTTCAATTTCAAATTCTCTGTCTCACCACCCCTCCCCCATCCATTGAGAAGGCAAGAAATATGATACCCATTATGCATATGAAGTCATGAAAAGCATAGACATGTTTTTTTTTTAAAAAAAGCAAGAAAATAAGGAAAAGGAAAAATTGCTTCAATCTGTATTCTGAGCCCATCAATTCTCTACTTAGAGGTGGATAACTTTTTTTTCATCATCAAACTTTTAGAATTGTGGTGGATCATTGTATTGATCAGAGTTACTCAATCTTTCATGATTGGTTATCTTAACAATATTGCTTTTACTGTGCACATTATTCTAGGTTCTGTTCACTTCACTTTCCATCAGTTTATATGTCTTCCCAGGTTTTTTTTTTTACCTAAAAACCATGCCCTTTATAGTTTGTTATAGCACAATAGTATTCCCTCATTTTCCTATACCATAATTTATTTAGCTACTCCTCCATCAATGAGCATCCTCTCAGTTTGTAATTCTTTGCTACCACAAAAGCTTCTGTAAATAATTTTGAACAAAATGGCTACTTTTCTTTTTTCTTTGGTCTCCTTGAGGTATAGACCTTGTTGTAGTATTGGTGGGTCAAAGGGTACCCACAGTTTTACATCCCTTTGGGCATGGTTCCAAAGTGTTCACAGCTCCACCAATAAAGGTTTAGTACACCTATTTCCCCCACATCATTCCAGCATTTGCCATTTTTCTTTTCTGTCACCTTAGCCAATCTAATGAATGTGAGGTAGTACCTAAGCATTGTTTGGATTTACATTTCTCTGATTATTAGTGATTTATAGCATTTTTATATGACTATTCGTAGCTTTGATTTATTCCTCTGAAAACTGACTTTTCATATTTTTGGCCATTTATCAGTTAGGGAATAGCTCTTTTTTTTTTTTTATAAATTTGGCTCATTCCCTATATATTTGACAAATGAAACCTTTATCAGAGAAATTTGCTGTAAATGTTTCCTGCCCCCCCCCCACTATCCTGCTTTTCTTTTAATTTTGACTGCTTTGGTTTTGTTTGTGTAAATCTTTTTAAATTTTATGCAATCAAAATTATCCATTTTACCTCCTATGATGGTATAGTTCTGCCAGATAATTTGTTTCAAGCTCCACTAATCTTCTTATGATACCACCCTTTATGGCTAAATCATACACACAGTTTAATCTTATCTTGGTACATAGTGTGAGATATTGGTGTATGCCTACTTTCTGCCAGAATGCTTTCTGTTTTGTTTTTTTTTTTTGTTTGTTTGTTTTCAGCAGTTTTTGTCAAGTAGTGAGTTCTTCCAATTGTTGGGTTTCTGAGAATTATCAAACACTAGGCTACTATGTTCATTTGCTTCTATATATTATGCACCTAATTTATTGCATTGAGCAACCATTCTATTTCTTATCCTGTACCAAGCTGTTTTTATGATGATAGCTTCGTAATATAGATTGAGATCTGGTACTGCTAGGCTTCCTTCCTTTACTTTTTTTCATTAATTCTCTTGATATTCTTGACCTTTTTTTCTCCAGATGAATTTTGTTATTATTTTTTCTTGCTCTATAAAGTAAATTAATTTAGGTAGTACTGTCATTTTTATTATATTGGCTTGGCTTACCCAGGAGCAATTAATATTTTTCCAATTGTTTAGATTTTTCTTTATTATTATCAAAAGTATTTTGTGATAGTGTTCATCTAGTTCCTGGGTATGTCTTGGCAGGTAGACTCCCAAGTAAAAGTTCTATGTTTATGTTAAATGGAATTTACTTTTCTATCTCTTCTTGCTTGGTTTTGTTGGTAATATATAGAAATGCTGAGGACTCGTGTGAGTTTATTTTATATCCTGCAACTTTCTAATTGTTAATTGTTTCAACTATTGTTTTAGTTGATTCCTGTTCTCTAAGCATACCAACATATGTTCTGCAACAAGCGATAGCTTTGTTTCCTTGTTGCTTATTCTTAATCTTTCTGTTTCTTTTTCTTGTCTTATTGCAATAGCTAGCACTTTTAGTACAATATTGAATAATAATGGTGATAATGGACATCTTTGCTTCATCTCTTATCTTATTGAATTACAGATAATGCTTGTTCTTGGATTTAGATAGGTACTACATATAATTTTAAGAAAAACTCCATTTATTCCTATGCTTTCTACTGTTTTTAATAGCAATACATATTGTGTTTTTTAAAAAAACTTTTTTCCTGCACTTACTGATATAAAAATATGAGTTTTGTTGTTTTTATTATTAATATGTTCAATTATACTTATAGTTTTCCTCATATTGAACCAACCCTGAATCACTGATATATTAGATCTAGCCTGAGTGTATGATCTTTGTGATATATTGTTCTAATCTTCTTGCTAGAGTTTTATTTAAAATTTCTTGCATCAATATTTATTAGAGAAATTGGTCAATAGTTTTCTTTCTCGATTTTTGCTGTCCTTGGTTTAGGCATCAAAACCATACTTGTGCCATAGAAAGAACTTGATAGGACTCTTTGTTTTCTTATTTTCAAACACTTTATATAATACTGGAATTAATAATTTTTTACATGTTTGACAGAATTCATTTATAAATCCATCTGGTCCTGAGTTTTTTTTTCCCTTGGGGAGCTCATTTATGGTTTGTTTAATTTCTTTTTCTAGGATAGGAATATATAAATATTCTATTTTCTCTTCTGTTAATCTGGGCAATTATATTTTTGTAAATATTCACTCATTTCATGTAGATTTTCAGTTTTATTGGCATATGATTAGACAAAATAGCCCCTAAGAATTGCTTTAATTTCATCTTCATTGGTGGTATATTTACCTTTTTTATTTCTGCTGCTGACAACTTGATTTTCTTCTTTATTTTTTGAAAATCAAATTAAGCAATTGTTTATCTATTTTATTTTTTTCATTAAAAACTAATTTTTAGTTTTATTGATTAGTTCAATTTTTTTAACTTTGAATTTTATTAATCTCTCCTTTGATTTTCAGGATTTCTATTTTGGTGTTTAATTGGGAATTTTAAATTGACTTTTTCCCCCTATTTTTTTAAGGTACATTCCTAATTTGTTGATCTGCTTTTTCTCTCTTTTATTGAAGTAAACATGTACAGATATAAATTTTTCCCATAAGTATCGCTACATCCCCCAAATTTTAGTATATTGTCTCACTGTTGTCATTTTTTTAATGAAATTATTGATCATTTCTATAATTTGTCCTTTGGCCCACTCATTTTTAGGATTAGATTATTTAGTTTTCAATTAATTTTAATCAATATTTCAAAGGCCATATATTGGTTGTAATTTTTATTGCGTTATGGTCCCAAAGGAGTTAATTTAATTTTTCTGCCTTTGTGAGGTTTTTATGTCTTTATAAGTGGTCAATATTTGTGAAGGTGCCAGACACAGCTGAGCAATAGGTATACTCCTTTCTATTCCCAATAAATATTCTCTGGAGGTATATCTAACTTTTCAAAATTCTATTCTTCTGTATAACTTTTTCATTGTTTATTTTATGATTAGAATTATCTAGGTCTCAGAGTAATAAATTGTCCCCACTAATATAGTTTTACTATTCCTCCTGTAACTCATTTAATTTTTTCTTCAAGAATTTAGATGCTATGCTATTTGATGTATGTATTTCAGTATTAATATTAATTCATTGTCTATGGCACCTTTTAGCAAAATGTAGTTTCTCTGAGCTCTTCTTTAATCAAGTCTATTTTTGATTTTGCTTTGTCTGGGATCATGATTACTACCGTTGTCTTTTTTTTTTTTTAGCTTCAGTTGAAGCATAATAGATTCTGCTCTAGCCCCTTATTTTAACTCTGTGCGTCTTTTTCTGTTTCAAGTATGTGTTTTGTAAACAACTTATTGTTGGATTCTGGTTTCTAATCTATTGTGCTATCTGCTTCCATTTTATG
The DNA here is from genome assembly GCF_900497805.2 of Vombatus ursinus. Classification (NCBI taxonomy): domain Eukaryota; kingdom Metazoa; phylum Chordata; class Mammalia; order Diprotodontia; family Vombatidae; genus Vombatus; species Vombatus ursinus. Next base: position 11,962,618 of record NW_020954598.1, read on the forward strand.
GGTGAATTCATCCCATTCACATTCATACATTTGTGTATTTGCCTCCAACCTATTCTCTCATATTTATCCTTTATTATTTTTTTATCCTTCCCCTCCTCTTGCTTCTGACCACTGCCTCTCTTAATCTACCTTTCCTTTCCCACCTTGCCTTTATCTTGGCTTCTTTTCTTCTTACTTCCCTGTTGTGTAAGATAAATTTCTGTACCCAATTGTGTGTATATCCTTCCCTCTCTGAACCAGTAGAGATGAGAATGATGTTCAAGCATTTCCCTCTCCCTTCACCATTTCCCCTTCTATTTTAAAAACTCTTCCTTGTACCCTGCTTTTATGTGATTTAATTTTCACTATTCTTCCTCTCCTTTCCCCTTTCTCCCAATGTATCCCTCTTTATCACCTTTCCATTCTTCTTTTGAGACAATCCTGCTATAATTGACTTACCCTCCTGCCCTCTAAGTAGATTCCTTCTAACTGCCCTAATGATAATCAAGTTCTTAAGGATTATGTGTTTCATTTTCCCATATAGAAATATAAATAGTTTTGCCTTGTTAATTTCCTGATGATTTTTCATGATTATTTATCTTTTTATGCTAAGGCTTTGTTTAAATGTAAGATTTTCTATTCAGCTCTGGTCTTTTCATTAGGAATGTTTGAAAGTCCTCTATTTCATTAAATATCCTTTTCCCCCCTGTAGGATTATGCTTAGTTTTGCTGAGTTGATTGTTCTTGATTGTAATTCTAGCTTCATTGCCTTCTGTAATATCATATTCTAAGCCCTCCACTCCTTTATAGTTGCAACGGCTAAATCTTGAGTGGTTCCATGGTATTTTAATTGGTTCTTTCTGGCACCTTTCTATATTTCCTTGATCTGAGAGCTCTGGATTTTGGTTATAATATTCCTGAGAGTTTTCTTTCAGGAGATGATCAGTGGATTCTTTCCATTTCTACTTTGCTTTCTGGTTCTAAGACATCTGGGCAGTTTTGCTTTATAACTTCTTGAAATATGATATCTAGGCTCTTTTTTGATCATTGTTAGCTAATAATTCTTAAATTATTTCTCCTCATTTTCTAGGTCAGTGCTTTTTTTTCTGTGAGATATTTCACATTGTCTTCTATTTTTTTCTATACTTTTAACTAACACACAATTGTTTAACTTCAATGTTACACTCTTCATGATCAAATGGAGTAAGCAGCATATTGACACATCTCCCCAGTGTCATGAGCCAACCCTGACTGATGGTGATGGCAGTAGATTGTAACCAAATCTAGATTCAAAATATGCTAATTCAAATTTGACAAAAGTCTTTTGTTCATAGTAATCCCTGTGCCACATTCTTTGTTGGTTGGAGTAAATTTATTGTTTTATATATGATCTTATTGACTTTTAACCCCTTTAATTGAAAAAAAGTGAATGTATTTATTATGTGGAAAATTTTAGGCACTGCCTGAGCATTTATTCAGCAAATGTTTATTTTTTTAAGAATTTACCATACACAAAACACCAGCTAAGTAATGAGTGAGATATAAATAGAAACAAGACATGGTTTTTGTCCTAGAAGAACTTACAGTATAGAAAGGATGCTAAGATACTAAACAGAATTGATATTTTCATGAGAGATACAAAGAAGATGCTGACAATTCTCAAAGAGAAAAAGAAAACTATTTTGACTAGGAAGGATCAGGGGATACCTCATGTAGGAAGTAGCCTTAGACATTATTCTTTATATTTTCCCTTAAATCCATGTCTCTCCAAATTTCTCTTGCTTCCATCTCCTCCCCACTCAAATAACCTCTCCTGGTTCAGGACCTCATCACCAGTTGGCTGGATTATTTAAATAACTTTAAAATTGGTTTCCTTGCCTCTAGTCTTTCCCCTATCCATTTCATCCTCATTACAGCTGCCAAATTGATATTTTTAAAATACATGTCTGACCTTGTTATTGTCCCTCCTCAACTTCATTGTTTCAACTCAAAAAATATTTAATGCCTACAGCATGAAACAGAAAACCCTTGGCCTAGAATTAAAACCTTTCATAATTTGGCTCACATAAACCTTTACTGTGTTATTTCGTCTTATTCCCATTCCTACACTCTTCATTCCTGTCAAATTGGTCTTCTAGCTATTATCTACACACATTGTTTTATCTACTGTCTAGATGCCTTTCCTCACATTATCCCACATATCTGGAAAGTATTCCCTTCTCACCTTTATGAAATATTGAATAGTTTACAGGATCATAAAATCATAGATTTAGAACTAGAAAGGATTTCAGAGCTATTTTTATAATTCAGCCCCCTCAATTTGGCTCAGACATAGCACCCATGAAAAGGAACATTTGGAGAAGGCTTGAAAGATAAGCTGGAGCTGCCAGAGATCCCTGAATGCCTAGGTAAGAAAGCTAGACTTCATTTGGCAGATAATAGAGGAGTCATTGAAAGATTTTTGGGTTGACCTAATCAGTTCTTTATATTAGGAAGATGCCTGATGGAGGCATGAAGCCTAGATTATCAGGATGGTTGAAGTGGAGACACTGGTTAGGAGGTAATTGAAGCATGCACAGTGATGCTCATTATGGTAGGGGTCCTTTTCTGAATCTTAAATTGTTTGACACATAACATTTCTTTTCAGAGAGCATGAAATTCAGTTTTTAATTATTCACATTTAAAATTTTCCCAGGTGGAATGGGATGGGAAAGGATAGAAACACTATGGAGAGAGAAAAAAGAAACATTCTTTCATCTTTAGCTATTTACCCATTCATTCATTCAATAAATACTTTTTAAGTACATACTACAGGCAAAGCACTGTGATGGGTTTTGCAAATACAAATTGACCAATTTTAAATTTTTAGTTTTTTTTTCCAGTGAAGTTTTGCCCCTCTTTTTTTTTAACAAGTTGGCCAATTCTGATTTTTAAGGAATTATTTTGTTTCATATTTTTTGTGCCTCTTTTAGCAAGCTGTTAATACTGTGTCAAACAATTTAAAAATAAAAAAAAAACAGTCCCTGTCCTCAAGGAATTTATATTCTACAGAGCAAATGCCTACAGCCATGCTCAGACAAATTCCTGTCATGTCACATGTTGTAAGCATTGCTCCATATTAAACTTTGCTAAAACTGACCAAATGTATTGGAAGACAAATGAAGAAATGTTAATGAAAACACAGGTAAAAAAATCACCTGCAAATTAGAAAGTTACCAGAAAAGAAAATAGTTCCACCCCTCTAAACTGCTTAACAGTTCAAGGGAGGAAACATTCATTTCTTAAGCTCGTACTGTGGGGTAGGCATTTGGTTAAGTGCTTTACAAATATTATCTCATTTGTTCGTCGCAACAAACCTGTGAGGTTGGTGCTACTATTATTCCCATTTTACAGTTGAGGAAATCGAGGAAGACAGAAGTTAACAATTCAACTTCAAAATATTCTATTAGTAGGTACTTTGAGAAGGAAAATAAACAAATAAACCATCCTTAGACTCACCCAAAACAAAATAGTTATAGATCTGGACATTATGAAATATTTGGATATTCAACAATTCAAGAACACTAAGTGTAACATATTAACTAAAGGTAATCCATAGAAAATATGAAGTACCAAGTTTAGGAATTTAGTTGAATATAGATGAAAGAACATGTAGGTGAAATTCAAGAATCTGAATTCTAGTCTCCAACTTGCTATGAATTACCATGTTACCTTTAGCAAGTCAGTTAACTTGTCTGGGCCTCATTTTCTTGACCTTCTACATAAATAAGTTAAGACTAGATGGTCTTCTCTTTTAACTCTAAATTTCTATGATCCTACATTTATTAAGCAAGCCAGATAGTAATGTGGATGGTTTGTCCTGAAAACCATAGAGAAGAACCATCTAACAAAACAAGGACTAAAATAGAGAGAATTTGTAAGAGAAGAGCAAGCAATGAGTAAGAGAACAGGAAATGACAGAAAGAAAGACAGGTACACTAATAATGTTCTGTTTAACTCTACTCCAATTAGCCTAACTACCTGCATGTGAAACATCAAATGAGCTAATGTAGCAAAGATGAGGCGTTTTATTCTGATATGAATCATGCTTTTACCTTGTTGAAATGATTTGCTATTTTCCTTTCAAAGTGTAGCAGTTAGGTTTTATAATATAGTTTTTTAAAAAATTGTACCCCATGTGAATATTTTTAAAGCAAATTCTTTCCCAACTCAAGAGAGTAAATATCTTCTTTGCAGAATCAAATGTTTGTTCTATATGTGAGTTGTAAATAATTGAGTGCTACCCCCATGCTACTTCCCACAACACCACCATGCCTGCCACTTTTTCTTTAATTGTTTGAAAGTTCTGTTGAAGAGATAGCTTGTCATGATGGGAAGATCACTGGATCCTGCCAGAGGCAAGAAACCTGAGATGGTTCGGTCCCAGGACCACCATTACCTTCCTCTGTGAACTTGGACAAGTCACTTACATCTCTGAGCCACAGTTTCCTTCTTCTGTGAAGGGAACAGGTTATGTTAGGTGAGCTCTAACTCTAACTCTAACATTCAATAATTTATTAATTTGTTCTTTAATTTGGACATGTTGGTGACCAAGACACTATCACCATCTGGTGGCAATGTATCCCAATTGCAGGTTCAGTTCCTTGACAAAAACTTGAAAGCTGAATCTGCAAACCAAAGTGTAAGTGATGGCAATAAACATCATGCCTTCAGATGGGAACCATATTTATACCAAGACAGAGGAATATAAAAATTCTTTATTGCATTCTCTTCTCTTCCCTCCCTTCGTCCTCATTCTTTGAGGTGGTGCTACAGATGGGAGATGGAACTTCACTATTTATATACATACAATACTGTTACTATTTGCTTCTGAATTCTAAAAAGGAATATTTTGACATAGTCCTGAATGGAGAACTATTTTAAAACAAGACAATACAAAAGGAACTATTGTTCTCGGTTTATCCCTTTTGGTGAACTCTTCTACAAAATAACAAAGTGCGGGCAACCAACTTCTCTTTTCTAGGCTCTTTGGTAAGTATCTCTTTTTACAGACAGTGCTCCAGAATGTTATGACTCCTTTTTAAAAATCACTTTGTGGTTCTTACAACAATACTTTAGGACCTTTAACACAGGAATTAAGTTCCCCTCAAAAACCAGGACTTTTTTGTCAGTCCAATTGGAAGGTCTAAATGAAGAGCGAACAGGAAGTAATAGCAGATCAGTATTATATGCCTATTATTTGTACTTATATTTCAACCAGTGCCTGTATTTATCATGAATAAAAATTTACTCTGCCTCTGATATTACATTTGACTTTTAAGCCTTTTTGAATCTGGGTCTATGACCAAATCAGCTTCTTGTCTCTTTTGTCAAATCAAAACTTGATGGCATCCTAAGATACACCATAATCCAAATATCCAAATATTTTGTAATGTCCAGATCTATAACTATTTTGTTTTGGGTGAGCTTAAGGCTGGTTTATTTGTTTATTTTCCTTCTCAAAGTACCTGCTAATAGAATTTTTAAAATCTATCATGCTTCAGTGGTCTTACTATTTTCACTCCTTGATAGACAGTTTCAATGATACTGCTGCAATTCAATTCAATCCAATAAAAGTAAACACATATTTGCTAAAGGCCAATGATTGGATAGGTGCTAGGGGGATAGAGGATGAATATGATATATAGTCACTGCTTTAAAAGAGTTTATAATCTAGTTTGGGAGATATGACAGTTACAGGAAATAACTAGTACAAATCAGAATTTGTCATGTGCTATGAGAGTTCTAAGGAGGGAGAGATGGAGAAAGCTTCACTTTCTACCTGTGCCTTGAAGGATGAGTATGGTTTAAATTGGTAGAAAGATCACAGAATAATGGCACTGAATGTGTTATTGCACTCTAGGCATAAGGGACAGAGTTAGCAAAGGCACTGAGGTTTACGAATAAGGATAAACAAAGGCCTTCTGGAAGTCTTGTCACTTGTACTTCAAGATTAGGAGAACGGAGTACAGTATTTTAAACAAAATATTAGTATTTCTTTATAATTTCTAAAATACATGATGGTATGGTATAAGAGACACATCTGGAATAGATGTGAATATTGTATACTTTTTCCAGATATTTCAGTAATGGTGTGACCTTGGGCAAGTCACTTAATCTTTCTGGTCTTAGTTTTCTTATAAGGAAGGAAGGAAGGAAGAAATAAGGAAGGAAGGAATCCTTTATTAAGTGTTTACAATGTGTCAGGTACTGTGTTAACTGGGAATACAAATATCAACAAAAAGAATGACAATATTTTCCCTTAAGCAAATCTAGAGCAACCCACACCTGAACAAAATAGTCACTCCATAACCTTCCCAATAAATGGCACATCCAGCCTTTGTTTGAAGATGCCTAGTGAATGGTAGTGAACTAATTCCCTCCCGGAAAGTCCATTCCACTTTTGGACACCTCTAATGTTAGAGTTTTCCCTTTCACCAATATCCACAATATTGGAACCATGTTTCTATGTAGCAAACATTTTAAATATGGTAGAATTTCAGGTCTTCCACAAAGCACTATTCTGGTGTATCTTTTTGGTTATAGAGGTGACACTGAGTTCTCAAATACATGCTAATGGAGCATAAGTTCAGACAGGCTCTGCCATTCCCAAAAGGCTTCAAGTCTAGTCCTAGATGCACGCTCCCATCACCTCACATTTAGAGTACTGCAACAGCTTGCCTCTTGATCTCTCGGACTCAAGTCTCTCCCCACTCCAGTCCATCCTCCTCTCAGCTGTTAAATTAATCTTTCTCAAGTTCATGTCTAACTACATCATTCCCTCTCTATCCTCCTTTTCAGTAAATTCCAGTGGGATCCATATCACCTTCAAAATCAAGTATATAATCTTGTTTGTCTTTTAAAGCCCTTCATAGCCTGCCCAGCTCTTACTTTTTCAGTCTTCTTACACATTACTCCCTTTCTAATACTCTGCAATCCAGAGACACTGTCCTCCTTGTTTGTCCCATGCCATCTAGTATTTTCACTGGCTGTTCTTCATTCCTGGAATGCTCTCTCATCTTGTCTCTGCTTCCTGGTCTCCCTGTCTTCCTTTAAATTTCAACTAAAATCTCACCCTTTTTCCCATCCTCCTTAACATCAGTGCCTTCTTTCTGAGATTATCCCCAGTTTATCCTGCAAATATCTTGTTTGTACATTGTTGTTTGCATATGGTTTCCCCCATGAGCTCCTTAAGAGCCTGAAGAGTTTTTTGCCTTTCTTTGTATTCCCAGCACAGTGTCTGGCACAGTAGGCCCTTGGTAAATACGAGTTGACTGGCTTGACTAGTAACAAACTGTTTATTTGTCAAAGATTACATAAATGCAGATGCACCTTTCATCAGTAGCCTCTCCTTGATCCTTACCTTTGCGTAACTTGACGAAACTATGAGCTATGCCATGCAGGGTGGAGACTTCTGACAAAAGGTGATCCACAGGAGAAGGAAATGGCAAACCACTTTACTATCTTTGCCAAGAAAACTCCATGGACAGTAAACTTGGACAGACTTCAGGAGATAGAGGAGGAGAAAAGGGCCTGGTATGCTTTGGTCCATGGGATCACGAAGACTTGGACACTACTGAATGACTGAACCACAATATCATCAGTAGGCTGAATATCTGGTGATGAATTCTTTTCATAGGATTCCATGAAACAAAAGCAAAATATAAAATAGATCTCAGTTTCATTTTAGCCTATGATCCTTAATGTGATTTAACTAAGTTAAAGGGTTTTGAGTCAGTTCATAGTTAAAATAATCTTTGGCCTAAAACCCCAAGCTCCAATTTGGAAGCAGTTAGTTGGCACAGTGGAGAGATTGCTGAACCTGGAGTCAGGGTGACCTGAGTTCAAATTTGACCAACATACTTATTAACTGTGTGACCCTGGGCAAGTCACTTAACTTCTGTTTGCCTCAATTTCCCTAGCTGCAAGATTTTTGCAAGGTTGTTGTAAAGATCAAGTGAAATGATAAATTGTAATTGTATTATAACCTTATTACTTTGCCCATGTTTCTTCCTTTTTACTCTAGTCACACTATAATTTATCACCTGTTGTGAAACTTAGTTTTTTGGATATTCTTCTCAAATTTCTGGCATTGCTCAGCACCAATTCGGAAAAAAAAAACCACACAAAGTAATTTAAAAAGCCAGAAACGTTTCTCCCAGGGCTTTTGTCAAATAGAAGGAGTGAATCAGAATAGGTGAAATTGGAATAAATCCTGATCTTTGGTACAAACTCCAATAACCTAAATGCAGATTTTTTTGTAGTTTTGTGGAAGAATTGAAACATCATGTGTTTCTCTCTACTTCCTACTTTCAGCTAGGACTAGAAATGGATGTGCCAAACCTTGTGAGAAAGTCTTTACTTGTGGTCTCACTGGCTAGGGCAAATTCAGGAAGTTCTGGAAATCTTATAGAAACCCCTTGGGAAATTTTTGGCTTGCTTTCCTGTGTCAAGGGTTTCACACAAGCTTAAGGCTCAGAAAAGACATCCTGACTCCTGGTGGTTTATCTGGGCCAAATCTCGTGGTATTTTTTCAATGCTCCTGTGCTCTCTCAAGTCAGTTAACTTCAGCACAGCCCAGTCTTTGTGCCTGACACAGAACCTGGAACTGCAAAACACTCAAATGTTCAAGAGTCTTTGTTTTTAAAGAGCTTACAGTCTCACTAAGTGAGGTAATAGTGCATTTATAAAAGAGGAAAGTAGACCAAGTGCTTAATGGGTACTGCAGGCCACAGAAAATAAATATCTATTCAGGTTTGGATAGTTGAGAATATGAATGAGAGGAGACTTAAGGTGGGCCTGGACAAAAGGGTAGGATTTGTATAGACAGAGAGGAGACTGAAGGGTACTCCAGGCTAGAAAATAACAGTAAAATTGGGAATAAGGGGGGCATGTTGAAGAGGTCTCCAAGAGACCAGTCTGATTGGAATGGATGTTTCTTATTGGGAGCAATCAATCAATGAACGAGCATTTATTAGGTGCTTTCTATGTGCCAGATACTGTATTAAAGACTAGGGATACAGAGAAAAGCAAGAACAGACTCCCTTCCCTCAAGGGGCTCGCATTCCAAAGGGATGATAATCACTGAGCTTCCTCAAGGAAATCATCTACCTCTCATGAGAAGATAATGGGGTACAGGTGGGTGATCGATACAAGGTACAATTTTGTGGGATGAAGCTGGAACAAAATCAAAGACCTACCGACTGTACATGGAACCTATCTTTAAAATGCTCCAAACACTTTAAAAACTTTTTTTTTAAAACCTGGTTAACCATCCTGGAGGGAAAGGAAGGAAGCAAGTATTCTAGATTCAGTTTTACAGTTTGGAAAATTTTAGTCATACTTAAGTCATTTGCCCAGGGTTATACAGTGAGTCAGCGGAAGAGATAGAGAAGAAATCATTTTCCATCTCAGTATTCTTCTCACTAAAGACCTATTCAGTAGCTAGGGACTGGGTCTCAAGAAAGATGAATCCAATTGCATTTGTAAAAGAAACAAAAGAGAAATGTTTCCACCATACTCTTAGCATTCCCATCTAAGAATAATAATGAAACCTGTTCTCATTTTTTATTTTATTCCCTAATTTAAAAAAATATTGCTAGTTTTTGTTCAACATTTCTAAACATATCTCTCCCTGCTCTTTCACCCAGGAAGCCATCCCCTGAAGCAAAGGATCTTTCTTTTTTTTCCAGAGAGAGAAAGAGGAAAAAAAGTTGCTTAAAAATTAGCTAATGCATTAACGAGATGATAGTGTATGCCTTGTTTTTCACCTATAGTACCCCACCTCTAGAAAGAAAGTATTAAGATGCATTTATTTTCTCATCTCTTCTTCCTAACCAAACTTAGTCTTCATAATGATACAGTGTTTGTTATTTTTTTTTCTGTTCTTTTCATTTATGGAGTTTATTTTCTTATTTCTTTTTTTATTTCCTTATTTCATAATTCAAGGATGTTTTTAGATCATTTAGAAATATAATGCATGGTTTCAGTGCTATATATATATTTTTAGAGACACCAACATTAGAAACAAAAATATGTTTTCTAAGCTTAAGCATGACTTTTTCTTTGGAAATCATGTTGGGAGGCAGGTGGCAACTGTATTTTGAGCATACTATTACTCAAATGGTTTTCTCTGGGGATCTGTTTTTGTACTCTTACTTCTTAGGAGAGTACCAGTCATTATGTGCCTAGGAGAAGCCACTGAGTTACATATAATTCTTGCTCAAGCAGAAGTTGTAAGGGAAGGAGGATTGCTGTATCAGATGACTGGAAATTACTTGTTAACTGATACTAGTTACTTTAGTTAGATCTGGATAGTTGTTGCTTATAAATATGGAAATACACACATTTAAGTAATAAAAGTACAGTATGTAATGGCTTGATTCCACCTAAATGCCCATCTACATTAGGGTAAATATTTTTAGGAGTTAGTTCTTCTTTCCTATATGCATGTACATGACCACAGGAGTGTTTTCAATTTTATTAAGCACCTACCGTGTTTAAATCATTATGCAAAGTGCTAGAGATACAAAGATGAACAAAATTAAAATCAATAAATGTTACTTGGAAAAAAGGATTCAGACTTAGATGGAGATAAAATTATATAATTCCAAAGAATTTGTGGGTCAAAAATTATAGAAACTGCAGATGATTTTTTTCAAAGAAAATAATAGCAATGAAACAACATACCAAAATTTGTGATATGCTGCCAAAGCAGTATTTGGAGAAAATGAACATCTCTAAACACATTCATCAACAAAAGAAAGTGTCAAGAGATCAATGAATAAGTTACGTAACTAAAACAATAGCAGCAACAACAAGAAACTAGAAAAGTAGCAAATAAAAAAAAAACTACCCTAACCCAAAAAATAGAAAATTTGAAAATAAGAGAGAAAATTGAAAATAAATATCAATTGAATTAATAAATAAAAATGGGAGCTGGTTTTGAAAAGACTAAACAAATAGACCATGAGCTAATTTCATTAAATTAAGAGACAAAAATTTGATGGCCAATATTAAACATCAAAAATGATAACTGACAACAAATGAAGACATTTTTTAAAATAATTAAAAACTTTTTCCTAATCATTTGCCCACAAAACTAATAACTTAAAAGAAACACATGAAAACTTACAAAAATATAAAATGCTTATAATAGTAGAATAAGAAATAAAGAAACTAAATAGCCCAACCTCAGAAGAAATTGAACAATCTATACATCAACTCTAAAAGAAGCAAACCAAAAAAAAAGAAAGAAACAGAGCCTAAGCCCAGACATATTTACAACATAATTCTATTAAACATTTAAAGAACAACAAATTCTAATACTATATATATTGTTTTGAAGAATATAAAAATAAGGAATACTAGCAAATTCCTTTTATTAAAGAACTAAAAATCTGATACCTAAACCTGGAAAGGATAAATCAAAGGAAGAAGACTATGTTCCAATATCTCCATTGAATACTGATGCAAAGATATTAAATAAAATAATACTGAGTCCACAAGCATTAATTAAGCACTTTCTATGTGCCAAACATCATACTTAGTTTCTAGCATCCAAACAGAAGCAAAAAGAAAGACAATGCCTGTCCTCAAGGAGCTTATATTCTAATGGACTGAAAAGCATAAATTCAGAGTGGAGAAGTCTGGAGAATCAGGAGTGGATCTTGGAGAGGAGTTAAAGAATGAGTAAAGAGTCTATAGTGATATATTTAAAAGATTGTCCACTATAATCAGGTTTGATTTATACCATAACTTCAGGGATGGTTCAACATTAGGAAAACTACTCATCTAATGGATCATATTTATGACATTAATAAAAACAATTAAAAGCAGTGATTATATCAAAATCAAAAAAGCTTTTGATTTTAAAAACAGTAGATGGCATAGGAATAAATGAACCTTTTTTCAAAATGGTAAATAGTATCAAAATCCAAGAACTAGCGTTATCTGCAATGAAGAAAGATTGGAAAGCTTTTCATGAATAAAGCAAAGATTTCCAATGTCATCACTATTATTTAATATATTTCTATAAATTCTAATCATACCAGCAACTCCAGGCCCACAGCTTCCTGCCTCCAAGGAACTCTCCAAAGAGTCATTCTGCCCCAACTGCAGCAGCTCAGACTATGAATGGATCCCTGAGGGTCCCATTTTTACTTATTCTATTATCTATGTGCAGTAAGACAGTAATATTATACTACTGATGACTGCTAAGTGGGAGCAGCAGGACAGCTTCCCATCATCTCTTCAGGAGATGTAAATCACAGTGTTTCCAGAGGAGGCTGCTCCTCCAGAGGGATGGTGGTACAGGTCATCTCAGAGGTCACATGTGTTCCAAGATGCAGGAAATGTGGAGGCAACAGTGTGGTAGGGAGCACAAACAGAAATTCATGGACAGACTAAAAGTCCAAATCTATCTGCCCAAGGCTCCAAAGCCCCTCCTAGTGGAAGACTAGGGCTGGTGACTCTCAGACAAAAGCTCTTCCCTCTGTCCCCCAAGAAGAACTGTGGAATCTTCCTGGCCCAACAGACCATCTTCCAGCAAAACTGACAGACCAGTCAAGAGTCAACAAACACATATTAAGGGCATACTGTGTACCAGATACTGCTATGTGCTATGGATACAAAGAAAGGCAAAAGATAGTCTCTGCTCTAGAAGACCTCACAAACTGATGGGGGAGACAAGAGATAAGAGGTATGAGCCAGTCAATGAACTGGTGGCCATGATGAAAGAGTACTTGCATGTTGTGTTGTGCACCCAGCTTCTCTACTAGTTTATGAGGTTGCAGTATGCCATGATACTGGCCATCATCCCATCTGTCTCTACTCACTACTAAGTGGCCCTGGCTGAGTACCAGCAAAAATCTGGATAGAATTTCTTAGAGTACATCTGTTTGGCTATTAGTCCATATCTTACACAAATGACCTATTATTATATTGTGTTTGCTTTGTCCCAGGTCTGATGTTTATTACTTTATGTTCTCTGTGTTACATTCAGAGAGAAAGTTTCTTTTATTACTGAACTGTTGCTAGTGTATGCAGTAATAGACATAGAAACTGCCATTCCATGTAGGAACTTTCATTTCATAGTTGATCATACTTGCTTGCATTCTGATGTTTCCAATAAACCTAAACACTTATGACTTATGTTAATACTCAGTGACCAAAGACCCTTATTGCTGATGCCAAAAATTCAACAGATTTAACCATGTGAACTTTTTATATTATCTGGTACTTGAAGTCATCAGCAATTTCTTGAAATGTGACTATACTTTTCTTCCACATGCATTTTCTCTGTTCCCCAATTGGTGAGCAAGTTTTATGGTGTTTTCTGCTTTGATTATTTCTGCACATTAAGATGATATATGAAAAGTACTATTTCGTATTGAGAGTTTTCTAGGAAAGTTCCTCTTTCAGAGCAGTTTTATAAATCTTAAGATATATTGATTTTACTTAAAAAATGAAATAAGATAAGACAAATAATTATAGAGATAGCAATTGCTCATGATTGGACTATGCCAATATAATTAAAATAATAATACTGTCTAAATTACTTTATGATTTAGTATCATACTAATCAGTTTACTAATGGGTAATCTTATAGATCTAGATGAAGAAATAATAACATTTAAGTAGGTATTTTTTCAAGTTCAAGTTCTCACTTTGAGTGAGGCAACATCTATTCAGTGAGTAGGCCTCTTTAAGAAGTGAGTCATGGGATGGCCCCTTTAATACAAAAAAAATATCTAGCCAAGGTCTCCCACTGCATCCTGGGCCATCTCCAATAGTCCTGATTGATATCTGGCCACTGGACCCAGATGGCTCTGGAGGAGAAAATGAGGCTGGTAACTCTGCACAGCCCTCCCTCACTCAAATCAAATTCAATTGCAAGTCATGTTATCATCTCCCTGATGTCATGGTCCTCTTCAAGAACGAAGGACAAACCACAACCAAACAAGTAGAGAAACAAAAGGTCAGGAATCTCAAGGGAAATAATGAAAAAAGTTGGAATGAAGGGGGGATAGAGATGACTATAAAATATAAAAATAAACAATTTTGATTACAGATTATAAAGGTTCTACATGAGCAAAATAATGCAAATAAAGCCAGAAAAAAACAATTTAGAAAAAATTAGCATTTTTCTGATAAAGATCTAATATTAAAGATATATGAAGAATTGATATAAGTATATAAGAATGAGAGCTATTTCCCAATAGATAACTGGTCAAAGGATATGAATAGGCTATTCTCAAAGAAATGCAAGTTATTAACAACCACATGAAAAAAATGCTCCAAGTAACTAAAAATAAGAGAAATAAGGTAAACAACTCAGAGATTTCACCTTATATTTATCAAAATTGGTAAAGATGACAAAATAAGGATAAAGAAATTGCTAGAGGAGTTGTGGAAGGACAGGGACACTTGGTTGGTTGTTGTCCTTCGTTCTTGAAGAGGACCAAAATGACATCACTATGTTAGAGTCAAGTTACAGTATGTTTGACTGCGGCTGATCAGACCAACATGAGCCTGGAATGCTCTACCACAGGTCAGGCACAAATTGTCCATGTGAACATTTGGGGTGGATTCTCTAAATTTTCTGATCTTGCGTTTCTTTTGAGCTACTTCAATTCTGCTTTGCTTGTAGAGCACGACACCTTCTCTGGTGAGGGCATGCCATGCTGTGCCAGTGTCTCCTATGTCACGCAATCAATTCCAAAGTTCTGAAGAGAGACCTTGAGTGTGTCCTTGTATTGCTTTTTGTGACCACCATATGGGTACTTACCCTGTGTGAGTTCTCCATAAAGTAGTCTTTTTGGCAAGTGTATGTTTGGCATTCGAACAATGTGGCCAGCTCATTGGAGTTGCACTCTCTGCAGTAGAGTTTGAACGCTTGGCTTTTTAGTTGGAGAAAGGACTTAAGTGTTTGGTATCTTATCCTGCGAGGTGATCTTCAGAATCTTCCAAAGACAATTCAAATGGAAGCGATTCAGTTTCCTGGCATTGTGCTGGTATACTGTCCAGGTTTCACAAGGCATACAAAAATGAGGTTAGCACAATGGTTCTGTAGACTTTCAGTTTGGTAGTCAGTCTCATATCTCTTCTCTCCCACACTTTCCTTTGGAGCCTCCCAAACACTGAGCTAGCTCTGGCAATGGGTGCGTCAATCTCATTATCAGTGTGTACATCCCTGGAAAGTATACTGCCAAGGCAAGTGAACTTTTCTGTTGTATTTAAAACTTCTCCATTTGCTGTGACCCATGATTCCACATATGGATGGTGTGGTGTTGGTTGATGGAGCACCTGTGTTTTCTTGGTGTTAATAAGATTAACATAAGTGTCAGAGAATCGATTCATACTTTGCTACATCTCAGCTTCAGAGGCTGCATTGAGTGCACAAGCATCTGCAAAAAAAAAAAAAATCCTGGGGGCAGCTAGGTGGCGCAGTGGATAGAGCACTGGCTCTGAAGTCAGGAGGACCTGAGTTCAAATCCAACCTCAGACCAAACACTTGATACTTACTAGCTGTGTGACCCATGGCAAGTCACTTAACCCCAATTGCCTAAAAACAAAAAACAAAACAAAACAAACAAAAAAAAATTATGCACCAACACTCCCTCCACTTTGGTCTCAGCTTGTAGCCTTTTCAAGTTGAAGAATTTACTGTAAGTGTGGTAGTTGAATTTGATGCCATGTTTGTTCTCATATTCTCTGGGATTTGGTCAGGTAGATACGAGTTTGAATCCTACTTCAGACACTTATTATATGTGAGCCACGAGACTAGTGACAACCTTCCTGTGCTTCTGTTTTGTCATCTATAAAATGGGGGTAGCAAAAGCCCCAGTCTCATAGGGTAACACACAATAGCACAGGGTTGATGGTCAAATGAGATTTTATATAATGGATGCATTTGTATATAATATTTGTGATGTTTGTATTTTTAATATAATACTTAAATTGCAAACATTAAAACTCTATATAAATGTTTATTCTTATTTGCTGTTGTAGCATAGAAGTACAAAGAAAATAGGTGTCCAATTGAAGAATGGATAAATAAATTATGGTATATGGATGCAATGGAATTTTATTGTGTCATAGGAAATGATGAATTTAACAAATTAAGAGAAATATGGGTAGACTTGAATGAATTGATACAGAATGAAGTGACCAGATCCCAGAAAATAATTATGTAATGACCACAATAATTTGAGGGAAAACAACTCTAGTACCACAATAACCTATCATGCTTCAAAAGACTGATCATGAAGCATCTCTCTCAGTACCACAGGTATCTCTTTAGTACTGTAATTTGCAGAAAGCAGCTACAGGCATACATTGGTGAGGGGGGCGAGGAAAGGGGGTTCTTTTCACCCAGAAATCCCTTTACCAATGAAATCACAGATCCATTCCCTATGCCTAATAGTGAAAACAGAGTGGATGATTATCACACTTCCATTAGATTTCAGTTTTCTTTAAATCTCCCTCTCTCACTGATACAGTACAGTAGACATTTTTCATCCTATATCAGTTAAAAAGGAATTATAGACTTCTTGGTCCTATGACTGCAAAATCTATATTACAGTGTCTATGACCTTTTCATATGCTGCAAGGAAAGTCTTTTCCCAGGTTGATGACTCTAAAACACATTTCCAGTATCTAGATGTGATATTTTTACTGTCTGAGGTCTCCGGGAAATAATTTGGCTGTTTCCTATGAAATATCTGTTCTCTTCCTAAAGATGTATTTGGATAAATCAGAAGAAAAGTAGAGTATGTTTTTCATCTTGAGTTACTGATTGTGAAGTAGCTTGCAACAACATATTGGGTTAGGCAGTTTCAAGAAATGGAAAGAGAAAGGAGCAAAACTATAACACTGAGGGTCAATTAGGGCTTGAGGGGAGATAATGAGAGAAAGCTAAATCAGAAAGGGTGTCAAGTTGAACAATAATTTTTTTTATTACTGCAAAGTATCAGGTATAAAAGAAACACAGAGTATTAGACTCATTAATTAATAAGCAGAGAAAAACTTAGAAAGAGAGACCTAGTACTTAGGGAAGTTCTTGTGCCTGGGTTTTATTTTCTCTTCTAGAACATGAGATTAATGGATTAAAGTTATATCAATACAGTTCATGAATCTAGGACATTTCTTCAGTATTCTGTCAACAACCAAAACCTAGGGATAAGACTTCTCAAGATTTCTCTGTGTTTGCTGTCACATACTCCTAATTAAATCAGTTGCTTGGCAAGGTCACTAAATGCTAAAACTGTTTTTAAACTTAGTAGATTATCAGAAAGCAAAGGCCCATTTGAAACTCATGAAGCAACTTTAAAGAAATCCTCTTGGTTCACAGTTTTGAGATTTCTTAGCTAAATAATCTACTTCCTGTCTCTGCCTCAATCAGGATGCTACCAGCTCCTGTCTCCTTCTCTACTGATTTCTCTTTCTCCCTTAAAACCAGGCACCCATTTCAACTCTCCCGACAAGTTCGATGTTTCCTGCCTCTCTAGGCATAGCTCAGTGACTGACTGGCTCTGTGTTCAATCAGTTCTATAGATAGATAGATAGATAGATAGATAGATAGATAGATAGATAGATA